>NC_069122.1:18886205-19223705 GCF_026914265.1 Mya arenaria
TGACTATCCACACAGTAAGCTCAATTGTTCGAGTACCAATACAACGTTCATGTGGATATGCACCAGACAACTGTAACCACGGCCTCCCCAGGTCTGGGGAACAGTGGGGACTTTGACTTTCAGTACAGCCAACCCCGGCTAAAATCCCCACCCTGCGCGGACGCTCCAATGGCAAAATCCCTGCCAAATGCCCCCACACCCCAGGGACTCTAGGTAAGGTCCATTCCCCTCTATATTTTAAGCGAAGATAAAACCACCGCATTCAACCAGCATTGCAGGGCCACCTGATAGGTAAAAACACGGCCCATTTCCCCTGGTTAACCCCAGTATTCCCCGGACCTGGGGTGGGGGGTTACAATTGACTGGTGCACTAAGTTGACAGATCTTGTCTTGAAATTGTATTTGTTCAAGGCAGATCATCCTTCACTTTACCTCCTAGGCTGTGGATAAAACCCACTCATTAGAAGTTTCCTTACACATTATACTTGTCTAAATCTATAATTATTAGTCTCAATATCTTTTAGTAAATTGTCATTTTTTATTACAAACAACAACACCAAAAGAGTAACTGATAAGATACTCAACTGATTTATTTTTTTGTAAATAAAAGCCTGAAACAAATATTTAGCCAGGTTACTAAGCTTTTCAGCAATGTATAGCAGACTTTTTTCAATAATACTTAATCTATTTTGAATAATTAGCCTTTAGATCACTCTTCACCATATTAGTCAAGTAATAACAGAGCCATGTGTATGCAATCCAATGTAAAACTAATGATAAATTAGGTTTTGCTCCCATTTTTACTTTCATTTCAGTGCCAAGCCCTTTTAAGTGCATTGAGTCTTTTGGGATACTTCACAATATTTCTGGCGCTTAATCTCCATATATGGCTTTAAGTTGCCATACAAATTTAAGTCTTCATTACAAAATATACTGTATGTCTCCACTTTAACCATAAACACACAATGAGAGGACTATTTAAAGCATTACCATGTGTCAGAATTATAGATCTTTCTTTACATTTTATTTGTCTAATTGTATTACCGGTCTCTTTAGCAATATCCTTGTGCCTCTTTGAGTACTTGGCTTGACAGTTTGGTTTTTAATACATTGTTTTGAATGTTTTATTTCTACACAACAATGATGATGATGACGCTATGCTATGCCAAAACCTCAACACATTTTCTTCAAACAAAAAAGGACAGTCATTCAGAATAACTTTTATTACATCATTTGAGAAAATAAACTCATACAATCAACGAAATAAACATGCATCTGTAAAATCACAAGTAATGTTATGTGTTCGTTAAATTCAACTTAATAAAGGAAATAAATATTGGTTGCAGTAAGCAATGCGCATCACTTCTAATAAACATTCCAACAGACTGAAAAATAAATCAACACAAATGGAAAAACTGTTTGCAAGTCAGCTAGTATCTTATTTTATGCCTTATCAGATTGCTATGCAAGCTGGAAGCTTACAAAATCACTCTTAAGTCTGTTGCCTAAGAAGAAACAAGTATGGACATCCTTTTCCTGAGGTCAAGAGAAAGTATCTTGGAGGTCTTGAACTCACAACCTTGAATTTGGGGCTTATCCTCTAGACCACTTTCACCTTTTCACATTTTAAAGAGCCCAGTTAACAATATGGCATTTGCAAGGATGTGCCCTATTAACAGATTTTTTGAAGTCTTAAAAATTGAACTGAACAAAATAGTTCTCCTTTATTTGGTCTGCCGATGCCATCTGTTTCTGTTTTTGTAGTTATCTTCCCTCCATAATATAGGAAAACCACTTAAAGCGTATATAAATCCTTTACCATTTTACCCTTTTAAAATATAAGTTCGGATTTATTTAATAATCACGGACCAACAGATGACTTTTATCTTTAACTTCACATCAGTATGTAAGTCATCAAATATTTGAGATGACAAGATGTTCCACTGAACGCTTTGTTTCCATCTTGCACTCATTTTTCCAAGGAAGGCGTTGCAGTTGTGTTAAGATGATTGCCATGCATTGCAGGTCAATCCTCATACAATGGCATTTTTGATTACATTCGGATTCCAGTGCCTGAAATAGAAAACAGAAAATACAACAATAATAGGAATTATATTTTCAGATCAATTATTTTAAAAGCCTGTACAACAACAGAAAAGTATTCACAAAACATTAAGTGCAACACCAATTTAAAGCTGCATCCTCACAGTTTTACTGTTCTGACACCTTTTTTATTTTTGTCTTTAAACAATCCAATTGGCAATTATTGTGCAAATGTATGGAAACCAGTGATATTAGACTGCTGACATAATATCAGATCACAGTATTTCATATACAAGTTTGAAAATTTGGTAAAAATTCCTCCAACTAGTCATATAAGGTCACACATAATAGAACAGATTTCATTTGTTTGGAAAATATTTTTTGCTATTGCTTTAAGCCATATAATTAATTATATGTGTAAATTTAATTTAATTACTCCTTTGGGCTTATGAAGAATGACCAAGAAGAACTGTCAATCTGTGAGAGAGCAGCTTTTAGCTCTGGACTACTGGTTAATTAAAAAATATGAAATGATATTGTTATCATGTTTAAATTCATCTACAATGTTGATATTTTAATACTGTCAATCCTTGTTGGTTAATTGTACAAACATGCAGGTACTTTTGGGCTTAAACCAATAGGATACTTGACTGTTAAATTATTGTCTGAATTTTGAAAATAGCACAACCATTACCTCATCTGCCTTTTTTCATTAGAACAAGCCGGGAATCAGAGTCAGCTGCACCCCTGGTACCATACTCTTCTCTGAAAATGACAATAAGATTAAAATTTAAATGTCTGCATTTCATTGGCACAGTAAAAATGTCAGCATTTTTCAATGTTTCTGCATCACCACCACTGGTGGATATCATAGAATTTAGTCTTGAAAGAAATGTGTGCTTGTTTATGCGTTCAAACTCATTTTGTTAAACCAATAGAATGAAGATCTAATTTATTTAGAGAACTATATTAGTGAACAGGGCCGAGGTATTCAATTGTGCCATTACATTAAGTTGTTCGCTACCAACACTCACGGACATATAAACCAAACATCCTTGGTTTAAAGAATGTAAATTTTAATTATAAAAAATTAAAGTTAATGATATGAAATGTATGAGATAAATACACTGAGAAAGAAAGTCTAACCTATTATCGATCTAAGTAAAGTCAGATTCAGACTTATTTGTTATTAAAAAAAATAATAATAGAGTATTTGTTTTCTTAATTTTTGCCACTGATCACTGGAGCTTCAAAATTGTTATTTACTAAATTAGAATCTGTCAAATGAAAGAAGACTTTACCCCACCCACTAAGAATTAATGACATTTCCAATTAGTTTCTCATTAGGGCTCTTTTAAAACTATTTTTATATTTTATTAAAATACAATAAGTATAAAAATAACACTTACACACAAATAAGTGGTAAAAGTTCGCTCGTCATTCCGTCTTTGGACTAACATATCTCTTGGTTGTTTAAACATCTTCTTGGTCGGCCATGATGGACTATTTTCTTACGACCCGTATTATATCCGAGGCCATATCTTGATACTAGCCGAGGAGTTCCGATTGACAACTTTGCTCAAATAAATCCCGTCCTATCTACCCGATATCGTTTTGGCCGTAAAATCGGAAATAAGCAATTTAGTTTTGTTACGCCTAATGATGCAGAAACTCTTTGTTTACCTGTTCTCATGACTTGTTGTTGTAGGTTTTTATATATTTCAGCGTCCGTGGAACCGGACGTGACCGTAGCTGCAGCTGGGAACGATGCCCCTTGCTCCGACAGTAAGTAGCCGTGGTCCAATTTTAACAAAAAAATAAATGCTGAATATTTTTTTTAAAAAATAAATGAGAATTATTAAATTGATGAAAATACCATTATTTAAAATATCATTCCAGCTAGGGGTACGATATTATGGAAGTAGATAATGATCGCGTTTGTTGTTGTTGTTGTTGATGATGATGATGATGATGATGATGATGATGATGATGATGAATTACTTCGAATCGAAAGCAGCTTTTGATTGTTTTATAAGGCGTTACCAAAATAGATGTTTGTTTCCGGTTCCCGATCTACTCGATTGTTTGCACCCAACCGATTTTTGATAGGTGACAACCGTCTTAAATTGTGTGACCGTTATTTTTCTCTCTTATTCTTCTTTAAGGAAACATTTGGTGTAGTTCATTGTGTGTTAAATAAGCTTTTATGGACTCAGACCAAATCACGGCTTTGTTTGTTGTGAAAATAATAGTGGACACAACTTCGCTCAAATAAATCCTGTCCTATCTACCCGATATCGTTTTGGCCGTAAAATCGGAAATAAGCAATTTAGTTTTGTTACGCCTAATGATGCAGAAACTCTTTGTTTACCTGTTCTCATGACTTGTTGTTGTAGGTTTTTATATATTTCAGCGTCCGTGGAACCGGACGTGACAGTAGCTGCAGCTGGGAACGATGCCCCTTGCTCCGACAGTAAGTAGCCGTGGTCCAATTTTAACAACAAAATAAATGCTGAATATTTTTTTAAAAAAATAAATGAGAATTATTAAATTGATGAAAATACCATTATTTAAAATATCATTCCAGCTAGGGGTACGATATTATGGAAGTAGATAATGATCGCGCTTGTTGTTTTTGTTGTTGTTGGATGATGATGATGATGATGATGATGATGATGATGATGAGACGACGTTTGTTTTTCTTGTATTGTTTTTTTGCATGTATACTTTGTATAACTGCTATGCCACATTCGAAAACTAGTTCTTCTCAAGTTCACCATACTGATTTTCATCATCAATCTATGTTTGAATACAGATGTTTTTTATTTAAGGCTCCGACACCGGGAAGAAAGCTAAGATGACGCGCTTTCAGAAAGTACGAAGGTTTTTCAAAAACTTGGGAGGCAAGAAATCAAAGTGAAATGAAATTCTAAGGTACTTTAATTCCAACGTGTTCAAAATAGGATCAACGCTGACGCTCCAACCCCTTTAGTCAGAGGAAATGAATGACAGTTATGTGTTTCTTTTAGTGGTGTACAAGTTAATTGTCAAAAGTACAAACCTGCTATCGATTAGAAGATCTTAAAAGACGATTCAAGTTGCGAATTTATGACAAAAATATGTTGATATTAATGTTTATAATGTTTGTCATTGTTTACAGAGGTTTATCAAAAGGCAATTGTGAATTTACGTCATTTCCGATGTGACATCATTTGGCTAACATTTGGCGACATTTTCAAAGTAAAGATCATTTTTGTTTTATTTGTAATGAATGATAAACATGAAATAAGATGAAAAGGTGTTTGTTTCAGTGTAAGAGTTCAATACAGTTCATCACGTGAACACCAGAGCAAATATTAAGGTGTTCACTCGGTAACAGATATTAGTTTCGTAGACTGAAACAAACAAGTACCCTCTATATGACTTGTAAAGCATACTCATTATAAAGTGTACTGTTGTTGTATATACAATTTTGATCTGTTCTTATATACCTTACAAATTACAGTGATTTCAGTGTACAGTTTTACTGTAAATAGAGTTTGATTTGTTGACATACTTATAACTGTGTTGTGCGTTTAATATTCTTGTGAAATGTGAACAAAAATCTAGTTACATAAATGCAACATCATCATATGCATTAAATAAGAGCGCTCGTGCTAATATCTATTTAAAGCTGCACTCTCACAGATTGAACGTTTTGACAACTTTTTTATTTATTGTCTTGGAACGAGCCAATTTTTGCGAAAATCCATGGAAACCAGTTATAAAAGACTGCTGACAAAAATTTAGATGGTTGATTTTTATATTTAAGTTCAAAAATTGATGTTTTATGCACTTTTCTTAAACCGTTAGTAACGGCTTATTAAGCCATAAAACATGAATTTTCGAACGGAAATATGAAAATCTACGATCTGATTTTTTGTCAGCAATCTTATAGCATTGGTTTGCAGATATTTACGCAATAAATTGCTCTTTTTAAGACAAAAAATAAAAAAAGTTGTAAAAATGGTAATTCTGTGAGAGTGCGGCTGTAAATACGTCACATAACAAGTTGAGTCGTAACAAGCTCTAATGTACCGAAAAGCATTAATAACGCTGTTGAAAACATTATTTTTGGCTTTTCACAAAATTCTGTTTAAATAAGTATTTTCCAGTTAATGGTTCCTGTTTGTCCAACTAAGTGATTAAAAATAACTGAATATTAAGTTTGAAAAAAATGTTACCTTCATCAAATATGTGAGTGAGTTCCTTTAAAGTGTCTCATTACTATGATATTGTGTATTGCCACTTTTACAGCGACATATTGAACCAATGCAAACATACATTTATACAAGTTATGGATCATATATACAGTTCAGAGAAATGTATGGAATGAAATAATGAAAAATGCAATTAATCATTTATAATAGCCTATTACACATGATTGATTGAATTTCTCATTATTTCATAACTAATAACAACTAATTGGCAACTATAAACGACAACATATATCATTTATGATGGTGTCTGTCATCAGACTTTAGATTCATATGTTTGTTGCCTTTAAGATGTTAGTACTTTATCGAAAACGAAACTTTAGTTACACAATAATTAAAGACAGCATTTGTCCGTAAATGAACACTAGGCAGACTTAAAACCTACTGCAAGTTGAAAATAGGGTTAAATTACCTGATTCCTTATATCTGCATTATTACATGAATGAAGTCAGAACTTTGCAACTCTGTAGTACATTTTTAATGGTCAAATAGAAAGGCGAAAAGATAAAATAGAGGCGTTTTAAAATGCGGTAGCGTCCGTAATATTTAAGCATCCTATAAAAGCAAGTATTTTTAGACGCAATAATTCATGTATTATATCACTTACAACTGTTCACTCCGGCACGTACTTTCTGTCTGTATTGTTACTAGACTGAATATTTACACATATTTTTCATGTACATGTACAATGATTCTCTGTAGTATGTTACCGTTACATTTTACACTTATCTTATTCAAGTAAGACTATTACAAAAGTATTTTTTGGAAGTTTTAGTGATCTCCCTTAGGCTCCCTATAGTTTCGTCTTGTAAAGGTTGTCCGATATAGGGAGTTAATTAAACTCTCATCATAGAATAACACGTGTATATATGTTTGTGTATCCTGTTTATTAACACTTATCGTTGATTATACATTAAAGTTATTGACATTTTACTTCAATTGATCAATTGCATTATGAACATTTTTGATTTACTGAGCTTATGGAGTTGATTTTATTGCTTATTTGATAACAAAAGTTTTGGGTTGTTTTGTTTTGTACTATGCATGCACTGAATCACCTGAAAACACTATATTGTATGTGTATTTGTCCGCATTGGCCCTGGCCTTCTGGGTATTCTGTAAATAAATCCTGAATCGTGAAAATATTTTTTGTACGCAATAGTGGTTTCAGAATAAATTTAATAACTGTTATTTGAGTAAATATATAGTGTACGCTATTGTGGTTTCAGAATGCATTCGATTAGTGTAAATAGCGTTTCATTAGTATAGATATGTAATGTAGATTTTAGTGATTTATCTGATAGTTCTGCGTCTGAAAATGTGTTAGTAAGCGAGTCCTTGACGACTTTTCAAACATATTTTCTGGATTATGTGTGTTATATGATGACGAGTGTCCGATTTTTCTTATAACATTATATATCACACCACCAACATAAATGAAGCAACGCCAGGACTGGTCAGCACTCACGCGGTGACCACATATTTTTTTCCAAATTGGTTCACTATAATAACTACCAAAATGATGTTTATTTTCCGATTCCAATAAATGAATGCAATATATTCCAAATTTTGATAAATGTAAACGTGTTTGAGATGTGATATATACATTATGGCGTTAGTATGTGACCCGATATTGTTACCATTGCCTCGTATATCCCATATCGGGTCACCTACTAGCCCCGTAACTTATCAAATTGACGTCACTTGACCTGACTCTTGTATAACTTAAAAGTCGAACTGCTCAAACTAATATGACATCATATAATAATGTCCCACGATAAATGGTCGTTATCTCAGCTAATAGGTCAAGGTAAATATTCCAAATGAAGTTGGCCTGCTTTGGTTTTTATCATAATACTTCATGTTTCAACCATTACTTTGTTTTATCCGACTTTACATACCATTCTGAACTCCTCTGCCATTTTTATCGAAAACAACCTCGGATGTATTCCGATACATCAGTTGAAGTAGTTTGTAAATTTTTGTATAATCTTTAATTAAATGTAGTGTTTTAGAGTTGTATTTATTGATGTAAGTTTAAATTGATTGCCAGTTAAGTGTTTTATTGCAAACATAATTAAGATTCCGAAGAGTTAAGTCATGAAGTTAAACTGCTAAATAAAATTACTACGCGATCTTCTTGCAGCGGACTTAAACTTACCGCTTTTTGAGTATGTAAACCGTCCAAATACATCCGAGGTTGTTTTCGATAAAAATGGCCGAGGAGCTCCGAATGCTTTACATACTTGCAGAGCAATATGAAAATATGTGTTGTGTGGCAGGTACATCAAAAATAAAAGGTTATGGCCTTGCTTAATGGCCAATGGTGACAAGTAAAAGTAATAATTTTTATTATAGTTTTTTTTTTTTTCCTTTTAAGGTCATTAGACTAATGACAATCTGATTTCACTTAAACATTTTGTTTTATTCTGTTATCATATATACAGTGATTATCCAACATTAATTCGACCTATTTAGGGATATTGCTCCCTTTCCAGTGACATTTTGTTCATTTAACATGTTAACTATTTTATTTTGGAGAATGACATTTTGTGTTATTCATACATATATAAATTAGTAAAAAATGGTCAATTCCGGTAAAAAAGGAAATTTCAAAATAGAAAATGCAAAACCATATTTTTGTAAAGGTATTGTTTTCATGACTTGTTTCATGATTTAGATATTTGAATACGAATGATTCAAGTTATGAAAAAACTTGCAGTTTATATTAATATAGACGGCGCCTGAACGTATGTTAATGTTGTTTGCAATAATTTACTTTTCCTATGTGAATAATTATAATGTTCAATTACTGAACTAAGTAGATGGAACATGAACATAAGTTCACGGTGTCTGCAATTTGTTCACTCTTCACATGTTATTAATTATAAGGTTCATTTCATGAACTTAGTAGACGATACATGAACGTAAGTTTATGATGTCTGCAATGTATTTACTCTTCACGAGTTAGGGAATAGATTGTTCAATTATTAAACTATGTAGATGGTACATAGACGTAATTTATTGGTGTCTGCACTGTTTGTGCTTTTCCAATGTTAACTTATTTTATAGTTGAATAATTGAACAAATATTTTTAATTGTTAAATGGTTAACTACAAGACCTGTCCTTGTATTAGCCATTGTATTATTGTTGTTACACTCTGTGCATATAAACCTTGTCCTGTGTGAATATGGTTGATATGTATACAAGACCTGTCCTTGTATTAGCCATTGTGTTATTATTGTTTCACTCTGTGCGTATAAACCCTGTCCTGTGTCGATATGGTTGATATGTATACATTGAAATATTATTTATATTCCTTGTATTAATGAGTTCATTTAAGAATCCTGCGCTAATGCCGTATGAACGCACTCGGGCACGCGAGCAAATTCCATGAAACTTGCTTGCAATATTTAGTCATTTAAATCCACCCTGCATAATGCCATGTCCACTCTATGTTTTCATGGTTTATGTGTATGCTATTTGTTAAGAAACCAAATAAGGAGCTATATGTATATGTATGTTCATATATATTATATATGATATATGGACATGTATATATGATCCTTGTGTTGTTTAATTGTTTAAGTACGTTCATATGTATACAATACAACTTGTATGTTATAATTGTGGAAGTGAGAATTATCGTATTTGTAAAGTATGAATGGATATAAAGGAATGCCATTAACTGTTGATTTGTATGGATAGAGTTATTTTACTAGAAGACAAAAATAAAGATTCTCGGATAATCATGAGTGTGATGGAAGGCAGTTCTTTTATTTTAATTTTTAAATTTTGTTCCATGGAATAGATATTGATAGTAAAATTTTGTTAAATATGCATATTGGTGACACAGAATGTTAATAGAAGACTATGTTTAAAATGAAAAGATTTGATTAAAGGGAGATAAATCTTAAAGATTGTTAGCTATGACTGAGTGTGATTTAAGGGACATTAATAGTTAAGTCTGTGAGATATAAATGAGTGCGATAAAAGGGACTAGCAACGATTGATAGTTATGACTGAGTGTGATTTAGAGGGGATAAAAAGTTAGTTAGTTATGAATAAGTGTGATGTAAGGGAGATTAAATAGTTTAGCTTGTAACTTATGAATGATTGTGTTTAAGAGAGAAAAATCTTAAAGGTTTTTGGCATAAATAAATGTTATGTAACTTAAGGGAGATTATTAGTTGAGTTTGTAAGCTTTGAATAAGTGTGTTTTAAGAGGGAATAATCTAAAATAATTTAGCTATGAATGGGTGTGATTTATTTGAGATTTATAGTCAAAACTGTTAGTTTTGAATGCGTGTGTTTTAAGAGACATTAACATTCAAGATTTATAGCTATGAATGAGTTTGATTAAAGGGAGATTAATAGTAAAGACTGTTAGCTATGTATGACTGAAATATAAGGAAGAATAATCTTTAAGATTGTTAGCTACGAATAAGTGTGATTTAAGTAAGATTTATCTTAAATAATATTTGAATTTGATGACATGGACATTATTCTTTAAGTTTTTTTAATAAACAAGTGTGGTTGATTGACAAAAAAATCAGGTGAGCGATTAAGGACCATCGTCGTTCTCTTGTTCTTTAAACTGACGTGCTGTTTTTTTTAAACAAAAGATCATTATATTATCAAGGCGTCCAACCTTTTCAATGATATTATTTTAGGTACGTATAAGAAGAGCGAACTATGTTGTAAGATATGGAAAGTGTTTAAATGATGTCTGTGTAATTATAAGGTTGTCGGAGATCGGCTCGTTCTAATTCTAGTAGACCATACATGTTTACTAAAAAAAGGTTTCAGCTGTATGTAGACACTAAACGTTGATCGGGTTTTGGGGGAATTTGGTCTATTACGATTGAGGCTGCCGATTATCGATAACTTTGTCTCGAAATCAAATTTTTCTATGTGGGTTTATCCTCGGAGTCCATCAATAGAAAATGCTTAAAACAAGATATAACAATTATTTTGCATTCTTAAAAAGCTGCATTTTATCATTGAAACAATACTTCAACATATAAACAGCATACTAATTTGCTTTATTGTTCATCCATTGTTTAGTGCACTTATCTTAAACGTTTTATGAACTTTTGACTTCAATTAATCTCAGTTAAACGAAAAATGATCGAAATGGCTTGTCCGATTATTCAAATGATTAATTATGACCGATTTTAAATCTCCCGCATAACTATGTGTTTTAATGGAAACCCTTCCATTTAAGGTGTCTGACAAGTAGGTAGGAAATACTTGCTTGATGTGTAGCCTCTGACTTCTCAGCAATGTTTAATTAAATATCATCCTATTAGGTTGTTATGCATGCATAGGCGTTTTATTCTCACAATATACGTAGGTGACAGTTTTGTCGATAAAAATATCAATCAAGCGTAATAATTATATTTATGTTTTTTTGTTGCTACTGCTTCATATCATGTAGTGCTGCCTGGGCACATTTGTTCCTATTCCAGCACGCATATATTTACCACATACTCCGCCCTTCTTATACGTACCAGAGCCGCCATCTCATTAGAAAGTTTTGGATTACGTTAATGATAAAAAACCATTATATGTATACATGTTAAAACCAAATGATATCAGAATGAAATAAAAAGAATGAATGTTTACATTGCTTGTTTTATGTTTTTGGGTTGATTATGTCCTACTTACTATTTAAGATGTATACTATTACACCACGTGTTTTCAAAGGCCTTGAAGTGACGTCATAACGTACGTAACAGACGACTGCCTCGATGAGAATAATTGCACGTTAGATGTAAGATTGGACCTGGTGCCGTATTCACTTACGTCTTGAGTCTGATTTTGAGACTCAGACTTAGGAAACTGATTGTTTAAATGTTAAAAATATCTATAACTTTATTAAAGATGTGTGCCTTATTGTATATCAGATTATGTATAACATATACAGCAATTATGGCCATATTTGCTCCTGTAATGACATTTGAACAACAAACTTAAAATTATGCCTTGCTGAGTCTCAAACTCCGACCAAGGATATTGGTGAATACGGTTCCAGGAATCCTGGCTTTTGGGCGTTAAACTTTCAAAACAAGATTAATGGTTGTCCTGCCTTTCGCATATAATATGTAAAGAGACTCGTTTATTTTCTTTTGCGTTGGCAACACTTTTTTAATTCTATTGAAATTGAAATTTTTTATTTACTTTTACAAATAACCAATAAACAACAGCTGGCATGTACTCATTTAAAACGCAGTTTTTGAAAACCATTACCCATCGTCAGAGTTATGATCTCACAATGAGCCATTACCCATCGTAAGAGTTATGATCTCACAATGAGCCATTACCCATCGTAAGAGTTATGATCTCACAATGAGCCATTACCCATCGTAAGAGTTATGATCTCACGATGGGCCATTACCCTCGTCAGAGTTATGATCTCACAATGGGCCATTACCCATCGTCAGAGTTTTGATCTCACAATGGGCCATTACCCATCGTCAGAGTTATGAACTCACAATGAGCCATTACCCATCGTCAGAGTTATGAACTCACAATGGGCCATTACCCTCGTCAGAGTTATGATCTCACAATGGGCCATTACCCATCGTCAGAGTTATGATCTCACAATGGGCCATTACCCTCGTCAGAGTTATGATCTCACAATGAGCCATTACCCATCGTCAGAGTTATGAACTCACAATGGGCCATTACCCTCGTCAGAGTTATGATCTCACAATGGGCCATTACCCTAGTCAGAGTTATGATCTCACATTGAGCCATTACCCTAGTTAGTGTTATGATCTCACAATGAGCCATTACCCATAGTCAGAGTTATGATCTCACAATGAGCCATTACCCATCGTCAGAGTTATGATCTCACAATGGGCCATTACCCATCGTAAGAGTTATGATCTCACGATGAGCCATTACCCATCGTCAGAGTTATGATCTCACAATCAGCCATTACCCATCGTCAGAGTTATGAACTCACAATGAGCCATTACCCATCGTCAGAGTGATGATCTCACAATGGGCCATTACCCTCGTCAGAGTTATGATCTCACAATGAGCCATTACCCATCGTCAGAGTTATGAACTCACAATGTGCCATTACCCTCGTCAGAGTTATGATCTCACAATGGGCCATTACCCATCGTCAGAGTTATGATCTCACAATGGGCCATTACCCTCGTCAGAGTTATGATCTCACAATGAGCCATTACCCATCGTCAGAGTTATGAACTCACAATGGGCCATTACCCTCGTCAGAGTTATGATCTCACAATGGGCCATTACCCATCGTCAGAGTTATGATCTCACAATGGGCCATTACCCTAGTTAGTGTTATGATCTCACATTGAGCCATTACCCATCGTCAGAGTTATGAACTCACAATGGGCCATTACCCTCGTCAGAGTGATGATCTCACAATGGGCCATTACCCATCGTCAGAGTTATGATCTCACATTGAGCCATTACCCATAGTCAGAGTTATGATCTCACATTGAGCCATTACCCATCGTCAGAGTGATGATCTCACAATGGGCCATTACCCATCGTCAGAGCTATGATCTCACAATGAGCCATTACCCATCGTCAGAGTTATGATCTCACAATCAGCCATTACCCATCGTCAGAGTTATGAACTCACAATGAGCCATTACCCATCGTCAGAGTTATGATCTCACAATGGGCCATTACCCTCGTCAGAGTTATGATCTCACAATGAGCCATTACCCATCGTCAGAGTTATGAACTCACAATGGGCCATTACCCTCGTCAGAGTTATGATCTCACAATGGGCCATTACCCATCGTCAGAGTTATGATCTCACAATGGGCCATTACCCTCGTCAGAGTTATGATCTCACAATGAGCCATTACCCATCGTCAGAGTTATGAACTCACAATGGGCCATTACCCTCGTCAGAGTTATGATCTCACAATGAGCCATTACCCTAGTCAGAGTTATGATCTCACAATGGGCCATTACCCTAGTTAGTGTTATGATCTCACAATGAGCCATTACCCATCGTCAGAGTTATGATCTCACAATGGGCCATTACCCTCGTCAGAGTGATGATCTCACAATGGGCCATTACCCATCGTCAGAGTTATGATCTCACATTGAGCCATTACCCATAGTCAGAGTTATGATCTCACAATGAGCCATTACCCATCGTAAGAGTTATGATCTCACGATGAGCCATTACCCATCGTAAGAGTTATGATCTCACAATGAGCCATTACCCATCGTAAGAGTTATGATCTCACAATGAGCCATTACCCATCGTAAGAGTTATGATCTCACGATGAGCCATTACCCATCGTAAGAGTTATGATCTCACGATGAGCCATTACCCATCGTCAGAGTGATGATCTCACAATGGGCCATTACCCATCGTCAGAGTTATGATCTCACAATGGGCCATTACCCATCGTCAGAGTGATGATCTCACAATGGGCCATTACCCATCGTCAGAGTGATGATCTCACAATGAGCCATTACCCATCGTCAGAGTTATGATCTCACAATGGGCCATTACCCATCGTCAGAGTTATGATCTCACAATGGGCCATTACCCTAGTTAGTGTTATGATCTCACAATGAGCCATTACCCTAGTCAGAGTTATGATCTCACAATGAGCCATTACCCATCGTAAGAGTTATGATCTCACAATGAGCCATTACCCATCGTAAGAGTTATGATCTCACAATGAGCCATTACCCTAGTCAGAGTTATGATCTCACAATGAGCCATTACCCATCGTAAGAGTTATGATCTCACAATGAGCCATTACCCTAGTCAGAGTTATGATCTCACAATGGGCCATTACCCTAGTCAGAGTTATGATCTCACAATGGGCCATTACCGTAGTCAGAGTTATGATCTCACATTGAGCCATTACCCTAGTCAGTGTTATGATCTCACAATGAGCCATTACACTCGTAAGAGTTATGATCTCACAATGAGCCATTACCGTAGTCAAAGTTATGATCTCACATTGAGCCATTACCCTCGTCAGAGTTATGATCTCACAATGAGCCATTACCATCGTCAGAGTTATGATCTCACAATGAGCCATTACCCTAGTCAGAGTTATGATCTCACAATGAGCCATTACCCTAGTCAGAGTTATGATCTCACAATGAGCCATTACCATCGTCAGAGTTATGATCTCACAATGAGCCATTACCCTAGTCAGAGTTATGATCTCACAATGAGCCATTACCCTCGTCAGAGTTATGATCTCAAAAAGGGCAATTACACTAGTCAGTGTTATGATCTCACAATAAGTCATTACCCTAGTCAGTGTTTTGAGCTAACAATGGGCCATAACCCTAGTCAGTGCTATGATCTTACATTGAGCCATAACCGTAGTCATTGTTATGATCTCACAATGAGCCATTACCATAGTCTGTGTTATGATCTCACAATGAGCCATTACCTTAGTCAGTGTTATGATTTCACAATGAGCCATTACCATAGTCTGTGTTATGATCTCACAATGAGTCATTACCTTAGTCAGTGTTATGATCTCACAATGAGCCATTACCCTAATCAGAGTTATGATCTCACAATGAGCCATTACTCTAGTCAGAGTTATGATCTCACAATGAGCCATTACCCTTGTCAGTGTTGTGATCTCACAATTAACCATTACCCTAGTCAGTGTTATAATCTCACAATGGGCCATTAACCTAGTCAGTGTTATGATCTCACAATGAGCCATTACCCTAGTCAGTGTTATGATCTCACAATGAGCCATTACCCTAGTCAGTGTTATGATCTCACAATGGGCCATTACCCATCGTCAGATTTATGATCTCAGAATGAGCCATTACCCTAGTCAGTGTTATAATCTCACAATGAGCAATTATCCCTGTCAGTGTTATGATCTCACAATGAGCCATTACCCTAGTCAGTGTTATGATATCACAATGAGCTATTACCCTATCAGTGTTATGATCTCAAAATCAGCCATTACCTTAGTCAGTGGTCTGATCTCACAATGGGTAATTACCCTAGTCAGTGTTATGATCTCACAATGAAACATTACCCTAGTCACTGTTATGATCTCACAATAAGCCATTTCTCTAGCCAGTTTATGATATCACAATGGGCCATTACCCTAGTCAGTGTTATGATCTCACAATGAGCAATCACCATAGTCAGTGTTAAGATCACACAATGAACCATTAACCTACTCAGTGTTATGATATCACAATGAGCATTTACGCTAGTCAATGTTTTGATATTACAATAAGCCATTTCTCTAGTCAGTGTTATCATCTCACAATCTGCCATTATCCTAGTCAGTGTTGTAATCTCACAATTGGTCATTACTCTATCAGGGTTATGACCTCACAATGAGCCATTACCATAGTCAGTGTTATGATCACAATAAGCCATTACCATAGTCAGAGTTTTGATCTCACAATCTGACATTACTCTAGTCAGTGTTACCAGTGAGCCATTACCGTGGTCATTGTTATGATCTCACAATGAGCCATTACCCTACTCAGTGTTATGATCTCACAATGGGCCATTACCCTCGTCAGTGTTATGATCACACAATGAGCCAACACCCTAGTCAGTGTTATGATCTCACAATGAGTTATTACCCTAGTCAGTGTTATGATCTCACAATGAGCCATAACCCTAGTCAGTGTTATGATCTCACAATGAACCATTACCCTAGTCAGTGTTATGATCTCACAATGAGCCATTACCCTCGTCAGTGTTATGATCACACAATGAGCCAACACCCTAGTCAGTGTTATGATCTCACCATGAGCTATTACCCTAGTCAGTGTTATGATCTCATAATGAGCCATTACCCTCGTCAGTGTTATGATCACACAATGAGCCAACACCCTAGTCAGTGTTATGATCTCACAATGAGTTATTACCCTAGTCAGTGTTATGATCTCATAATGAGCCATTACCCTCGTCAGTGTTATGATATCACAATAAGCCATTACCCTAGTCAGTGTTATGATCTCACAATGAGCCATTACCCTAGTCAGTGTTATGATATCACAAGAAGCCATTACCCTAGTCATTGTTATTACCTCACAATGAGCCATCACCCTAGTCAGTGTTATGATCTCACAATGAGCCATTACCCTAGTCAGTGTTATGATCTCATAATGAGCCATTACCCTAGTCAGTGTTATGATATCACAATAAGCCATTACCCTAGTCATTGTTATTACCTCACAATGAGCCATTACCCTAGTCAGTGTTATGATATCACAATAAGCCATTACCCTAGTCATTGTTATGATCTCACAATGAGCCATTACCCTAGTCAGTGTTATGATCTCACAATGAGCCATTACCCTAGTCAGTGTTATGATCTCACAATGAGCTATTACCCTAGTCAGTGTTATGATCTCACAATGAGCCATTACCCTAGTCAGTGTTATGATCTCACAATGAGCTATTACCCTAGTCAGTGTTATGATATCACAATGAGCCATTACCTTAGTCAGTGTTATGATCTCACAATGAGCCATTACCCTAGTCATTGTTTTGATATCACTGTAAGGCATTACCCTACTCAGCATTATGATCTCACAATGAGCCATTACCCTAGTCAGTGTAACGAACTCACAATAAGCCATTATCCTCGTCAGAGTTATGATCTCATAATAAGCCATTACCCTCGTCAGTGTTATGATCTCACAATGAGCCATTACCGTAGTCATTGTTATGATATAACTATGAGGCATTACCCTAATCAGTATTATGATCTCACAATGAGCCATTACCCTAGTTAGTGTAATGAACTCACAATAAGCCATTACCCTAGTTAGTGTAATGAACTCACAATAAGCCATTACCCTAGTCAGTGTAATGAACTCACAATGAGCCATTACCCTAGTCAGTGTAATGAACTCACAATAAGCCATTACCCTAGTCAGTGTAATGTACTCACAATAAGCCATTACCCTCGTCAGTGTTATGATCTCACAATGAGCCATTACCCATGAGCATCAAAATTCCAGGCGTAAACGAATTATGGTTTTGAAGAGTCACCTGGTTAATCAGTAAAATTATACCTTTGAAAATATCTAAAACGTCACAACCCAGACCTTAAATATTAAGCATGTATCATTATATAGTGGTTCTTGACCAAATTTGCTAAAATAATGCCACTGGGGTCAAAGCTGGTCCCGCCTCAAATTTCTCAGATTTTCTGTATAGTATATCAGTGTAGAATATTTGGAAACACTTTTCTGGAACCGCAAGGTGCAAAACCTATATTTGGTATGTAGCCTCATATAGTGTACATTACCAAGATAACCTACATACATTCATAGCAAACAATGACAGGCTCAGCAACAAATGACTTCCATAGCATCCAATGACTGCCTCAGCAATCACTTTCTTCCGTAGCAACAGATGGCCTCCTTAGCAACCAGTTACTTCCATAGCAACCAATTACATCATTTGCAACCATTGTCTTACTAGGTCACCAATATCTTCTTAAGCAACCACTACCTATATCAATAGCAACTACATACATACATAACAGCCAATAACTTCCTTAGAATTAATAGCTTCCTTAGTTACATATGACAACCTTAGCAACTACTTAAATCCATAGAATCCAATGACTTCCTTAACAACCAAGGTCTTCCTTGCCAACTGCTTTCAACCATACCAACCAATGACTTCCTTAGAAATTAATGACTTCCTTAGGAATTAATGACTTCCTTATTTAATAATGACTATCTTAGCAACCAAGGACTTCCTTGCCAACTGCTTTCATCCATACTTACCAATGACTTCCTTAGGAATTAATGACTTCCTTATTAAACAATTACGTTGTTAGCAAACAATGATATCTTAAATATAACCTTCTTCCATTGCAATCATTGACTTCTATTGTAATCATTGACTTCTTTTGCAATCATGTACTTCTTTTGCAATCATTGACTTCTTTTGCAATCATGGACTTCTTTTGCAATCATTGACTTCTTTTGCAACCAATGACTTTCTAAGCAACAATTGACTTCCTAAACAACCATTGACTACCTATGCAGCAAATTACTTCCTTTGTAACCTTAAACTACCCAAGCAACCAATGACAACCTTAGCAACCATTTTCTTCCTACATCCATATCAACCAATGACTTCCATAGAAACCTTTAATTTCCATAGCAAAAGTCGACTTCAATTGCCATCAATTTTGTTTTCCCTGGAAACAACTAGCTGACAATGTAATGACTTCCTTACATGGACCAACCTCCTTATCAACCATCAAATAACTGGGTATTTACTTACAACCTAGGAAAGCAGCAACATCATAAATAACCACCGATTTGTTGGTCATTTAACTGATGTGAGCGATATAATGCCATCTTGTATTAAAAACTAGTAGAAAGTATCTAAATGCTATGTCATAATAAGTATAATGATTATCTGCTTATTGCTCAACTCAATGTTATTCTGTGTTGTCCTAACTGGAGGAAATGCATTATGTCTGTGTCAAAGGCTCACTCGAATGGCTCAAATTGTCGCCAATTGGCGTCTAGTTAGATGAAGCCCTAGATGTTGAAAAATGGTGATCCGATGTACAACAAAACAATTTGATCTGAGAAAAGCCAACTTATTTTATTGGTCATATTTTTGGTATTTTATCAGGTTTGCAGTTTGTAACCAAAGTCGATTATGATCCTTGTTTTATGTTGTGAAACATGTGTGCCCAAATTCTTTTAATCCGTCTAACCATTCATGACTTATAGTTTACATAAAACCAGCAGACAGGCTGACAAACTAGCTTAACTTCTATATACCTCCGAACTTTGTTTTGTGGGGTTACAATAAGATATCGTCTTTGCATGTTAGTATTTTTGACATATTCTGATATATCTTGAAAACTTTACTTTGAGCTTTTCTTTCTTCGAAAAAATTATGAACACTGATGGATGAAGAAGCACCCGAATGCTATATATTAAAATGTTGTTGTTTTTTAAAAATGTATGTGTTAATAATTGATGTTTGTAATCACATCTTATAAGTAAAAAAAATTTGCAATAATTATTTTACTCCCTATTTTTATATCTTAAGCGGAAAACGGACGTTTACATTGTGTATTGATCACCTCAAAATGTGAAGTCTTGAATCTTAAAATGGCATTTTTTTGGAATTCCTCTAAAATCTTATTTTTATACTATATTCAAGAACAGTTAAGTTTCAACAACTCCTCCTTGAGTACCAAATTACCTTAACAAACAAAAATCATTTTTCCACAAAAGAATGGCACATTGGGAGGTATATAACGCAAAGCATGGCAAATATATTTTACATATATATTCATAACAACAACAAGCAACAAAATGTGTCACAATTTCATTGGTATCACTTTAATGTTTTCTCTGGTGACTTCTTCGCTGATGTCTTGACCTAATGGACTTCTGAAAAATATGTAAAGATACTTTTACTTATCAGTATAAACTATTGCTCACCTACAAAATGACCCATGGTCCAAAATATCATATATAGACTGATAATTGAACTTTTATGAAGATCATAGATTATACTAGGTTCAGTGTAGGAAAATGTGACTGACTTAGAGTTTGATTTGACGACATGGCTCACTAACAAACTTGACCTTAATTTTATAAAGACACTTAGCAAGACCAAGTTTTATTAAGATACTAAACATGACCCACTGTAAAATTTGACAAAGATTACTTAAAAAGCACACATTCTGACCACATTTTATTTACAATGTGTAGAAAATATAGATACTTGAGTGTTAACAAGCACATATAAGCATGGCATGATCAACACGGCAGAAATTGCCTTAAAATACAAAACAACGTATTCAAATTAACAATAGAATTACAGATATCAGATGTTTTGCTTGATGACCTTAATCTTTGATTTGTTGACTCATAAATCAATGAGGTAATTCAATGACCATGACCAATGTGCATGCCAAAATTACAGACTCTACACCAAGAGTAAACAGACAAATACGTTGATGATGCAGACGACAATGCTTGACAATGCTAGTATATCATACAGTACAAAGTGCATATTTATAAAAAAAATATTTTTCAATATTTTTTTACATATTCGGTATTATAATTTCTAGGAAGGAATTATAAGATTTTTTTTGCTTGACAAAGTAATCCCTATTGTGTCATCATGCTTTGCAGGTACTACAAAACACGAATAACTGTCTGTTGATATTTTACAGTCAGAATAACAGTAAGAACGCAAGACATAATAAAACAGCCACTTGAAACGCAAGGAATATAATTCACTTGGGCTTAAACACAGTTATATTTTTGTGCATATATACTCTTGCATGGGGATGAAAAAAACACACGAGCCATATTCAATAAGCAACTTGGATTGAACTTAAGTTTAAGATTAGAAACTAAGTGTTTTCATTGGCCTGTATATTTAGCTGACCAATAGGCTAAATGGAATAACTGAAGCATGTCTAAGGATTAGGAAACGGTCAATATTGAATACTGGTCCAGTCTTGCAAAAACATGAACATGCTTACAGGTACTTTAATCCTTTTATAAACAGTTTTACCTGTTTATCCTATGCAAAAGAAACGTCAATTATTCTCTATGAAAAGACCTGGCCCAATATCACGAAAATACTGAAGTCAAATCTCAATCTCAAATTAACTTTTTTGACCATATAACATCAAAATTTACTAAAAATCATATTGTTTTTACACATTTTAAAGCTGCACTCTCACAGATTTACCATTCCGACAACTTTTTTATTTTTTGTCTTCAAATGAGCCAATTTTTGCTAAAATCCATGGAAACCATTCATATAAGACTGCTGAAAAAACATTAGATCCCAGATCTTTATATTTAAGTTCATAAATTGATGTTTTATGCATATTCCTTAAACCGTTAGTAAAGCATTAATTTTCGAACGGAAATATGTAAGTCTGGGATCTGATCTTTTGTCAACAGTCTTATATCACTAGTTTGCAGATATTTACGCAAAAATTTGCCCTTTCCAAGACAAAAAATAAAAAAGTTGTAAAAATGGTAAATCTGTGAGAGTACAGCTTTAAGAGCCCATTCTATCATAGAATATTATGTTGATTAAACCTTTGGTTAAGTTTCCTATGAAAAAATATTACACAGCCAAAATAGTGATTTGAGTACAATCCATCATTTTTTAACAATTACACAAGTATAGTTTTGCCCTAGAGTTATTTTTTCTTTCAAATATCGACATTTTTTTATCAACACATTCCATTAAAAAATTTTTTTTCAAAAAGTATAAAAACATGCAAGATTTTGAATCATTCTGTGCTCTAATATGGTAAAATGAGTAAAGTCTGAAATTGAGATTTGACTTTCATGATATTTGGGCCTTATGAATGTAAACATAATACTGCCAACACTCACTTGGGCTTAAATTTTACAGCAATTGGGTCATCTGCTATTCCACGACCAGCTAGAAGCTTTTCCATGCCATTCCTACAACAGAAACAAAATACTGATTGTGATATTTATGGAACAGTGCAATTAGCTCATTTTATCAGTTGATGAAGTCTATAAACTATTAAAATAGTTTTGCACATTTTCATTTTCTTGTAATAGTGAGGCAAGCAATGGTGATGACGTTGTTGTTGTTGTTGTTGTTGTTGTTGGTGGTGGTGGTGGTTTTGGTGGTGGTGGTGGTGGTCTTGATGGTGATGATGATGATGATGATGATGATGATGATGAAATGATGGTGGTGGTGGCCGTGGTCTTGATGGTGATGATGATGATGAAAATAATGATTATGAAAAAAAACATAGCAAAACAACTAACCATGCGATCATAATGCCATTATCAGTACATAGGTGAGGAGGAGGGACGACCAATCGTGCTCCATATTTGTCACACACGCGCTGTAGTCCCGCTCGTAAGTATTGGTTACATGCAACACCTCCAGAAACAACCTGAAAACACCATCGCCACGGATTATCATCATTCAAGAAAGAGTGCCAAAAGGTTTCTATACTGAAGTGAACAAACAATGGTAGCATGCAAGGCATAGAGGATAATTGTTTCGGTGTAAGGTCATAACATATTTCACACAGTGAGCACAAAGAGATATATTTCATGAGTGGCGTAGCCGCAAGTGAGATTTTCACATTCGGTGTTCATGAGTCGAAATAGAATGCTATCTTACACTAAAGCGAGCAATTTTTCTTTTTCTTATTTGCATAAAATTGGAGTTAAAAGTCTTTTTTTTTACACCTTTTAATAAAAACTTGCCAATTTGTATGTGCAAATAATGTCATTTTGGATAAGACGCTTTAAAAATTGTGTCCTAGCCCTGTGTATGCTGACGTCTGATTTGGAACTGAGAGCGGGCTCAAATTTCAAAACAGTAATTTATCAATTTTATTTCACTGATAAATCTCTAACAAGAGGCCCAAAAGGGCCTATGCTCTACTGGCATGGCAACAAATATATAGTTCACTTTTAGTGTTTGGGTTAGCTCAAAACGCTGCACGTTCAACATCTGAGGACAGGAAGTGTTGTAAGCAGATTAGTTGCATGAACTATTTTAATATGTGCCAAGTAAAGGTAATCTGAGGGAAAAAAATATTTGCTTTCAAAACTGTACTCATCGTCAAAATTTCATTTCTGTAGCTTTAAAAATAAAAAGTCGGTCAAAGTCAAGGACATCCGAGGACAACATTAATGCTTGTTTGCAAAACTGTTCACATGGTCAAAATTTCATAACTGTAGCTTTAAAAATTAAAAAGTAAGTCAAAAGGGGTGGGGCCAGCTTTTGCCCAAGGGGCATTATTTCAAATGTTTTCAATTGCATCATATGATGCTCCACAACAAATATCAAAGGTATGGGCCTTGTGGTTTGAAACAAGAAGATTTTGAAAATATTTCTTAAATAAGTCTCTAGGAAAATTGTGACACCCAGGGCAGTGCCAGTTTTGACCCAAGGGGCATAATTTGAACAACCATGGTAGTGGACCACTAAATAAAGCCTTGTTCAAAATAGCAAGGATTTGCATAGTGGTTTCAGACAAAAAGGTTTTTAACATTTCCCAATTTAAGGGGGGGGGGAGTCCATCCCTTACAAAGAAAAGAGAACTCTTCCCTGGGCCTCCGCCAACGTCACCGAGGTCGTTTGCATTTGCCGCACTGGTCCCTTGCGGGACAATCTCCGTGGGGGGGGGGAGTTATGACCCCAGGGGCATAATTTGAACAAACCTTCACAAGCAATTGTGACTTTACATGTAAACTTGGCTTAAAATAGACTTTGCTCATGTGGACTTGACCATAAATAGACTTAGCTTAAAATATCACTTTTTATACTTTCAAGACCCATAATCCAGGCATGCATGGGCAGATCTGGCTGGTTTTCTAATGGATATCTAAATACTGTACAAGTTTCATCGAGATACAATCAAAACTGAAGACTGTATCATGTTCACAAGCAATTGTTTACAGTCAAACTGACTTTTTAATACTTTCAAGGCACATAATCTACGCATGCATGGTCAGATCTGGCTGGTTTTGGAAAGGAACCGAGCTCTAAAGGATATCTAAATACTGTACAAGTTTCATTGAGATACAATCAAAACTGAAGACTGTATCGTGTTCACAAGCTAGTGTTTACACAAAGCATTTTTTATACTATCAAGGGCCATAATCTAGGCATGCATGGACGGATCTGGCTGGTTTTCGAAAGGAACCGAGCTCTAATGAATATCTAGATACTGTACAAGTTTCATTGAGATACAATCAAAAATGAAGACTGTATCGTGTTCACAACCAATTGTTTACACAATAGCATTTTTTATACTTTCAAGGGCCATAATCTAGGCATGCATGGGCAGATCTGGCTGGTTTTCGAAAGGAACTGAGCTCTAATGGATATCTAGATACTGTACAAGTTTCATCGAGATACAATCAAAACTGAAGACTGTATCGTGTTCACAAGCAATTGTTTACAGACGCACGAACGCACGGATGCACATACTACGTACACATTACCATCGCATAAGCTCTTCTGGCCTTTGGCCAGTAGCGCTAAAAACCACCAAAAGCATAGAATTAATAGCTATATTGTTCGATTACAGAATACAACAAGAGCACCATGGAGAGAACGCTAATGTTCATCTGTTGGTTTTTCATTCAATCAAAGGGGCATAACTCGATAATAAATAAAGCCTTGCCTTGCTGTACAAGTGTGTTTTGTCTCCCGACAACCTGTGTACAAAGTTTCAGTTAAATATCTAGAGCAGTTTTTGAGGTGTGGTCTAGGTTAAAGTTCCTTGCCAACAATGACACCAAAGCTATCACAACCAAAGCTATCACAATAACCCATCTTTTTCTTCTTGGAAAAACAGACCAGCTAATAATGTGTTTTTAGGTATTATCACCTTGGAGCTCAAAGAGCTTTTGAAAACTCGCAAGAGCGGCTCAATATACGAACCAGTGTTTTGGTTTCTGGCAGAAGGTTGTTGTAGTCACAGAACCTGAATGCCCTTTCTATAGGGCGACACATGTGTCGTAGAACGGCAAACTGGAAGGATGCACAGACATCAGCGGCATTAGAGATCACCCCACTGGCTACAATACCTGGAAGAAATTAAATGAATGAACGCTGTTTTCTATAAATAAATTGAGTTCTTCTTTTATACTTTCTTTCATAAAGATAAACACGAAATCAATTTAGCATAATATTGTGCAAATTTTGTCATCAGTTATATATATTTAAAGGTAGGGCCTACACAATGATTTTATTAAAATAAAGAAAACAAATTCAGACTGTGTTTTATCTATACAAGCAGGGTATTTATCTATAAGTGAATATTGGGACTCCATTTTTCTCATTTAATAATATATTCTGGTACACTAAACTCTCATGCCCTAAAAAGTGGCCTTTAAATGAGAAAACATGTAGAATCTATCTATCCTAGTGTAAATACTACGATATTGGTACCTTGTTCTTCTTCTAGGTAGTATATTATCTTTCCTTGCCTATTAATAATAGATTAAATTGGTACCTCACTTTTTTCTTCTAGGGTGTCGGCTATCTTTCCTAGCCCATCTTCTACAGTTTAAATTGGTACCTTACTTTTTTTTCTCTTAGAGTGTATATTATTTTTCCTAGCGCATTTTTTACAATTTTATTTGGTACATCTATTGTTATTTAGTGTGTTTTGGTACCTAGGTTTTTCTTATTATGCGTGTTAAATCTAACCTAGCATATTTTCTACAGTTAAAGTTAGTACCTTGTTATTCTTCTTGTGTGTGATTTATCTACCCTAACACATTTTCTACAGTTAAATATCATATGACACCTTGTTTCAGTCATTGTAATTAGACTTAAGGATGAACAAGCCCGAATTCTTATACTATTGGTTGACATAAAAAATTTGAACAAGCCCTGCTATATAAAATTCAGAATTTGAGCAAGTCCCGAAGACATTTTACCAGTGCAGGGCTGGTGGGCTTGTGTTAATTTCGACTTTTGCAACTTATGTGTTTATTATATATCCCAGTGCTTCTTCTGCAGTTTAACTCGGTACCTCGTTTTCCATCTCTGAATAGGCGACAGTACTATCTATCACTGAGCATTTTCAACACTTAAATTTGGAACCTTGTATTTTTCCGTCTTGGGTGCATATAATCTATCCTAGCATATCATCTACAGAAAACCTGTACATATTACCATCTTTCGCTGAGTATTACCAATTCTGCAGCATTTTCTACAATTTGATTAACTTGGTACCTCATTTTTCATCTTAGATGTGTATTACCTTAGCCTAGCGCATTTTCTACAGTCTAAATCTGTACCTTGTTTTTTTTCCTCTTGTTCAATGTAAGTACAGTAGTGGGCCTTCATGCCCGCAAACGAGAAATTACAACTCCGGCTTTTAGTGTACACGTGTGGAGCCTCAAACATGTCTGGATCGCCTTGCTGGGCCATTAATTCTATCGAGGCCCCGCCACTTTTTCCATAGCATTGTGGGAGATTCTTTAGTTTCATTCTACGTGCAACCTGAAAAACCAAGAGGGTATCATCCCACTTTACATTACAATGACTTGGTTCCTTATTGTTTAACCACACAAAATTTTGTGGTCGAAATCAGCACATGTTTGCAAGTCATGCACTGTAAGAAGCTTTCCGAGCTTGCTCGAAATTCTGGATTATACTTTTAATAGCAAGGCTTGTTGATTTTTTTTTAATTACTAGTGGAAGGAGTTGAACTTGAACGTTTATTCAAAATTCTGATGTCTGCCTTCATAACATAGCAATGTGACCTCATGAGATAATAAGTAAACAAAAATATAAAATCACCAAACTATTAACCATATATTTTGACTTGAAAGTAGGATTATTTTATAGGTTTTCAGAAAATAGGAAAACAATGGAGGCCTTTAATAGTTAGAAAAGTAGGAGAGCAGGAAAGCCTGTCCTAGGGTAAAAACTTATTAATAGGGATTTGGAGTGTCATTTGGACCATTGCAAACAAACAATTAAATAATAAATTATTTCTGAAGCACAAAACCATCCACATCTTCTTCCATTATGGTTTACCTTGTCAAAAATCTCTCCAGGGGCGTTGTCAATGCTGCTGCCTAGCAACAAGAAGTCATCAATGTCCCTGGCAACGGCTAGCAAGCAGTGCCCCCCACTCACCAGTAGTACAAGGAAGGGGAACTCTACACTGTAGGGAAACGGATGAATTGTTTTTCTAGTATATACTAAAATAATTGTAATTTTTGAAAGCTGATAAAATTACTTCAGAGTCAATTTCCTCTGACAGTAGAAACCATTTCTAGTACCGTAAATGACTGGGTATAAGACGATAGGGGGTATTAGACGCAGGGAAAAAAAATTGTGAAAAATCCGAGAAAAAAACTTTTAATCTTTGTTTTTGGTTAAAAGACGCATAGAAAAAATGTCAAAATCGTCCGGCAATCGTAGCAATTTAGAGAGGCCATTGAAAAAAGTTACCTTGGTGGGGATCAAATGCTAACCAAACTAATATGCACTCTTATCAGAGTTCAAACAAAATACTTCTTAATGAGCAAGTATACAAACAATGCGCTAAATGTTCAAATATCATTACCTTATTTAATTATAAAAAAATACCACAGATACACAAGTTTTAATTGAGAATAAGCAATTTTGTATCCGAAGGTTAATGTTCGAACCTGTCAATCATTCTGGCCGTAAGGGCATGGGCCTCCATATGATGTACAGGTATCAGTGGTACTCTGTAATGAAAGGATCAAGATGAGGTAAGATATCACTTAGCACTCAGTAAGTCGGTTTAGAAAATAATGGTAACGGTAATTATTTGCAAGGAGATAGTTTAAACTTATATTTAACTTCATGAAACAGGTTGTAACAACATTATATTAATCAGTCTCATAAACACGATGCAACACGTGAATGTGGTTTTGTAATGGGTGGAATCCAAGTACCCAGAGAAAACCCACTTGTTAAAGACTCAGAAACAACAAACCAAATTCACATAGCCAATGGCCGAAATCACACCCCAGAATGATGCCTTTGTTAATGGGGAGAAATTGATATGCTAACTCGACAACAAACTGACATTAATATGTATAATGTAGTTGGAAATTTGGCCAAATTGCAGCCCCAACAAAAACACACTGATGCTTGTCCATGTAACTCTGTTGACCAAGGAGCATAACTTGAAAAACCTTTAAAGCAAGATTTATAGACCTTTCTATCACATGAGTGTTATTTCACTGGCTAACATGTATTTAGTTTCGTGTGAATATCATAAACATATTTTAGATTATTTTTTTGCAACGACAACACCAAGGCTTGTATGTGATATTTTCTTTATTTTTCCTTGTTTTCAAGTTGATGCTGGATCCGATGAGACTTATATTTTTAATATTGTAAATATTGATACATACATGCCATATTTTCTGGAGATCATTCAGGGGGATTTGTTCAGAAAAGATGAAATTTAGGGGGATTTTGGTAGTATTCAGGGGGATTTCTTTAGCAAGTTTAAGTTGGCAAAATTTCAAAGTTTTTTTAGACGCAAGTACGAAAAAATGTATTCACATATATATTGTTATGAAAACCTCTAACTTTTTCATTATACAGAATTATTTTATGTCATGATTTATCATATTCTTATGATACACTGTCATGTCATGCTGTAATACTGTAAATTAAATTTACCTTCCTCCAAAGTCTTTTAAAAAGTTCTGTTTAATACTATCAGCTATGATGACTTTCAGACACTAAGAGAATGGAATGAATATTATTAATTTCTTCCTTTTCCAAAATAGTAATATTTCTTTGCCTTTGATCATTACTTCAAATTAATTGATCACTTGTTGTTAAGGTTTCCTTTTGGCATTTATCAAACCTTTTTTAAACAGTAATTTTACGCTTGGGGAGTTGTTTCTTTACAGTCAGTTTCACCCACATATTGTGGTTTCACTTTGTCATTATTGCCTGATGTAAAATCTCTTAAAAAAAAATTAAATTCCGGGGGATTTTTACCTCCCGCCAATGATAAATATTGGGACAAGTGTAAGGTAATGCGCATATAAAATAGTTGAAACCTGTAAGTAAACTTGCCTTCATTAGTAAACATGTGTTTCACTAATTGTTTCAAGTTGGTAGTATTATCATATACTGTGTTTGTGTTGTTCTTATATTCGTCTTTTTGACTATGACATGGGCTTGTACCTGTAGTTTTCATTGTATTATTAACATATGTCAAAACCAGTTAAAACTTCCCCTTTTTTTAATCCATTCAACATACAGTAACCTTTTGTAGGCATGCAATTAAAACTACCACCAGTTAACCAAAGGTTGTCCATATAGCATAGTGGTAAGCGCACTCACTTCTCACCAAGGTGACCCGGCCTGGATTTATGTTGAGTTTGGTTGGTGGCCAGACAAGTGGGTTCTCTCCAGGTTCTCTTTCTCAGGTAACTTTCTTCACAATAGTTGTTAAAATAAATATTAAAATGTTTAAACTAATTAACCATTAACAGCTTAAAACTTATCTTTACATCATTGACTTTTAATTATTAACTTAATAATTGAATTATAACTTTTCTACCTATTTTCCATCACAAGTTTCTGAGCATGTTTGAGCCCAACATCAAGACTGAGAGGAAGCCCTGGCTCCACCGCTACTGCAACTGCATCAAGATCCTAGAAGCATAGAAACTTATCTTTAGTTTAGGCACTTAATGTTTTACTGGCTACCTGTTTTTCTTCACAAGTTTCTGAGTAAATTCTACTTCTTGCTCAACATCAGCCAACTGTACAAACCAAAATTATATTATTTTTTTTTCATTTAAACACTTAATATAATAATCCAGACAAAAAAATCAAGTTTGCAGTTTTCTTTAGATGAAGTGAATATTGAATTTTCTGCAAAATGTACTACTTCAACAGAACCAGACAACTATATATTGCATGATAATGAGGTAGATACTGTATCCCAGTTTAAGGATAAAGTTAATGCATATATGCCATATCCCCAGGCTGAGGGAAAATCCACCAAATTAATTGTGTGATATTGACCAATTATTTTTTGCCTGCATATAATCTATCTCAGCATATTAATTACCATAAATTAGGTAATTAAACCTGCTGTTGCATGGCTTACCTGTATTTCTACTCCTGCTTGGGTTAAGGCATCTTGCACAATGTTGTGGATGTGCTTCTCGTGTAAAGCTTTGGCATATGGTGGTAACACCCCTCCCAGTCTTGAAAGTAAAAAAAGACTTTTTTTCAAATACTAGTAGATGTAATAGCTACTGCATCCATTACCCGAGTCTTTGAAAATATACACACTAAGTGTTATGTTTCACAAGGCTTATAATATACACTCAGTAATTACAATACAAATATAGTTCAAGGGAGTAAAGTGTATGACAGCTGCATGGGTAAAAACACATGTTTTCACAGACTGCTGCTCAAGAACATGAAAAATGTAATAAAAACTTAAATTACACAATGTCACGGGTAAGGTACATGTACAGGACCTTTCCATCAGATAGACACAATCCAAAGCTTTTGTTTTATTAAGTATACATGTATGGAAACAGGATTGTTCACCTAATTTGCTCAAAATACATACTAATTTTTGTAAATGAGGCAAGAGCTCTAAAATTGTGAAAATAGAGACAAAATGCATAATATTGGGAACTACTTTTTAACTTCAAACAAATCAAAACCTCCTTTAAGATTATGGACTTGAAGAGTTTTAAAAGGATAAGACTCTAATTCAACATCTGTACTAGTTTTACCTGTTATGTGTTGATTTGAAAGTAACAATTTTGATTGTGAACTTGAGTCCACAATTACACTCTAAAAGAAAGTAATAATTTGGATTGTGAACTTGAGTTCACAATTACACTATAAAACACAATGTATTTTATACGTATAATCTTTTCAATTTTTTTAGTCCAAAGTATGTTGGAAATCTCTTCTTTTTTGTTAATTCTACAAAGCAAAATGTCCACAGGAGTTGGGGGGGGGGCTTAAAAACTGTTGGTCAGGTTGTAAGAATCCATATTTGTCTAGCTTGAAAAATCCCCATATATGGAAGAACTTACGAAACAGATATAGATGTTTGTGAATGCAATGCATTTCCGAGTATATGAGCGCTTTCGTCTACAACTGCAGCGCCTGTATCATCACATGTTGTTTCAATTCCCAAAATTTTGTACTTGGAGATATTTCTTTGATTTGAGAACGACTGATATTGTGTCATTCGTTTGTACAATGTTTTGCACACGGAATACGTCAAACGTGATTTTAAAATCATATTGATTGTATTGCTATTCAAGCAAAATATCAGTTAACAGAAAAAAACAAGGCTTATATTTTTTGACATGTTTTCTATAGGGCGCAGACATCTTGAATCCTTCCCAGGGTGCAATTATGTGAACATGCGAGGAGCAAATTCTCGGATTCGACTAATAATTGTTTGTTTCAATAATTGCTTTTTGGTAGCAATATTTCGTATTTGTTTATCTGAAATCTGATCTACCTAAGTCAAAACATTCATAAACTGCAGAAAACATGAGCTTTCAGATTTATCATTTAGACGAAGTCAAACTCGAATTCAACATTTCATTTCCTGTTTCCTTTCAAATTAGATCATAAACACCGGCAGCCGTGGCAGATGTCAAAACTGATGCAATTAGTCTGCATACAGCTGGCAAAACAGTTATCATATTATTGCAACGAAAGTTTTAAATTTGCAAGATTAATTTCCACCTCAGTTGTTGTGAAGAAAACCATTCCAGGCTTTGGAACGAAGAGGCAGACGTTTTCAATTCGGGGTGAAATCATGGATCCAGCTGTTGAGGAACTTTTGACTCCATATCGTCAGTCTGTTAAAGAACAGGTTTAATAGTTTCCTCAATTTGATGAGTTCAATGAATTATAAAGGGTAGTTTTGTTTTGCATCCCAATAAGAAACATGTAAAATAGTTAATTGTTCTTAATCACAAGTAAATATTAGATCTTAAAGGGTCGGTATGGAATGCACCAGTCAATTTAGTCATGACTACAGTCAATTGTAACCACGGCTCCCCTAACCAGGTCCGGGGCGAAACCACGGATAGCCTGAGAAATGGGCCATGTTTTCACCTTCCAGGTGGCCCCGCAGTGCCGGGTGAATGCGGTGGTTTTGTCTTCACGCCAAATATAGCGTGGAATGGGCCTTACCAAGGGTTACTGGGGTAGGTGGCATTTGGCGGTGATTTTACCAGCAGTTTGTTGTCACTGGGTGGGGATTTTACTGGGCTTTTGCTGGACCGAAAGTCCATGGCCCCGCTATTCCCCGGATCTGGGGGGACTGTGGTTACAATTGACTGGTACTTAATATACAAATCTGTAAATTATAACATCATTACATTCACAGACTACGCTTTAGTAATATGATATGAACCTGTATTTTGGAACAATCGACCATTCCAGATGAATAACCATTACTATGAGCAATGAAGCTCCGAGTGGGGATCCAACCAAAAACCCTATTAGAATTAGATATTTAGAGTCTGATACACTAACCACTCATGCATATCATTGTAGCAGAATTACAGGCTAGTCTATAATAAAAGACGCTCAAGAACAGCGTTCTTCTAGTCCCTGACATATATTTAAAGGTGAAGAATTTGACATATATTATAATAAAAAACATAAAACTATTCTCCCCCATACAATTATTTGGATTGAATTACGGGCGTACTACTCCCCATTTACTATTTTATTAGAGAAAAAAGAACATTTAAATCAATAAATTAATCTAAAAAATTTGCTCCAGGGTGATCTTGTACGCAAGCTCAAGGATGAAAAAGCACCGGATATCGACTTGCAGAGGGCAGTAGCTGAGCTAAAGAAGCGAAAACATGCTCTTACTGATAAGGTATTTTCATGTTCTTCAAATAAGAGGGGTGAAAGCAGAAGAGTCAAAAGTATTTATACATATATTTTAGAGATTTGTATCATTTTCATCCGAGATGAAGATAAATGTGATTTTGTGTTGCCTGCGAATCATGGCTGAAACATAGAGATTGCTTTGTGTGGAGTCCGCATCAAACTTTGGTTTCAAATTAATCTTGTTTGAACAACTTGGTAAGGAGTTTTCAAATTTGGCTAGCAAATTTGGTCATTCTCAGTTGATGACCTCTTTTTTGAGGTCAAAGATCAAGTTTATAGTGACCTTTATAATTAAGAAAATGAAATTCTCAACAGGCAACACTGTTTTTGTGTACTTTGAAATGAATAAAAAACAGCTTAAAAAGTGATCCTGAAATCTTGTGATCTTCTAGCTGATTTAATGTTTGGTGTTTACAACTAAATTTTGTATTCTATTTTTTTATCTCCATATGTACACCAAGAACGCAGCAAGACAACTATGTGCCTTGCAGTATAACTAAACTCTAGAGGCGGGAGTATCATATTACTTAAGCTAAACATTAAATACAGAACACTTGATAATAGATACATATTAAGAACATACAAATATCAGTAATTAATTGTTTTAACTGTAACACTTCATTTAGTCAGTTCAAAAGCTCACATGAGCCTGTGATGTGTTGTTGCTGTAAGTCAGAATTTATCTATATATGTATTTTGCAGGAGTTTGAGCTGTCTCCAAAGGATAATTTTGACCGAGCCAAGATGGAGGATCTGTTAAAACAGAAGTTCTTCTATGACCAGTCATTTGCAATCTATGGAGGTATAGACAGTTGTTTCAATTCCTATTACAGTACTCGAAGCAAGCACAAGTTGGCAAGCCCTGCACTGGTAAAATGCTTTTGGGACAGGTCAAAATATAGATTTTATATAGCAGGGCTCCTTAAAAATTTCATGCTAAGCACAAGTGTAAGAATTTGGGTTGTTCATCCAAAAGAAATATTTTGATCACAGCCTTCAGTCTTTAGTCATAACACTTCTTGACCTGTTATCTCTAGGTCCCAAGACATGGCCTGAGGGATTAAAGGGGCGGTACTCCATAACGAAAAAAAAGAAGAAAATTGTCGAAAACTGACATAAACTTGGCATCGATGTGCACAATGCATTGAAACTTACTAACTGAAGTACCACATAGTTTACAATTTATTTAAGTTTAGCAGTTATTTCTTATTTTTCCATTAAAAAAGATTACTGGGTATGTCTACCAGGTAGAATTAATTCCTTATGGGTGATTGGCAAGTCGGTGTTATCACGTGATATTACCCAGGTAGGTGTATAGCTTAATTATGTCACCCGCCAATTAGAGTAAGCCGTCGTAGCTCAGTGGATACGACGCTGGACTGAACTTGGGCTCTGACAAATTTTCTTTTACATTTTGGTACTTTTTTTTACAATTATGATATCAAAGCGTAAGACATTCTATTAGATAATTGTCCTGAGATTCCTTACAGAATAAAAACTTTTTTGGTGCAAAATTTGGTGTACAGTCCCTTTAAGATTTAGGAGAAAGACTTTAAGAGTAAGGAGCATGGTATGGATTTGTGTTATTATGTAATTGGCTTGCAGGAAAAATAAAGTAAATATACAACCCAGAAGTAATGCCATGAAGAAATAAAATCTTCAAGCAAGAGTTTCCTAGGTATCATAATCAATAGTCTCTATGACCAGGTCAATAGGCTGCACTGTGAAGGCAATTTGTTATAGACATGGAGAAATTATTTAAATTACCAACTTTGTTACATGTATAAAAATCATTCAGTGTATCTAAATTTGCAGGCATCAATGGTCTCTATGACTTTGGTCCAATGGGCTGCGCTGTTAAGGCAAACCTTCTACAAGCATGGAGAAATTTCTTCGTTCTCGAAGAAAATCTGCTGGAAGTTGATACTGCTGTGTTGACACCAGAAACCGTCCTCAAGTATGTACAGTTACTGTAGAATGGTTTCATTTTGTGAAAGGTTAATTTTTACCTCATTAATATGCATTCTGATCACCATGGCCATTTTCCATGGAAAACAAATCTCGGATGCACATGTATGTATATGGACAGTTTACAATATCAGAGATTTTTACATTCAATATGTTGCAAGTAGTTTGCATAGTAATTTCAATTAAGCATTTAAACTTAATGACTTTACTCTTTGGAATCTTAATTATTGATGCAATAATCCACTTTACTGGCAATCAATTTAAAATTTGTTATACAAAATACAAGTTAAAACACTACAGTTAGTTTAAATTAATATTCAAAATTACATCCAAGGTTGTTTTTCGATGGAAAATGGCGTAGGGGTTCTAAATAATTATTATGGTGATAGATTAACTTTTGCCACTTTAATATGATGATGGCTTAATTTTTTTTAATATTTAGTCAGAAAACGATTGAAGCAGAGACAATAGGTTTAATTTAGTGATGTTTTAATTTTCAATAATATTTGTGGCCTCATGAAATTGCAAATAAACATTTTCTGAAATGTTAAACATATGAGTTACATCTGTAACTCAGAGAAGCCTTGGTCACATGTATGAAAACTTCATCATTGTGTCAAAATTACCAAGCATCACAATATTCTTGAGTAAAAATGTAGGCTAGGTCTGCTGTAAAAATAAATCAAGACTATGTTACACAAGCTGCAAAGTTGGAAAGGTTTAACACCCATTTCTGGGCTACAATCAGCCAACACCAAAGCAGAACCATAAAGTCATGTCTAGTATCAGTTACCTGTGCACTCGCATCCATTACCAGCTACGAGTAACAATCAAGTGCTCTTTGTTCAATCTGAGAAGATAAATATCCACTTGTGGAACTTTGTAAGCTTAGGCAAAGTCACTCAAATATTTTACAAGTTTGCTAGTCCAAATTTGAACCTTGTTAGTTTTTTTCTTAAGATATAAGTTTCCGTTTTCATCTATTTTGTATTACCGCATGAGGCTTTGATCCTATGCTGTGGACAGAAAATAATGTTAGAGTTTGAAAAAGTCTTTCTACAATTAAGGAGTATATAATTAATTTATTATATAAATACTGCGCCGCATTAAGGATAAAAGCTTTAAACTGCAACCAGAGAAAAATGCTGGCTGAGGCTGACAAATTTAACATCACTTTCAATTTTGCATTGCAGGGCCTCTGGACATGTTGAAAGATTCCAAGATTACATGGTTAAGGACTTGAAGAACGGGGAGTGTTTCCGGGCCGACCATCTCATAGAGAGTGAGTTATTCAATAATGTATAACGCTTTCATTTTAGGAGTGTTTTGTTTTACCTTGTTCAGTTTTACATAAAAAATATCTATACAAAAGATTTTTACTCGCACAATACTGAAACTTCAGAAATTTATGAAAGATATTCATATCAGTTATATCAATAATTGTTTTCAGTAACATCTACAAATATGACTGACTAAACCATATATGCATGCCAAGTGAGCATTTGGGTTCACAGGGTTTTGGATCACCTCTCGTTGATTTCTGGAATTCTCACTCCATTCTGTTTGCTGTTGTCGATCAAAATCATTATTACTTAATACTTATTTATTTAAGTTTGATTAAAAGCCACTTTCAGGTCTATGTCTTTGGTAGAAACCTGTAATAGTGTCTTTGATGAGATGCCTTGAAAAAGGAATCCCTATTGGTATCGAATTCACAACCTTTTGGCATTGAGGCAGACACCTTTACCACTAGACCACTTTCACGGTTAAACATTTAATTGTGGTTCTGCTGCTGTTGCCTGTATATTGGCTCATGACATTCAACTTTCAATTAAATTATCATATTTTTTGTCTTTTGGAACATTGTATTGTTGAAAAATGTGAGGAAGTCAAGTGGTATACAATGTAGGTGGTATAGGTGTCCCCCCTCAACCAAGAGGTTGCGGGTTTGAGCCCCACTAAAGCTACTGTTTCTTGGTGTCTCAAAAAAGACTCTAGTACTTGTTTCTATGAAAGATATCAGGTACGTCTTCAAGCGTGATTCAAATGATTCTATAACCTTCATCACAATTATGCTTCAATAAATAATAATAATAATAATAATAAACTTACTCTTCCATTATTTATTTTGGTCATTTTATTTCAGACACATTTGAGAAGATGTTGTCCGATAAGAAAGTGACTGAAGATATCAAGGCAGAAATTAGGTCCATTCTTCCTACAGTGAGTGAATGTAGTTAATGCTGTTAAAAAAGTGTATATATTTTGCTGGCACGTTGGTAAAAGGTTTGGAGGGCATATTCAAGGTTTAAAAGAACAATTTTGAAAAAAAAAATATAAAAAGGACAGATATTTTAAATATTACAGTGGAAAACATTTTGATTTTCGCCAGGTTTTAAGGACAGGGTACTGCAGAAAAGGGACATAATGCTAAGGGTTAGAAGGGCCAAATATGTTGGGTTGTGAAGAAACATTTGAATTTAACAGACAATTTTCAGAATTGTGCTTAATTGAAATAATATTAGGTCTCAACTGCCAAATATGTCAAACTTTTATGAATTTATAATCATATTTTGAGTTTTAATCAAAACAAAAGAAATATTGGATTATCTTATGCATTTAATTCAATGAAGGATACATATGCTAGTCTCCATGAGAGCAGAATGGTGCTACTCAAAACGGTTATGGTGCATCACCGTCCTGTAACTGTTTAGCTAAAATCCTAGAATACATGTACAAAACCTACTGAAGGTTATTCCATTTAAAGGTACATGTATAACCCGCACGGGGGAAGGCTTTTTAAAATGATACCACCCCCACCACAGAAGCAAATTTACCCTTACGTTGTCCAAATTAGCAAAAAAGACATCCATCCATATACTAAGAAAATAATTGCCTTCCCCCATTCCCCTAGGGGATATATGATTTACTGGAATAGCCGTGACAAAAAAGGATATTAAGGAAAGAAAACAAAGGAAATATATTTGTCATATTCATGATTTATTATCTACAAAATTTTCCTAATCATCTTCTTAATAGGAACAAAGTTTCTTAAGAATAGGGTGGTTAATACCGGACCAAAGTTAGGAAATTTGGAAAATAGGAGTAAGAAATAATGAGGCAGCAATCTTTACATTTGCCTGGCACTATGTTTATCACCTTTACTGTAGCTCTTAAGCAATAATTCTAAGCAAACCCTGATCTTAAAGAAGACTATTTTTTAAAAGGAAAATTGATATATGAAGGTAAGAAAACAGCAATTTATAAATTATGGTGGACCAATTGTAAAATTAAGTTATTATACATTATCATCTTAAACATAATAGATATTCTTCATTTCCTCAACATAGGTTGACAATATGAGCAAAGATGAGATGGGGGAAACATTGAAGAAGTTCAGCATAAAGTCTCCTGTTACCGGGAACGACATATCTGATCCTCTCGAGTTTAACCTTATGTTCTCCACAGCTATCGGGCCTACAGGAACTGTCAAAGGGTAGGTATACAGTGTATAATATATTTGCAACCTTCTTGAAATAGGCCCAGAGATCTGAGAAAATCTGAAAAGCATTGGCTTCTAGTCTAAGGGCTTCTTGCTTTGGGTGTCAGTGTTCAAACTTTTAAAAGGAGATGATGATGTCCATAAATCTTTTTAGAAGATCAAGGCTTTAGTTCAATCTATTCAAGTATTAAAGATTCATATTCAGTTAACGAACTACACTAAAAAAAATATTAGTATAAGTTTATCTAAATTTGTAGAGTCATCAAACTTGGTATGCACATTGGATATGCTTGAAAGATGACCCCTATTCATTTTATTTCAAAGGTCAAGGTCATTCTGACTGTAATTAGAAAAATGACTGGTGCTCGTGTCAGGTGACACTTCCTATTTTTTTGCTTATATTGATAAAACTTTCAAATTGGTTGATTGGATATGCTTTTGTATAATTTTAGGTATCTCCGTCCAGAAACAGCTCAGGGTATATTTGTCAACTTCAAGCGTCTACTGGAGTTCAACGGGGGCAAGCTGCCATTTGGAGGAGCGCAGATAGGGGCAGCATTCAGAAACGAGATCTCACCAAGATCTGGGCTTATACGTGTCAGGTAAATATAGCTTAATATTTGCTTAATATTTTAAATGCCATGTTTTATATTGACAATGTTTAAAGTGACGCTCTTATTCAAAATCAATACATAATCATGTATAACAAACATAAATTTTGACTGATAAACCTTTAACTACTTACTTAATAATGCATTTATGGAAAATATTAATTACTGGTAACAAGATTGTAACTGTGTATTAAATAGCAGAAAGCGCAAAAATATTAAATGATTGGTGAATGCTAAAAGATTTACTGTGGTCTTATATAGTCTCATAAGGTAGAAATACCGTGTTTTATGCTGATTTCTTTCAAATTAAACTCTGAATCCTTCATAAGAACCATTGTTTTCGACATTTATTCATCTTTTTTTGAATATTAAAACAATTTTATTAATTGTGATGAATCTTGTTTGGGAGTAAGAGTGCATCTTTAATGTGAATATATTGAAACATTTCTGTACATGTTTTTAGTCCCCTAGCAGTTTCACCATAGGGGATTTTTGGTTTACCCTTTTTCAGTGCGTTTCTTTGTCCGTCTGGAAAAACTGGACGCTGCAAATACTGTAGAAATAAGCTAGCTAGGTTAATGAAACTTGGTGTATTGTATGTTTGTGGCAACGAAAACAGTAAAAACGCCTAAATCACTGTTTTTAACTGGATCTTGCAGTAACTGAAAAGAAGTAAGCAATCTACATGTAGGTAAATGAAACTTGGTATGAGGTTAGAAGACCATAAGAAGAATATGCGTGTCATGTTAATTTTCCATCATAGTAAAGTAATAGACCAGCTACTACTTTTTCTTCTCAAAATTCAATTATTTTCCAGATTTGAAACAATTGCCACTTAAACCATCCATTTTGGCTTGCAGCCAGTTCTTATTTGATATCACTGCCAAAGCGTAGAATTAAAGACAAAATATTAATTATTTGGTTAAAATGGGTTGATAAGACCTGCCCTCGTTATTTCAGAGAGTTCGCAATGGCTGAGATAGAGTATTTTATGGATCCGAAAGAGAAGGAAACATTTTACAAGTTCGAGAATGTTCGTGACCTCAAAGTGACCTTGCTGTCGGCGTGTAAACAGATGGAGGGCAAGGCACCAGACGTGAAATCTCTCGGGGACGCTGTGAAAGATGTGAGATGTTTATTTATACAGCCTATCATATGTTCCATATGCATGCATTTGCCTTTAAGGTCAAGGCCACTTTAAAAATGTCACATGACAGATAGCCTGGTTAGTGTCAAAGGTCAGATCTCTTTTGTGTCCAATCCATATCTCCTTGTTCAGATTAAATATTGCCATTTCCACTGATAGCCTTGTTTACTTAAATTCATGAGGTTTTTGTACAAGAAAAATTGAGTATTATTTAACCATCATATCATATGACCATTTCAAACCTTTGAATTGATATCACAATACTCATTTCAAGTCATGGACAGATTGTTAAAAATATTGCTTGTTTGAAGGAAGACCCTAAGCATTACATTAGTACAAATTGTTTTATTCTTTGTTTCTTATTTGATCTACCACAGGGCACTATAGCCAACGAGTCGCTGGCCTACTTCATGGGACGTATCTACATGTTCCTGATGAAAGTTGGTATTGATAACAACAAGTTCCGGTTCCGACAACATCTCGCTAATGAGATGGCTCACTACGCCTGTGATTGTTGGGATGCCGAGATGAAAACTTCTTATGTAAGTGCACATTTGATTAGCCTTTAATTAATATTTTTGACAGAACATTTTTAAAATTGAAGCTTGTCTGGGGGTTTTTGAAGAATAAAAATGGAATTCCAATAGCTTTGGTCTCATCAGCATCGAAATGCAAAAACTTAAAGAACTGTTCAATATATTCGAATGAAGCTTTGAAAACATGTTGCCAGAGAGAATATATGCATGTATTGCAAGGCGTATAACTCTGGCATAATTAATTAATGAGAAATGCTCCTTTTTTCACAAAAATCAACAAGATTTGTGTGTCGCTCTTGTTTTAAATTCTGTTAAAAGTTTTATTTTTTATTAAGTTTGATTTTAGCTTAAAGGGACTGTACACCAGATTGGCACCAAAAAATGTTTTTTTCTGTAACGAATCTCAGGACAATTACTTAATAAAATGTTTAACTCTTTGATATCATAATTGTAAAAAAACATACTAACATGTAAAAAATAAAATTGACTTGGAGACCAGCTTCGAACCGGTGTCGCCAAAATTGCAGTCCAGTGTTGTATCCACTGTGCTACGAAGGCTTACCCTAAGCAGTTGGAATATTTAAGTTATATACCTAACACGGTAATATCACGTGATAATATCCACTAGCCAAGCACGCATAAGGAATTAATTCTACTTGGTAGACATACCTAGTAATCATTTTTAATGGAAAAATACGAAAAAACTGCGATAAATAAATTAATTGTAAACTATGTGGTACTTCAGTTAGTAAGTTTCAATGCATTGTACACATTTATACCAAGTTTATGTTAGTTTTTGACAATTTTAAGGTTTTTTTTCACTGTTTCATCATATGGTGTACAGCCCCTTTAATATCTAGTTTTATTGGAAGAAAAAAAGAGGTGGTGTTGTTTCTTTGTGGCTACAGCAATGAAACTTGGCGCATTTAGTCGTATACTATATAGAGGACAATGAAACTACCAGGTACTGTGTTGTCTTTCAGGGCTATATTATTATTAAGTTTGATTTCTTCTTTTCAAAAGGGTTGGATAGAGTGTGTAGGTTGTGCTGACAGGTCGTGTTACGATCTCCTCTGTCATCAGAAGGCTACGGGGATGAAACTGGTCGCCGAGAGAAAATTAGCAGAACCTATATCCTTTCATTGACTTTTGGGTTTCATCAGAGTTTGTGTCCTATTTTTTCATCATTGCTATTTCTCTTTAATCTGCATTGGCAGTGTTTCAAGATATAAAGAAGTGTTTAATTAAGGCCCATTTGAATTATATTTTCGTTAGCGATCTTTCTTTATATATTGAGATTTTAAAATGTCTGACTTCTGGGAAGTGACCTTGGTCAGATATTCAATTAAATACTTAAATGCTTCAGTGATTTCATTCAGAGCTTTTCCATTTAAACATACCACACATCTCAGGAATGTTGTCAAGTTGGACTATATCCTCAAGAGAGATTTTTATACTTGTTCTTGACCAAAATGGTTTGGTTTTATGTTTAAATGGAATACCGGTAGCTCTCTGGTGAATTGATTTTACAGTTCAGTTGACAAAGAATGTTTATTGGCTAGTGCAAAAAGTCTACAATAGTTAAAGATGCACTCTTACTCCAGATTTAACACAATTAATACTATTGTATGAATATTCCAAAAAGGATAAATAAATGTAAAAAACAATGGTTCTGATGAAGGATATCGAGTTTAATTTGAATGAAGTGAGCATAACACACAGTATTTCTACCTTATGAGACTATACTAAGTAGACCGCAGCAAATCTTTTAGCATTCACCAATCATTTAATATTTTTGCGCTTTCTGATATTAAATATACAGTTACAATCTTGTATTCAGTGATTAATATTTTCCATAAATGCATTATTTATTAAGTAATTAAAGGTTTATCAGTCAAATTGATGTTTGTTATACATGTGTATGTATTGATTTTGAATAAGAGTGTCACTTTAAGAATGTATGTTAGTTTTAAACTTTATATGCTATACAGGAATTGTGAAGAAAAAAACATATGCTAAGTCTATGAAGTCCCTCTCATTGGCATGATATATTGTGCGAGAGTGGTTTTGGGTTCGGGTGGGGGGGATGCTATGGGTGTGCCCAGAGAAAATTTATCTGGCTTGGGTTACAACAAACAAAACTCATTCATATGACTTCTATGCTCCTTAACTCCAAAGCACAAGATGATCCAGGTTGTGGAATGTAAGGTGAACAAAGGTGTCATCGGCAAGGTGTTCAAGAAAGATGCCAAGGTCGTCACTGACTACCTTACTACTCTCGAGTCCGAAGGAGCTGACGCATTGGATCGTTCACTGCAGGAAAATGGGTGAGTGTGTGCTTGAAAAAAGAAGTTGAATGAAGAAGTAGAATTGTAGGTTATTGTTAACAGGGATGCCAATTTACCTCTTTTCAGCTGATTTCCACTTTTTTGGCCTCAAAACCTAAAAATTAAAATTGTTGCCTTTAATTCTGATCTATACAAAAAAAAAAAAAAATTGTCGTATGAAGTGTGATTGGGATACTCCTTTTTAGTACATGTCTCCCCCTGATTGTAACTGTCTAACTTCTTTAGATCAGGAAATGAAGTATTGGATCGTTAACCTTAGGAAAAGAGTAAGTGTCGGTGTATAGTTAAGTAGAAGTTCTATTGTTGAATTTTCTAGATCAAGAAATGAAGCATTGGATCGTTAACTTCAGGAAAAGGGTTAGTGTCGGTGTATAGTTATGTAGAAGTTCTATTGTTGCATTTTCTAGATCAAGAAATGAAGCATTGGATCGTTAACTTCAGGAAAAGGGTTAGTGTCGGTGTATAGTTATGTAGAAGTTTTATTGTTGCATTTTCTAGATCAAGAAATGAAGCATTGGATCGTTTACTTCAGGAAAAGGGTTAGAGTTGGTGTATAGTTATGTAGAAGTTCTATTGTTGCATTTTATAGATCAGGAGTTGAAGCATTGGCTCGTAAACTTATCGTTAGTGTCGTGTATAGTTATGTAGAAGTTCTGTTGTTGCATTTTCTAGATCAAGAAATAAAGCATTGGCTCGTTAACTTCAGGAAAAGGGTTAGTGTCGGTGTATAGTTATGTAGCAAGGTTCGCACGATCTTAAAAAGTCCTTAATTCTAGAGGGTTGGCCTTAAAAAGACCTTAAAGTCGATTAAAAGCCAGAAAGGCCTTAAAAACACCTTATATTAGGTGCAAATGGCCTTAAAAAGATTTTATTGGCCTTAAAAATGATTTAAGTCGGAAGAAAAATGTTTATGAACTACTCTCTGTTCGTCAATGAAGATACTAAGTAGCCATGTTGTGATTAAGTTGCCCATAGTTACAGTGACCGTCGTAAGTAATGACGTAATGCATTGGAGCGAAGTAGCCAATCAGCGGGCTGCTTACATCTCGTTATCGGATGCTGAAAGCACATTGCTGAAAAATAGAAATTTAAGTCGCGGTTTCTTCGGAACAAAATAAGCATGCCTGGAAAATGTGTATTTAATGTGAAATGGATACAGACATACCCATGGATAAGAGAAGTTAAGGACTGCAAATTTAAAGCCAATTGCGTTTTATGCCGAAAAGAGATCGATCTTTGCAAAATGGGCGAACTCGCAGTGAAATCGCACGCAAAAAGTACCCGACATAAAAAATCTTGAGCAGCCGAAAACGCAGAACACGGTAAGCACCTTTTTCACAATTTCTCCAAAACCAAAGACCATGTCATCGACAGAAAAGCCTTCGGAAGCAGCTAGTGGGGATATAGATGACTTGATAATACCCCACCCACCGGCACCAGCACCAGAGATTCCGATTCCGCGCACTGCTCTTTCTAGCTTTGTACAAACAAACGATGTGTTTAAAGCAGAAATATTGTGGACAATGCAGTCGATAACTACACATAATTCTTATAAATCAAATGAAAACATATCAAAATTGTTCAAATTGATGTTTCCAGACAGTCAAATCGCCAACAGATTTGCTTGTGGAGAGAGAAAAACTGCCTACCTTTGTTGCTTCGGCATTGCCGAACATGTGAAAAGTATATTATTAAAAGAAATAAGTGGTTACTTTGTAGTTTTATTTGACGAGAGTCTAAATAAGAAATCCCAAGCTAAACAAATGGATATACATGTAAGATATTGGGGAACCAATGGCCTAGTTCACACCAGATACCTGGGATCCCAGTTTCTGGGACATGCGACTGCTGAGGACATGCTTCAACACTTCCAGAAAGGGATTGGGGATTTAGAGAAGCAGACAAAAAACACAGGGTTCGACACTAACGGTAGTCCGGTAGTCCGAGACTACCAGTTTTGTGCTCGGACTACAAGAAATTTTAAGGCAATAGTCCGTCGGACTACTAGAAAAAGTAAATATGACATCAGGTAATTGAGCATAAAATCTTTATTACGCTTAAACTTGCGTAAAACGTTTTGCTAAAATTTGAAAAAAGCCGAGTACCACCAGTAAATACTCATTCTAAAGTTTGCCGAAGATGGCCGAGCAGTTCCGGACAACCTGGACTGTTAAGCGAGTTTCGCCCGCAATTTGTTTAGCCTTTCGATCAATATTTAAACCAGTCTGTACAGGGATGATAAAATTCCGGATTAATCCGGAATTCCGGATTTGAGGCCTCACGGATCGATTTTGAGATTAATGTAAATCCGTTGAGTTTTTTTCTAGGGGGGGTGGGTACTGGGAGCGAATCGAGCTCAGTTCGAACAATATGGGTACGAAAGGTGAGTTTTCCGGAAGTGTAAAGCCGGAAATTAACGAACCTATTTACGTCTTGGCAATCGAGCTATATGATTGGTTAAGATAGCATCCGGTGATTACGGAAATTACCGATGGGACTAGAAGACAGTATCCGGATGGTCGTATCCGGATATAACAGACGACGAAGACGAATAAACGGGTATTGGAAAAAAAAGACCACCACCAACTTCTAAAAACATCGATTCGTCGATTTAAAGGGTATATTTGGCATTTATTTTTAAGAAAAATTCCCGAAACATTTCTTTTTAAGTTAATAGAAAGTGATCAAACTAATAATGAATTTTGCGCATCTAGCATCATTTCGGACATCCCGATTCGGATTGTGTCATAATAATCGATTTTTATTTTACAAATTTGAATTGGCCGATTAAAGTTTACGCTGTTAACCGTTTCTTTATTATTCTCATAATGTTTGAAGCATTGTTCTCAATAAGAAGTGGCTTTTGACCAGTATGGGAGGTTCAAATGAAAGTTGGTTTAGTTCAAATTTAAAAAAAAAGAATAAATATTTTGTAGTAGTAACACATATTACGTAGAGGCAGCCATTTTATTTTCTATTTGAGACAGTTCAACAAAACTTCTTGAGGACCCAGTTTGAGTGAGATTTAAATTCTATAGTTGTAATTTGTATTTCCAGGTATGTTGATGGTTACAAAAGTCGGGGATGAACAGACACCTCAGCCAGTGCATCCAGTTGTTCCTGTCAGTGACTGACAATTCAATCCAGAGGCCATGATACTTTGATTTATGACTGAACATGCTCCCTGGCACCACAGTAGTGTGTCTTACTTAAGACACTTGCCAAAGATACAAAAGCTCTCAGCGAATTAAAACTTCAAAGGTGTACAGCATCATACAAGATGACTTACGTAGTGGCTAGCCATTTCAATGATGAACATGTGGAGGAGTTAATGGATCTCGGTTTTGTTTCAACTAAGACAAGTCAACAAACACAATGAGAAAACTGTTGCAGCTATTTTTCTGCTATAGAGAAAAAAATAGTGTTGAGGCATTTGGCCTCCTTAAAAATCATAAGGGCTGATTCTGAATCAATTTTCATAGAATTTGAAAGCCAGTTTGAGAGACTTGGAACTGCCGTGGGACAATCTAGTTTGTGTGCTACTGGACTCATGTAACACCATGAGGGGAAAAAATATGGCTTAGGGACCAAAATACGTCAAAGTCCACCATGTCCACAACGACTACGCTGCCAAAGCATTTAAGTCCCGTTTGGATATTACTTGGAATAATATATATAATAATTAATAACATTATATTCTCATCAAATGTGCAGAAAATGGAATAAATACTCTTAATACGATACATAAAAATTGAATAATTAACACTTTTACAATTAACATTTGCAAGCATGATAATCAATATGTAATCGATATGTTGTTCATTATTATAAATCAAACATCCCATAGTGTAGACTGTTCATACACAGGCATTTGATCATAGCCAGTTGAGTTTTATGGGAAGTGGACAACTGAACCAAAAGTCAGGTACATGTCTAATGCCTAGGTAAAAAAAAGTAAATTTAACTTTGTTTAAAGACAAAGGTGTTAAACTTCACTCCTAACATTCCTGATTATTGTTCTGATTGTGGATGTCTCGTGTTGAACATAATTATATCTATCAAACCGAAAGGTGTACTCCTTGAACACTATTCTAAGGCAAAAAAGGGTATTAGAATCCCTGAAATACGGAAAGCTTCGGGGGGCTTCGCCCCCCTTGTCCCCCCACCGCCTTAAGCGGCCCCCTGAACCCCACGCAGAAATTTTCAGGATTGGCAACTTAGCTCTGTTATCATCCCTGTCTGTAGAATGTCTTTATTTAGAAAGGGAAAAACCATTTTGCACTGTTACATGGTGTGTTTTAATCGTTAGTCACATGAAACTCTGCCAGTGTCAGCGAGGTAGATTTGGGTTAAAAATGAGGTAGAATTTCTAGATCCCTTGCATTTTCAATCAGAAACAATGATAGATACGATGTTAGCAAAAACTTGATGGTTGTTACTATTTTTAGATATTCTGAAAATATGTCATGGTTATTTATTTATCGTTTAGAGTATTGTCAAATGTCGGCGTTTTGATACAGCAGACAGAAGGAACATAATGTATGGCTTGTGAAATATTTTAACTGGCTTTTAGAAGAGCAGCTGAAAAAATAATCATACTGCTCAAAAAGGTCTAATTCAGTGAAAGTGCAGACGACGACGGAAATTGTGTGCGTTAATTTTCGCGCCAAAATGTCGTAACATTTTAAACATTGAAGTTAGAGCCAATAACAATTCTTTCCTAATAAATTAATAACAATTTGGGAATTAATTTCATTATATTTTTAAAGCATTATTGTACGTCGTTTTAAAAGACTACTAAACTTAGACTACTGAATAGTAGGATGCCAATATTAATTATCAAATATTGCTGATCAGTAGGAAGTCTGTCATTTGTGCGGTATCTTGGCAACGATCTCGGTCGAGGTGTCAATTGATTTATTGCACCATTTTCCTGAAAGTGACAGATTATGGGGTATTTTAGCATGGTTTTTAGATTTTTATTCTTGGGTATTTTAGCATGGTTTTTAGATTTTTATTCTTGGGTATTTTAGCATGGGTTTTAGACTTTTATTCTTGGGTATTTTAGCATGGGTTTTAGACTTTTATTCTTGGGTATTTTAGCATGGGTTTTAGACTTTTTAAGGTTTTAAAATTAAAGGCTAAACATTGTTTTGAAGAATGTGGAAATTTTAAGATTGAGACACTGATAAGAAACATGACCAATCCAAGGGTTATTCTGACAATGTTTTAATGGGAAGTCTTACAAAACACTAAAGGAATCTGTTGCAGGCTTGCATTTTTTTTGGACTACCAGAATTTTTGCTGGACTACCTGGATTTCAGATCCAGTAGTCCGAGGGACTACCTTGTGAAAAATGTTAGTGTCTAACCCTGAAAACATGTTGCAAATATCAATGGATGGACCAAATGTTAATTTGAAGTTTTTGGATATGATAACAACAAAGATTGAGCAGGGTTTTTCAGTAAGTTTGATCAACATCGGGTCATGTGGACTTCATATTGTACATAATGCATTTAAAACAGGGTGTCAGGCTACCACCTGGGATGTCTCATCTGTACTCTCAAGCATGTATTACTTATTCAAGGACAGTCCTGCTAGGAAAGAGGATTATCAGAAAAGCAGTGGGTCTACTAGAATGCCAATGAAGTTTGTAACCCATAGGTGGATGGAAAATGTTCCTGTTGTTGACAGAGCTATTGAGGTGTGGGGAAATATTGGACAATTTGTGAAGGATGTTGAAAAAAAGAAGATTGCAAAACCAACATGCAAGTCATTTGAAATTGTGTCAGCTGCACTGAAAGACAAGCTAATCCGAGCAAAGTTTGAATTTTTTAGATGTGTAGCCATGCACTTACAAGCCTTCCTTGGTAATTTTCAAACAGAAAAACCCATGGTGCCCTTCCTTTACAGTGAACTCCTGAGTATAATAAGAGGACTGATGGAAAGAGTGATCAAGCCAGGTGTTTTTTTTGACACATCAGAAGTAAGACTCCTCAAAATTGACCTTGAAGACAGCTCTGTTCTGATTGAACACACAAAGGTTGACATTGGGTTCTCGGCAGAAAAGGCTTTGAAGGAGACTGTCAAGGAGAACAAGCTCAGTGAGAGACAGGTTATGGAGTTTAAAGTTCAGTGTAGAAGCTTTGTTCTGAAAGTGCTGAAAAAACTTCTTGAAAAGTGCCCAGCAACATATTCATTAGTGCAACATCTGGCCTGTCTTGATCCAAGAAAAATGTCTGAAAGTAAAACTAGATGCAAAGAGAAGCTGAAAAAAGTGCTGACATATCTTGTGGCCCATAAAAGAATCAACGAGAGAGACTGTGATGAATGTATCAAAGAGTACTGTGACTTCATTGACAATATCCCATCCTTTGGGTCTGCAAATTTCACAGAGTTCAATCCAAACAAAGACAGATTAGATGAGTTTTACTCAACTTTTATGTCTGGGACTGCATACAGCAAAGTATTTGATGTTGTAAAAATGCTGCTCACACTGTCACACGGGCAAGCTTCAGTGGAGAGGGGTTTCTCTGTCAACAAAGAGGTGTAGGTAGAAAATCTCAAAGAATACTCACTTGTGTCTCAAAGACTTGTTTGCGATTATGTAAACAGTGTTGGTGGTATTCTAAATGTGCCAATTACAAAAGAGCTGATGACTAGTGCATCTCAGTCCAGAAATAGATATGAAGTATATTTAGCAAAAGAAAGAGACAAGAAAAAAACAGACACTCAAAAACGGAAAAGAGAGGAACTGTCACAGGAAATTGAAGAACTGAAAAGGCAGTGCAAACAGGCAAAATTAGACATTGACAGCCTGACAAAGTCAGCTGATAGCTATTCCATGAAGGCAGAAAAAGAGAGCAACTTATCATTTATTGCGCATTCAAACAGTTTGAGACAAAAGGCAAAGGACAAAATGTCGTTAAGTGACAAGATAAGTAAGAAATTAGATGAGAAGGTCCAACAGCTTAAAGAATGTTGAGTCTGCATTGCTGAACTAAGCCAGTTATAAAAATTACAAGGTAAGGTTGTTGAGATTATAGGACCTTATAATGAGGGGTTTGGGCCTTATTTAGTCCTTAAAAAGTCCTTAAATATTTTGGTGAAACTTCTGTATGAACCATGAATTGTAGAAGTTCTATTGTTGCATTTTATAGATCAGGAGAGGAAGCATTGGCTCGTAAACTTATCGTTAGTGTCATGTATAGTTAGGTAGAAGTTCCAATGTTGCGTTGCACATATAGTATTGTAACTGACTGCCTTAATTCTATGGACATCTTCAAGTTGATGGGTTGGGTCACATAGTGCACAAAAAGGGGCGGTTTTTTGTTTGTTTTATGTCCAGTTGTTGTTGTAAAATAATGATGCTGACTGCCTTAAGCCCTTAGGTAGTATACATACTCTTTACCTTTGTGCGTTTGTGACAAAAGTGAATAGCTTATAAAATCACGCTCGAGATGATTTCCTGAGTAGTTACCTGTCCTTGTGTCAATTTTTAAGAGGTCATGAGAAAGTGTCTCTTGTGGGGATCGAACCCACAACCTCTTTGGTGAAAGGTTGACACGTATACCACAAGACCACTTTCACAGCCGTTCAGTCTTTACCAGTTGATTTGCTGGTCCACTGTTTGCATATAGGTTCATCTCTGATTTTAAGAGAGAAAAAAACTGTTTTATATATAAATGATGGTGTCAGCAGCAGCAGAAGCAGCACTGCAAAATCTTTAAATGTGGCCTTAAACGACAAAAATATCAAGATTCTTTTATGGAAATTAGTATACTTGTATGTCTTACCAGTAACAAAAATATCAAAATATTACTATGGAATTTAGAATACTGTCATGTCTTACCAGTGACAAAAATATCAAGATATTACTATGGAATTTAGAATACTTGCATGTCTTACCAGTGACAAAAATATCAAGATATTCCTATGGAATTTAGAATACTTGCATGTCTTACCAGTGACAAAAATATCAAGATATTGCTATGGAATTTAGAATACTAGCATGTCTTACCAGTGACAAAAATATCAAGATATTCCTATGGAATTCAGATTAGGCCAATTCAAAACCAAGATTTTTCTGTTGCATTTGTTTTTCTACAAGTTTATCGAAAATATTTAATCTAGAGCAAAACCTCGATACGTTATGTTTTTTCTTCTTTATTCGAGAATGTTATGACCAATCAAAACTTGTTCATATGTGAGATTTGATTGAATTATTTTTCATTGTCTTTCAGGGAAGCAGAGATCACTGTGAAGGACCAGAAATACACTTTGAAGAAAGACATGATCACAGTGTCTAGATTTGAGAAGAAATTGCATGGTGGGTATTTATATGTATGAGTGGTATTGATATGTATGAGTGGTATTGATATGTATGAGTGGTATTTATATGTATGAGTGGTATTTATATGTATGAGTGGTATTGATATGTATGAGTGGTATTGATATGTATGAGTGGTATTGATATGTATGAGTGGTATTGATATGTATTGATATGTATGAGTGGTATTTATATGTATGAGTGGTATTGATATGTATGAGTGGTATTGATATGTATGAGAGGTATTGATATGTATGAGTGGTATTGATATGTATGAGTGGTATTGATATGTATGAGTGGTATTTATATGTATGAGTGGTATTGATATGTATGAGTGGTATTGATATGTATGAGTGGTATTTATATGTATGAGTGGTATTGATATGTATGAGTGGTATTTATATGTATGAGAGGTATTTATATGTATGAGTGGTATTCATATGTATGAGTGGTATTGATATGTATGAGTGGTATTCATATGTATGAGTGGTATTGATATGTATGAGTGGTATTGATATGTATGAGTGGTATTGATATGTATGAGTGGTATTGATATGTATGAGTGGTATTTATATGTATGAGTGGTATTCATATGTATGAGTGGTATTGATATGTATGAGTGGTATTGATATGTATGAGTGGTATTGATATGTATGAGTGGTATTGATATGTATGAGTTGTACAAGGGCTGTTCTTAAAGTTAGTGGACAAGCTTTCTATTTTTAGCTCACCTGTCACATAGTGACAAGGTGAGCTTTTGTGATCACAATTTGTCTGGCGTCCGGCGTCCGTCCGTCCGTCCGTAAACTTTTACTTTAAACGACATCTGCTCATAAACCGCTTAGCCAATTTCATCCAAACTTCACAGGAATGTTCCTTGGGTGGTCCCCTTTGAAAATTGTTCAAAGAATTGAATTCCATGCAGAACTCTGATTGCCATGGCAATGGAAAGGAAAAACTTTAAAAATCTTCTTCTCCCAAACCACAAGGATTAGGCCGTTGATATATGGTAGGTAGGATCACCAAATGGTCCTCTACCAAGATTGTTCAAATTATGGCCCTTGGGTCAAAATTGGCCCCGCCCCGGGGGGTCATGGGTTTTCTCTATATGTTTATAGTGAAAACTTCAAAAATCTTCTTCTCTGAAGTTACTTGGCCTAGAGCTTAGATATTTGTCATGATTCATCGTCTAGTGGACCTCTACAAAGTTTGTTCAAATTATGGCCCTGGGGTCAAAATTGGCCCCGCCCCGGAGGGTCATGGGTATGCTCTATATGTTTATAGTTAAAACTTCAAAAATCTTCTCCTCTGAATTTACTTGGACTAGAGCTTAGATATTTGGCATGATTCATCGTCTAGTGGACCTTTACAAATATTGTTCAAATTATGGCCTTGGGGTCAAAATTGGCCCCGCCCCGGGGGGTCATGGGTTTTCTCTATATGTTTGTAGTGAAAACTTAAAAAATCTTCTCCATTGAACTTACTTGGACTAGAGCTTAGATATTTGGCATGATTCATCGTCTAGTGGACCTCTACAAAGATTGTTCAAATTATGGCCTTGGGGTCAAAATTGGCCCCGCCCCGGGGGGTCATAGGTTTTCTCTATATGTTTATAGTGAAAACTTCAAAAATCATCTCCTCTGAACATAGTGGCTTAGAGCTTAGATATTTGGCATGATTCATCGTCTAGTGGACCTCTACAAAGATTGTTCAAATTATGGCCTTGGGGTCAAAATTGGCCCCACCCCCTTCGGGGGTCATAGGTTTTCTCTATATGTTTATAGTGAAAACTTCAAAAATCATCTCCTCTGAACATAGTGGCTTAGAGCTTAGATATTTGGCATGATTCATCGTCTATTACGACTCTACAAAGTTTGTTCAAATTATGGCCCTGGGGTCAAAATTGGCCACACCTCGGGTCTGATGGGTTTTCTCTATATGTGTTATAGTGAAAACTTAAAAAATCTTCTCCGAACTCACAAAGACAAGTTACGTCTTAATTTAAACTGGATAACATATTTAGTACACATACCAATTTTCAATATGGGCTACATACAACAATTACTAACAAATATACATATATAGATACACACGTAAAATCAAGTAGTGACAAGAGCTTAGATATTTGGCATGATATATCATCTAGTTGACTTGTACCAATATTGTTCAATCTTTGGCCCTGGGGTCAAAAAATGGCCCCACCCGGGCGGTCATGGGTTTCCTTATATATGTATATGATGAAAACTTATAAAATCTTCTTCTCCGAAACCAAAAGGCGAAGGCCTTAGATATTTGGTATGAAGCATTGTTTATCGGACCACTATTAAGATTGTTCAAACTTTAGCCCTGGGGTCAAAATTGGCCACACCCCGTGTTCATAGGCTTAGGTTTTCAATATTTTTATATAGTCTTATATAATAAAACTTTAAAAATCCTCTTCTCCAAATTATAAGACCTAGAGCTTTCATATTTGGTATATAGTGTTACCTAGTGGACCTACACCAAAGGTATTCAAATTATTGTCCCGGGGTCAAATTGGCCTTGCTCAGGGGTCATTTGTTTTTACATTGTCTTGTCACCTTAACATCTTTTCCTCTGAAAGTAAAGGTCAGAATGACTCCATACTTGATATGTAGCATCCTTACATGGTCCTCTCTCAACTGTGTTCAAATGGTTTTGTTTGGCCCCTTTTAGGGGTCACCAGAGCAAAAAATAGAAAAACCTTTAAATAACTTGATCTTATTAACTGCTTGATGGATCTACCTAGCATGGGCCTCTGTCAGGTCTTTTCAAATAATTTTGTTTGGCCCCTTTTAAGGGCCACCAGAGCTAAAATTAGTAAAAAAAACTTAACATTTTCTTCGCATGAACCCCTTGATAGATCTTCAGCAAATTTGGTTTGAAGTGTCCTTGCATGGACCTCTCTTAAATTTGTTCACATAATTTTGTTTGGCCCGGTTGCCATGGCAACCTAAAGGAAAATGTCAACAATTGGTTATAATCATCTTCTTCTCCTAAACCGCTTTGACAATTTTGATGAAACATCATAGGAATGATCCTTGGTTGGTGTTGTTTCAAAATTGTTTAAAGAAATTAATTCCATGTAGAACTCTGGTTGACATGGCAACCTAAAGGAAAAGTGTCAACAATTGGTTACAATCATCTTCTTCTCCTAAACCGCTTGGACAATTTTGATGAAACGTCATAGGAATGATCCTTGGTTGGTGCTTTTTCAAAATTGTTCAAAAAAATTAATTCCATGCAGAACTCTGGTTGCCATGGCAACCTGAAGGAAAATATAGGCTGTCGTGTCCGCGCTGTGACTTACTCTTATATAGACAGATTTTAAAATGACTTGCCATATGTTTTCGACATACCAAGACAACGTGTCGTGAGCAAGACCCATGTCCCTACCTCTAAGGTGAAAGATACACTAAGTGTTTATTCACAATGGAATGCTGAATATGAGGACATAAAGAGTGTTGGCTGTCATTTAGTATGATTGGTGTTTTTTTCTATGCTCAGAGGCAATTTAATATAACTTGCAATATGTATTTGACACATAAAGGCAAGATCAACTTTTTATGTACTTGTTCATAGATCAGTGTCACATTGGGGGGCATTTGTCACATACTTTGACAGCTCTTGTTCAATATTCTTTGAGAAACAAGCTATATTAATAACAAAGGTTAAACTCTTTTACTCAGGTGAGCGATTTAGGGCCATCATGGCCCTCTTGTTAAATATTAATATATTTATGTCATATATTTTTAACTCTTTGGAGAGATGCTTTTTACGATTTAAGAAAGCAAATTTTGTTGATATTAGCATATCGTATTGTAGTACGGTGCTAAGAAAACTATGTAAAAGGTATGTTTACATGTACATGTTGTAGTCATATGTTCAAGTTGAGTAAATATGTACTAGTTGTATTTACAAGTACTTAGCGCTGCACTTCTAATATGCTATTCAGGTTTGCTCAAATTCTCTAATTATGCCCCCCTTTCGAAGAAGAGGGGTATATTGCTTTGCACATGTTGGTCGGTAGGTCGGTCCGTCGGTAGACCAAAGCTTGTCCGAGTGATAACTCAAGAATTCCTGGACGTATGGTCATCAAACTTGACATGAAGGTTGAGCCTGACCAGTAGATGACCTCTATTGATTTAAGGGCTCATCAGGTCGGTCAAGGTCACAGTGACCTTTAATGGTTAAAGAATTTTTAAGCTTGTCCGAGTGATAACTCAACAATGTCTTGACCTATGGTCATCAAACTTGATATGGAAGTTGGGCCTAATCATTAGATGACCCCTATTGTATTTGAGGGTCATCGAGCCAAAGCTCAATGTCACAGTGCCCTCGAATGGTAAAAGGTTTTCAGAGTTATACCTCAACAATGCCTACACCCATGGCCCTCAAACTTGACTTGGAGGTTGGGCCTGACCAGTAGATGGCCCCTTTTGATTTTAGGGGTCATTGGGCCAAAGGTCAAGGTCACAGTGACCTTGAATGATAAAGGGTTGTCAGAGTGATAAATCGACAATGCCTGCACCCATGGCCCTCAAACTTGACTTTGAAGGTTGGACCGGACCAGTAGATGACCCCTCTTGACTTTGGGGATCACCGGGCCAAGGTCATGGTCACAGTAACCTTTAACACAAAAAAGTTAACAAATCTTCTCGCAGTGATATCTCAACAATGCCTGAACCTATGATCATCAAACTTGACATGGAAGTTTGGCCTGACCAGTAGATGACCCCTATTGATTTAAGGAGTCATCGGGTCATATGTCAATTCTACAATGTCTGCACCCATGGACCTCAAACTTGACTTGGAGTTGGGTCTGACCTGTAGATGACCCCTTATGATTTCAGGAGTCATAGGGTGAAAGGTCAAGGTCACAGTGACCTTGAATGAAAAAAGCTTGTCTGTGTGACAACTTGTTAATGCCTGCACCCATGGCCCTCAAACTTGACATTTAAATTTTTGGTGACCAGCTGATGACTCCTTGAGGATTTTGAGGTCATAGAGTCAAAGGTCATAACACACTTTATCCTCACACTTTGAATGGTTATAATCTTAAAACTGCCTCAAAGGCATCCAATGTAAGTGACAAATTAGCTGTCATTTCTGTCCATGCATATTTCATTCAATTGTCCATATGATCCTGATAACATGGCGCTAAGGGAGGGCATAATGTTTGACAAACATCTCTTGTTTATATAGCAAGGCTTGTTAAAACATTTGATGGCCAGCACTAGTGTCAGAATAATGGGTTTGTTCATTCAAAGTGGTCCAATTTCAAGACTGATGTTCAGTTACTGTAAGGCTTGCTTATATTTGTGCAGAGCTTTGTGATCTGATATAGCTGAATAAATAAGTTCCATTATGCTGATGGGGATAGCGTAGTACTAAAAGGTGACCACAAACCAAACTCATAAGCATCCAGGCTGGGAATCAAACCTTGAACGTCTTTCTTGGAGGCGAGTTCGCAAACCCTTATGTTTACTAGACGGACAACGTTCATGAGAGTTAAGAGTTACATGAAAACTAAATACAAACCATTATATAAGTAAATACAACCTTTCTCGATTACAGTTGAAGAGTTTAACCCGTCTGTGATAGAGCCTTCGTTCGGTATTGGGCGAGTCATGTACTCGTTATTCGAGCACAACTTCAAGATTCGAAAAGGAGATGAACAATGATCGGTAAGAAGCTGTCTTTGTAATTTTGCTTTAGCAAATAAGGATGATAGAAGAATGGTGTGCCTTTGTTAAACAAAATAGCAAAAATAAAATTGAAGAACTGTGAAAGAGCGCACACAAAAAGTTTATCTATGAAATAATTCTAAAATAAGTAGTACTTTATACATATAAAAAAGTTGTGCAACTGCCCTGTAATAGACAAACCACTGCTTTGAATATTGAAAAGTTAGATAATTTGACAAACCTCAACCATTCATCCAAATTTACTTTTGGATTAACAAGTCTGATTCCTTATACATGTACATCCTTGCATTCTGGGGCCATACCACACGGGCCCTCAACTGGGCTTGCAACTTGTTATTGGGGGTATACATTTTGGCCACTGGTAAAAAAACAACCGTGTCCAGCCGAGATGTGATCAAGGAAAAAACTGTTACCTAATTCGGAAAGATGTACCCCATCATGTTCAATACCAATCTTGCTGCATAGGTATTTATTCTTTTTCTTGCCTTGTCCATGGCAAATAAATTTGTACTATGGTGCCATGACATTCTTGGCAATAGCTGAAACTAAATGTTGATAGTACCGGGCATGGCATGTTCAGATGGACAAATTCAAGTATAGCCCGGATCAAGTTGCATATTTGGACGGATTTTGTTTCGCCGATATCGTTAGCTCCACAGTGAATCAATAATGTTTTGGGGAGACCCCGGAGAGGAAAACATTAATTTCTATGACAAGGACTGTAATTCCCGCAATTGAACTTTTTTCCTTCTAGGCACCGAGTTAAGTGTTATTATTAGATTATCCACTTTTTCCCGGGGAATACATATTGTCATAGTGGAGGAATCTATTAATATGCTAAGAAAGACTAAACGAATTGTTGGGCCTACAGATGTTTCTTTGGCAATAGGGACGCCGAGCGTATTACACATCAAATGAAAATTACCCAAGAGTTCCGTGCAATGGTTGGAATTCGCAGGTCCAGCGAAAAAAAAGTTTTCCAAATCGTGATTAATTGTGTTTAAATCAGAAACATCGAATACTGCCCAATGTAAGAATGTTGGAAATAATTTGAATAAAGAAGGGGCGTAGTTGCAGACAAATGCGTTATTAAGAGACCCCCCACCAACACTAGACTTGGCTACAACGCCTATTTGAGAAGTATAAAAATTAGCTATAAGCGGTTCCGTGAAAGGACCGGCCATACAAGATAATGAAATTTCTTTGTTTATTATGTTAAGAAATTCCGAAAAAAAGTTTTAGCCGTCAATAAGTTTTTGCTTTCCATTATTAATCTTGGGCCGGTATATTGTAACCTAAATTATTCTGTAAACCCATCTCAAAGCATTTTAGCAACATAATTATTTGAAAACCGACCATTTGGAAACTTATCGGGTCCCACAGGGGAGAAACGTGGAATGATTAATCTTCAACCCAATTAAGCAGAGACTGGTATGTGTCAAAAATTAAACAGACCCAAGCAATCATTTCAATATTGACTATGATGGCCATGGCGATGACACGATACGAAAATAGGTACCTATCTAAATCCGTTGAAATCGCCGAATAAAATTCTAAATAACGCTCAATCAGCTCTAATTAATGAAATATCAGGTGTTGAAACAAGTGATGAGACAATTATCTTTGAAAGACAGGGGCAATGAAGCCTTCACAAAATCAAAAACAAATTTGATAAAACGAATGATACAAAAGCATGAAAAAAAAAGAAAATTATCCAAAAACTTAAATGAAATTGACATCGTTGTATACACGAATTGAATCTTAATTACTGATGTATAAAGACCATACAAAGGAATATCGAAGGTTCGATTTACATAAATGAACAAAATGATAAACAAATAAGTTAATTTGATACCCCCTGACTAGCTATCTCATTTTTAGGACCAATTAAGGTGATCAAAACTCAAACCATAATTAATTTTACAGGATGCTAACACTTAGCATTTGAATGAGGGATCATACCATTTCCATGAAACAGTTGATTTAACTTTGAGTTAATTTGCAGAAGACACACTCAATATATTTATTCACCAGTATCATTATAAAAATATTATAAACTGTTATAAACGAGTATCGGTCTTATTTTGATAATCTGCTGATGATGGACATGTTCGCCTGTAGCCTACTGTAGGTGTGACATAACACTCTACATAACATACAAACATGACGTTGATCCGTTTTTGGCCTCGTGTACCGTTATGGAAAAGGCTAAAATTAGTATTCCTTGCCTCTGTGTCATAATAACGTACATAACATACAAACATGCCGTTGATCCGTTTTTGGCCTCGTGTACCGTTATGGAAAAGGCTAAAATTAGTAATCCTTGCCTCTAACTGTGTCATAATAACGTACGTAACATACAAACATGACGTTGATCCGTTTTGGGCCTCGTGTACCGTTATGGAAAAGGCTAAAATTAGTAATCCTTGCCTCTAACTGTGTCATAATAACGCACGTAACATACATACCTGAAATGGCTCCGTCTTGCGAATTGTTTACCTTTGCAGAAGGCTACAAATGGTCATATTTGCCTCTAACTATGTCATAATAACGTACGTAACATACATACCTGAAATGGGTCCGTTTTGCGAATTGTTTACCTTTGCAGAAGGCTACAAATGGTCATATTTGCCTCTAACTATGTCATAATAACGTACGTAACATACATACGTAAAGCTGATTAACCGTGCGGACCATCGACTTCTGCAGAAGGCTAATGATGGCCATCTTCATCCCTAGCTGCGCCAATCTCATACCAATATGATTTCTTGGACCAAGACAAAACGGTATTAAAGCATACTCATCGGTCCTTCTTCTCAAAAGAATACCTGCCAAAACAATCATTCTTGAAATTATCTTGATAGAACAAACTTAGGTGAAACAAACACTAATTCTAAGTATTATTTGGAACGGCCTCCGTTAGTAAAAAAAGACAAAAACTATTTTTTTTAGCATATTTCAATGACAGAATGTAACCCTGGAAGGATGTACTCTGGATCTTTAACGTACATCAGTGTATATCACTGTCATACGGAACCCCCATTCAACGTCCCTCCCGAAAGACGATTAGTACTTTTTAGTAGAGCGGCAGGGAATCGAACCTGAGACCTCTGGATATATGTGAATGAACAGTCAAGAGTGTTAGCACTAGACCACGTATCCACAAAACCCGAAACTATAGCGCCTATGTTTTTAGCTCACCTGTCACATAGTGACAAGGTGAGCTTTTGTGATCACAATTTGTCAGGCGTCCGTCCGTCTGTCCGTCCGTCCGTCTGTCCGTCCGTTAACTTTTACTTTAAACGACATCTCCTCATAAACCGCTTAGCCAATTTCATCCAAACTTCACAGGAATGTTCCTTGGGTGGTCCCCTTTGAAAATTGTTCAAAGAATTGAATTCCATGCAGAACTCTGATTGCCATGGCAATGGAAAGGAAAAACTTTAAAAATCTTCTTCTCCCAAACCACAAGGCTTAGGCCGTTGATATATGGTAGGTAGGATCACCAAATGGTCCTCTACCAAGATTGTTTAAATTATGGCCCTCGGGTCAAAATTGGCCCCGCCCCGGGGGGTCATGGGTTTCCTCTATATGTTTATAGTGAAAACTTAAAAAATCTTCTCCTCTGAACTTACTTGGCCTAGAGCTTAGATATTTGTCATGATTCATCGTCTAGTAGACCTCTACAAAGTTTGTTCAAATTATGGCCCTGGGTTCAAAATTGGCCCCGCACCTGGGGGTCATGGGTATGCTCTATATGTTTATAATTAAAACTTCAAAAATCTTCTCCTCTGAACTTACTTAGACTAGAGCTTAGATATTTGGCATGATTCATCGTCTAGCGGACCTCTACAAAGATTGTTCAAATTATGGCCTTGGGGTCAAAATTGGCCCCGCCCCGGGGGGTTAGGGTTTTCTCTATATGTTTGTAGTGAAAACTTCAAAAATCTTCTCCTTTGAACTTACTTGGACTAGAGCTTAGATATTTGGCATGATTCATCGTCTAGTGGACCTCTACAAAGATTGTTCAAATTATGGCCTTGGGGTCAAAATTGGCCCCGCCCCGGGGGGTCATGGGTATACTTGATATGTTTATGGTTAAAACTTCAAAAATCTTCTCCTCTTAACTTACTTTGACTAGAGCTTAGATATTTGGCATGATTCATCGTCGAGTGGACCTCTACAAAGATTGTTCAAATTATGGCCTTGGGGTCAAAATTGGCCCTGCCCCGGGGGGTTAGGGTATTCCCTATATGTTTATAGTGAAAACTTCAAAAATCTTCTCCTTTGAACTTACTTGGACTAGAGCTTAGATATTTGGCATGATTCATCGTCAAGTGGACCTCTACAAAGATTGTTCAAATTATGGCCTTGGGGTTAAAATTGGCCCCGCCCCGGGGGTTCATGGGTATACTTGATATGTTTATAGTTAAAACTTCAAAAATCTTCTCCTCTTAACTTACTTGGACTAGAGCTTAGATATTTGGCATGATTCATCGTCTAGTGGACCTCTACAAAGATTGTTCAAATTATGGCCCTGGGGTCAAAATTGGCCCCGCCCCTGGGTGGTCATGGGTTTTCTCCATATGTTTATATTAAAAAAAATCTCCTCTGAACTTACGTTGCTTAGAGCTTAGATATTTGGCTTGATTCATCGTCTAGTGGACCTCTACAAAGATTGTTCAAATTATGGCCCTGGGGTCAAAATTGGCCACACCCCGGTGCTGATGGGTTTTCTCTATATGTGTTATAATGAAAACTTAAAAAATCTTCTCTGAACTCACAAAGACAAGTAACATCTTAATTTAAACTGGATAACATATTTAGTACACATACCAATTTTCAATATGGGCCACATACAACAATTAATAACAAATATACATATATAGATACACACGTAAAATCAAGTAGTGACAAGAGCTTAGATATTTGGCATGATATATCATCTAGTTGACTTGAACCAATATTGTTCAATCTTTGGCCCTGGGGTCAAAAAATGGCCCCACCCGGGCGGTAATGGGTTTCCTTACATATTTATATGATGAAAACTTATAAAATCTTCTTCTCCGAAACCAAAAGGCGAAGGCCTTAGATATTTGGCATGAAGCATTGTTTATCGGACCACTATTAAGATTGTTCAAACTTTAGCCCTGGGGTCAAAATTGGCCACGCCCCGTGTTCATAGGCTTAGGTTTTCAATATTTTTATATAGTCTTATATAATAAAACTTTAAAAATCCTCTTCTCCAAAATATAAGACCTAGAGCTTTCATATTTGGTATATAGTGTTACCTAGTGGACCTACACCAAAGGTATTCAAATTATTGTCCCGGGGTCAAATTGGCCTTGCTCAGGCAGGGCTTTTTTAGCCCAAATTGGGAAGACACCCTAGCCTTTCCATTTTGGGAAAATTAGCGCGTAAAATGCTGAAATTGGGAAGAAAACGCACATTTTTTTTGAAATTGGGAAATATGTATTCTTTAGACATATATCATTAAATAAACAAGCTTTAGAAGGCAAACAGATTTGTTTTCGCTTAAATTTCACTTACTGACAGGTTAAAGTTCAAATAGTTTGGCACCCATCATTAAATTGTTAATCAATCATTCAAAGTATTTGCCTGCTAATACTCGTTTGTTGCAAGTCATCAGCATAAAAATAAACAAAACAGAAAACTGTTAGCATTTATTTCTTCAGACACTGAAAGTTCACAGGACAAGCTCTCTGTTTTTTGCAAACTTGAAATTGTCAATTAAACATTCATAGTCATTCTCTGTGAACTCTGGCTTATTGCACGCTATCCGCATAAGTGCATCAAGCTGTGGTGGGGCCAGTGATGTGCGCAGAACTGAACATATATCATTCATCAAACTGAATGAGCGTTCCACAATAGCTGTTGACTGTGGAATTAACATAAATTCTTGCAAGGAATTAAGTCAGAGTGATTCCCCTTGTAATTGAACGTAGTGAAAACGAAAGTACAAGTTGCGCGCGCATGCGCAGCGGAAGTTCTTGCCGAAAAAACAAAAACAAAATAATAAAGAAAACATGACGATTTTGCATTGGGAAAATGGATATTTTTGGGAAATTTGCTCTGTGAAATTGGGAAAAAGGTTGATTTTTTTCAATTGGGAAGACGCCGAATATCGGCGTCTGTTAAAGAAGGCAAAAAAGCCCTGTCAGGGGTCATTTGTTTTTACATTGTCTTGTCACTTAAACATCTTTTCCTCTAAAAGTAAAGGTCAGAATGACTCCATACTTGATATGTAGCATCCTTACATGGTTCTCTCGCAACTGTGTTCAAATGGTTTTGTTTGGCCCCTTTTAGGGGTCACCAGAGCAAAAAATAGAAACACCTTTAAACAACTTGATCTTATTAACTGCTTGATGGATCTTCAAGTCTGAAGCATCCTAGCATGGGCCTTTGTCAGGTCTTTTCAAATAATTTTGTTTGGCCCCTTTTAAGGGCCACCAGAGCTAAAATTAGTAAAACAAACTTAACATTTTCTTCGCATGAACCCCTTGATAGATATTCAGCAAATTTGGTTTGAAGTGTCCTTGCATGGACCTCTCTTAAATTTGTTCACATAATTTTGTTTGCCCCGGTTGCCATGGCAACCTAAAGGAAAATGTCAACAATTGGTTATAATCATCTTCTTCTCCTAAACCGCTTTGACAATTTTGATGAAACTTCATAGGAATGATCCTTGGTTGGTGCTTTTTCAAAATTGTTCAAAGAAATTAATTCCATGTAGAACTCTAGTTGACATGGCAACCTAAAGGAAAAGTATCAACAATTGGTTACAATCATCTTCTCCTAAACCGCTTGGACAATTTTGATGAAACTTCACAGGAATGATCCTTGGTTGGTACTTTTTCAAAATTGTTCAAAAAAATTAATTCCATGCAGAACTCTGGTTGCCATGGCAACCTGAAAGAAAATATAGGCTGTCGTGTCCGCGTTGTGACTTTCTCTTATATGGACAGATTTTAAAATGACTTGCCATTTGTTTTCGACATACCAAGACAACGTGTTGTGTGCAAGACCCATGTCCCTACCTCTAAGATGAAAGATACACTAAGTGTTTATTCACAAATGGAATGCTGAATATGAGGACATAAAGAGTGTTGGCTGTCATTTAGTATGATTGTTTTTTTTTCTATGCTCAGAGGCAATTTAATATAACTTGCAATATGTATTTGACACATAAAGGCAAGATCAACTTTTTATGTACTTGTTCATAGATCACTGTCACATTGGGGGGCATTTGTCACATACTTTGAAAGCTCTTGTTCCATATTCTTTGAGAAACAAGCTATATTGATAACAAAGGTTAAACTCTTTTACTCAGGTGAGCGATTTAGGGCCATCATGGCCCTCTTGTTATACTTCCGTTACTACACTTAATCATTAACAATAATACAGGCATTGTCAGAAACAGTAACAACTAATTAATGAGATCAATGTTTGGTATCAATCATTACTACATTTAATACTTAAACTAATCAGACACCGCGTTATACATTGTAAGAATATTTCATTCGAAGTCATTACTTAAATTGTCCCCCATTAAACCCGAAATCTAAAGACGCTATTTAAATGCAAAATATGACAAAACTATAACATTTATATGGTTAAAGCGTCCCGCTTAACAGAACTAAGGGTTACACACAAAGCAAGTTAGCTTTTAACATAACCATGATCACATCATTGTAAAGGAGGATAACAACATTATTAAAACATACACCTTTTAGTTACTTAAAGAAAGCCGAAAAGAAAAAGTCAATGTTTACAACATACACACATAAATGATGCTAGAACCTACAGAGGTACCTTTGACGGAGCATTTTTGTCACAATATTATTAACTAAACGACGAAAAAGAGTAAAAGTATTCCTTAGTTATCGAATTCCGAAAGTAACACCCCTAATTCCAGAGCATACATGTCAGCTTTATAGTACTAAAAGAGTTAAACGTTAATGTGGTTATTGCCAACGATAAGAACACACCTCTGGGGCCTCGTCCCACTATTCCTCGGCAAAGTGCAGAATTGTCGGGCAATAGGTAAAATACAATCCCCTCTGGATTTTAATGTTCGTTAACTATTACTCTAAACGATGCAAGCAAACATGATTCAATAACATGAACTTGGAACAACAGTATTCTAAGGTGTTAACCATTTCAGACATCAAGCATAGTCGTTGCATTTACTGCATCCACGGCACCAAAAAAAGCATTGCAGTTGGTAATAAGTTCATGATTACTAAAAGCTAGCTTGATCAGAGTGGATGTCTGATGATAAACATTACGATATTCCTTTGAACAGATCCAGAAATGAAGGCTAAAAAGTTCCACGCGACATAAGATAATAGGCCTTACCTAGGGTCCCTGGGATGCTGGGACATTTGTCGGGGAATTTACCATCTGTTCGTACCCGCAGGGCAGGGATTTTAGCTGGGGCTAACTGGACCGAAAGTCAAAGTCCCCGCTATTCCCCGGACCTGGGGGGGGCGTGGTTACAAATGACTGGTGCATTATTCAAAGCACTGCAGTGTGACAATTGTTTTCTTTGTAAAACTAGTTCAAAAGCACTGTATTTTAACATTGAATATATATCTTCGATAGAAAGACCATAGCTGTCCCACACATTCTAAAGCACTATAGTTTGACTTTAAATGGCAATCTATCTTTTAGTAATTATCATAGCTGAACAGATTTAAACCAAAACTGGTATAGTCAAACAAATGACCATTTATCTTTATACTGTTGACTGCAGCTGCCCGCAATGTTTTAAAGCACCATAGTTTACCAATTGTAAATACATTTTCATACTGATGATCATAGCTTAAAGACCTGTTCTAAAACATAGTAGTTTGACAGTTGATCTATACTTGTGATCATAGTTGAGGGACACATTCTAAAGCACTGTAGTTTGACTGTATATCTCTATACTGGTGATCATAGCTTGGGGACACACTCTAATTTAGCTCTGTAGCTGGTGAAGGCTGTCCATGTATAGATCTATGTACTGTTGATCATAGTTTAGGGACACATTCTAAAGCACTTTAGTTTGACAGTTGACCGTATACCTCTATACTTGTGATCATAGCTGGGAGACACATTCTAAAGCAATGTAGTTTAATATTAGTGATGGAAATCGGACACAAAAATTACTATCAATAATCGGTTTATGAAATTGAAACGATGAATATTAATCGATTTATTTATTATTTTATTATCTTTTGCCATCACATTAAAGATACAGTACATGAACCAGTTTTAAGCACCAATGTTCCCTGAACCAATATTGTTTTTACTTTTCTTTGTTTAAATACCATAATTTACTCAGAATGCAACTTTCCTTTAGTGTTTACAAGTTACTATGACAGAACATGAGGCCACAGGCTCTAAGTGTAGTCTTACATAAAAGCATTGTATACTAACTGTTCTAAAAAAAAAAAATTCTTAAATATTCTTTTTATTATTCAACAAGAATAACAACAAGCAGTTGAATATATATTCTATATGTTTTGCAAGAAATTTTCTTTCTAAAAACTGAGAAATTAAATTGTTACATGGTATGAAGTAAACCGTAACATGTCTGATAAACCTCTTTTAAACCATTAACATGAGAAGATGAGAACCAATCCTTTATTAGTTAAATTACAAAGAAAATTTGAAATAAGGTCTGTAGTGACTTACTGCCTTGTTTAGAATCTGACTAAATAAATTAGCATATAGTCATATAGTGACACTATACATTTCAACATTAACTAGAATTAACCAGAAAAATGAAATAAGTCAGTAGTGACAACGTCCCTTGTTTCCATAATTGATTGTTCAAATTTAGCTATTGATTGTTGCCGACGTAGGTCTTTCTGATCAATTGTCGATTATAAACAATCATCGAAACGACACTAATCTCTATACTGGTGATCATAGTTGGGGGGGGGGGGGGGGGCACGTTCTAAAGCTCTGTAGATGCCATAATTATGACCAGTTTTAATGATGTTCATAGTTGACATAAACATTTTAAGGTGCTGCTGTTAGACACCTGACCGTCTATTTCTATACTGGTGACCATTGCTAGGGGATATGTTTAAAGTGATCTGCTCATGATTTGTTAAATGCACCTTTTTTTTATAATTAATTCCGAAATAAAGAGTGGCAAATCATAAGGAGTGTTAAAACAAAAATACCAAAAGCTGGCACCCTTCAGCAAATGTTGATATTTGCTCAATATCGTTTTTATGAACACAATTTCAAACACGTTAGTCATGTTATCACATGATATTATGAATGTTTCCTTAACAGGTCAACATATCCACCATTTTTTTTAAAGTCCCAGTGGCTGTGTGGACTAGCCGACTGATTTCTACTGTTTTCTTGGTTTTACCAGCGTGGGTTCGAACCCAACTTAAACCGAAATACTGTTTTAAGCACTGTATTTTTCTGCAAATTTGATATCATAAAATAATGCTTTAAAAGGACTGCATCTAGAAAACTTGGTATATGCCTTCATATGAATAGTTCTGGTGATAACACTTGATGTGAAGTTCTAAATCTTAAGCAATGCAGTTTATATCAACTGAATACCTGGAATCATTGACCTAAGATTGGATTTTGGATTCAAAAGTGAAGTTATGTTAAGTTTGATTCAGTTGAAAAAACTATGAAATTTAAATAATGTTGCTTGATTTTGAAGTCTACAGATAATACACTGGATTTATGTAAGAAATTATGGTTAGAATCAGTAAAGACTTGAAAGAAAGTCTTAACGGGTTGTGTAAAGAAACAGATAACGTTTAATTTAGTGAAAAAACATAAAAATGGAATTACATGTAGAGAAAAAAAGTCAGAAAAACATTGGATTAAGAAAGAGATCTACAAGAATATGTTGGATTATGTGAAGAAAACTACTAGATCAACAATTGGATTCACCTGAGATATTACAAGGACATCAAATTCAGAAGATGATCTACAAAAATAGATTGGATTATATGAAGAAACTACTAGATCAACAAAATTGGATTTACCTGAGGAATTACAAGAAACTATATGATGAAAGTCTTTCTGTGCTTTAAAAAAAATATTCATCGGAAATGGGCAAAATTAAAGAGAATATTGAAATTATATAAAAGAATTGTGTGGAGTTTTGATGACATGATTGAGTCTGTGAAAAAAAACACTTCCATTGTAGGTAGTTTTCTATGCTTGGTGAAATTGAGAAACAGTTTTTCATACAAGTATGGTTACTTATCTGCATGGAAATATCAGCATAAAGTGGAACTAATGTGAATTGTGTCACAAATTAATTCTTCTGAAAGTACACAGAAACTAGGATACATTTCAGTTTGCAGGGCACGTTAGCATCCAAGTCTAACCGCTATGGCCTATCATTCAACTTCATACATCGAAAAACACTAACTTTTGCTAACACCATCAGCAATTTCACCTGTTGTTTAACTTATCACAGAACCTTCTCTTGAAAAAGTTGGCTCCTTACCACACAAACCATCCATGTACAGTTTGCATTGATCTTCCCTTGACCAGCCTATTGGATCTAAGTTTTAAAGTATGCTTGCACAACTGCATCTTTACAAAAGGATATCTTTGAAGAGGTGATAATGACTACCTGGGGTATCTTTGAGAGGTGACCATGACTACCTGGGGTATCTTTGAGAGGTGATAATGACAACCTGGGGTATCTTTGAGAGGTGACCATGACTACCTGGGGTATCTTTGAGAGGTGACTATGACTACCTGGGGTATCTATGAAGAGGTGATAATGACTACCTGGGGTATCTTTGAGAAGTGACCATGACTACCTGGGGTATCTATGAAGAGGGGATCATGACTACCTGGGGTATCTTTGAAGAGGTGACCATTACTACCTGGGGTATCTTTGAGAGGTGACCATTACTACCTGGGGTATCTTTGAGAGGTGACCATGACTACCTGGGGTATCTATGAAGAGGTGACCATTACTACTTGGGGTATCTTTGAAAGGTGACCATTACTACTTGGGGTATCTATGAAGAGGTGACTATGACTACCTGGGGTATCTATGAAGAGGTGGCCATTACTACCTGGGGTATCTATGAAGAGGTGACCATTACTACCTGGGGTATCTTTGAGAGGTGACCATTACTTCCTGGGGTATCTATTATAGAGGTGACCATTACTACCTGGGGTATCTTTGAGAGGTGACCATTACTTCCTGGGGTATCTATTATAGAGGTGACCATTACTACCTGGGGTATCTTTGAGAGGTGACCATTACTACCTGGGGTATCTATGAAGAGGTGACCATTACTACCTGGGGTATCTTTGAGAGGTTACCATGACTACCTGGGGTATCTATGAAGAGGTGACCATTACTACCTGGGGTATCTTTGAGAGGTGACCATTACTACCTGGGGTATCTATGACGAGGTGACCATTACTACCTGGGGTATCTATGAAGAGGTGACCATTATTACCTGGGGTATATTTGAGAGGTGACCATGACTACCTGGGGTATCTTTGAGAGGTGACAATGACTACCTGGGGTATCTATGAAGAGGTGACCATGACTACCTGGGGTATCTATGAAGAGGTGACCATTACTACCTGGGGTATCTTTGAGAGGTGACCATTACTACCTGGGGTATCCATGAAGAGTTGACCATGACTACCTGGGGTATCTTTGAGAGTTGATCATGACTACCGGGGGTATCTATGAAGAGGTGACCATGACAACCTGGGGTATCTTTGAAGAGGTGACTATGACAACCTGGGGTATCTATGAAGAGGTGACAAAGACTACTTGGGTATCTATGAAGAGGTGATCATGACTACCTGGCGTATCTTTGAGAGTTGATCATGACTACCTGGGGTATCTTTGAAGAGGTGACCATGACAACCTGGGGTATCTTTGAAGAGGTGACCATGACAACCTGGGGTATCTTTGAAGAGGTGACCATGACTACTTGGGGTATCTTTGAGAGGTGATCATGACTACTTGGGGTATCTTTGAGAGGTGACCATGACTACCTGGGGTATCTATGAAGAGGTGACCATGACTACCTGGGGTATCTATGAAGAGGTGACCATCACTACCTGGGGTATCTATGAAGAGGTGACCATGACTACCTGGGTTTTCTTTGAGAGTTGATCATGACTACCTGGGGTATCTATGAAGAGGTGACCATTACTACCTGGGGTATCTTTGAGAGGTTACCATTACTTCCTGGGGTATCTATGAAGAGGTGACCATTACTACCTGGGATATCTTTGAGAAGTGACCATTACTACCTGGGGTATCTATTAAGAGGTGACCATTACTACCTGGGGTATCTTTGAGAGGTGACCATGACTACCTGGGGTATCTATGAAGAGGTGACCATTACTACCTGGGGTATCTTTGAGAGGTGACCATTACTACCTGGGGTATCTATGAAGAGGTGACCATTACTACCTGGGGTATCTATGAAGAGGTGACCATTACTACCTGGGGTATCTTTGAGAGGTGATCATGACTACCTGGGGTATCTTTGAGAGGTGATCATGACTACCTGGGGTATCTTTGAGAGGTGATCATGACTACCTGGGGTATCTTTGAGAGGTGATCATGACTACCTGGGGTATCTTTGAGAGGTGATCATGATTACCTGGGATATCTTTGAGGGGTGACCATGACTACCTAAGGTATCTTTGAAGAGTTGATAATGACTACCTGGGGTATCTTTGAAGAGGTGATAATGACTACCTGGGGTATATTGAGAGGTGACCATAACTACCTGGGATTTTTTGAGAGGTGATAACGACTACCTGGGATGTCTATGAAGAGTTGATCATGACTACCTGGGATGTCTATGAAGAGGTGATAATGACTACCTGGGGTATCTATAAAGAGATGATCGTGACTATCTGGGATTTCTATGAAAAGGTAATCATAACTACCTGGGATATCTTTGAAGAGGTGACCATGACTACCTGAGGTATCTTTGAGAGTTGATCATGACTACCTGGGGTATCTTTGAGAGGTGATCATGACTACCTAGGGTATCTTTGAGAGGTGATCATGACTACCTGGGGTATCTTTGAGAGGTGACCATGACTACCTGGAGTATCTTTGAGAGATGATCATGACTACCTGGGATATCTTTGAGGGGTGACCATAACTACCTGGGATTTTTTTGAGAGGTGATAATGACTACCTGGGATGTCTATGAAGAGTTGATCATGACTACCTTGGACGTCTATGAAGAGGTGATAATGACTACCTGGGATATCTATGAAGAGTTGATCATGACTATCTGGGGTTTCTATGAAGAGGTGACAATGACTAACTGGATTTCTATGAAGAGGTGACCATGACTATCTGGGGTTTCTATGAAGAGGTGACCATGACTACCTGGATTTCTATGAAGAGGTGACCATGACTACCTCGGGTTTCTATGTAAAGGTAATCATGACTACCTGGGGTATCTATAAAGAGATGATCATGACTATCTGGGATTTCTATGAAAAGGTAATCATGACTACCTGGGATATCTTTGAAGAGTTGATCATGACTACCTGAAGTATCTTTGAAGAGTTGATCATGACTACCTGGGATATCTATGAAAAGTTGATCATGACTACCTGGGATATCTTTGACGATTATATGGTGTAGTGTGATGGTCTTGAACAACTGTGTAACAGGTATTGGAGTTTTAAGTGAAAATGCCAACTTGCCCAAAACCTTGAACTAGACACCAACAGCCTCCTTATTCTTCAAATGGTCGAGCTTGTCAACATGGTTAAAATTTGACATGTTCACTAAAACAACATGTTTTTTTTTGGAAATTAAGAAAACAAATATACACTACAGCAAAAAAGTGTAGGTCCAGCAGAAAAAATAGTGATCAGACAGGTTTGTTTCCAAAATACATTTCGCTTTAGTGTACACTGGGCTTTTTTTAAAAGTCAGTCAAATATGACTACATTTTAACCTTTTATTGTTCATTTAACTAATTAAGACATTTATCTGTCAGTATATGCAAAGATCTTACATAAATTTATTAAACTAATTTGGTTAAAAAGCAATGACTGTAATACTGACTTTTGACCATAAAGAATGTTCTACTATTAATAGCATTACCAGTTATTTCCTGGTATTAAATACAAGCAGGAATTGATATAAGAGGGGATATTAAGGGCGCAACCTTTTGACACATGCCTCTCCCCCAGAGATGAAAATTATACAGTTTTAAATGTTTGCAGTGAGGCTCAGGGTGATTTTAAACAATTCATGTGCATGTTGCATATTTAGCCTATTTTATAACCGTTTTACAATATTGACATCATAAGCAAGTTGAATAAATTACACAGATTTAATAACATGTAAATGCAAAACTTTTTATATAATTATACAAAAACTTTGGCTCTGAAACATAACATATCAAATAGTCTTTGTTTAAAGCTGCTCTCTTACAGCCGGATCAACTGATTTGACATCTTTCTTGTCTTGGAATGAAGTATTTTTTGCTAGATGTCTAAAAAACAGTGATATCTATATGACTGCTGTCAAAAGATCAGATAGTTTTTTCTTTAATTTCCAAAAAGATGGGTGAATGCAAAAAGGTTCTAAGTGACACTTAATAAAGAAGCAGATAGAACCTTTTTGCTTTCACCCCCTTGAATTGATAATCAATGTTTTATGGCTACAAAAGTTACTTATAGACGATTTAAGAAAATTAAAATTTTCAGCAGTTTTTCACACAATTGAGATCTGTTCTATTGTTGAGTCTTAAATGAAGGATGCTTTTGTGACAAAACATGCAAAATAATGAAACAAGATAAGATTAACAATGACCCTAATTTGTGATGGTCAAGTTTCTGACACAAAGTGTAATAGTATTTACATTAACATGCACAAATAATGATTTGCAATGCTAATAAGTTCTTGCTGAATTTCAGCAGGACCCTGTTACATATGTGTTGGACTGATATATCAATCACTAAATATCAATGGTATAAGGTCAAAGAATTCAAGAGTCATTTTGCAAAATAACCACGGTTTGCCATGACCATCACCTATGACCAACAAACTTCAAAAACAATACTGGTCAAAAATAACCTACCATTATTTTTTTATGGTCTGAGGTCAACCTACAAAATGTATTTTCAAGTTATTTACAAAAATAAAATGTGTCTGTTTGCAAACATATGCTAGTGCATATGCCCATTGTTTTTTACAATAGTGGCAAAATACATATAAAATACATATAAGGTTAATAAATCAATAACACAAAGCAGCCCAGTTTTTTTACATAACAGATTCTCTGCAAGCCAAGCTTAGGTAATTCCCTCCAAAGAGCATGCAAACTGTCAACAGCCGGTTGAAGAGATTTTAATGAGAAACAATCCTGGGGATTCATTCACTTCCTTCTGTCAGAGTAGAAACGTTTCAATCTGACAGCCTGCAATTTACAGGGATGATAAAAGAGCCGAGTTGCCAATCCTGAAAATGTCTGCGTGGGGTTCAGGGGGCCGCTCAAGGCCCCCGATGGGTCCAGGGCAAAGCTGTCTGTCATATCCGGATACGACCATCCGGATACTGTCTTCTAGTCCCATCGGTAATTTCCGTAATCACCGGATCCTATCTTAACCAATCATATAGCTCGATTGCCAAGACGTAAATAGGTTCGTTAATTTCCGGCTTTACACTTCCGGAAAACTCACCTTTCGTACCCATATTGTTCGAACTGAGCTCGAATCGCTCCCTGTACCCTCCCCCCCCCCCCCCCCCCCCCCCCAAAAAAAAAATCAATGGATTTACATTAATCTCAAAATCGATCCGTGAGGCCTTAAATCCGGAATTCCGGATTAATCCGGAATTCCGGATTAATCCGGAATTTTATCATCCCTGAATTTAAATGTACTCATTTGTAAACTGTTCATATTCACAATGACTTTTTATAAAAAAAATCCATTAAGTGATGTTACATCAAATGTTGCCCATATACAATTAAATGATTAAACAGACTATCAATAAACAGTAATTTTACAGGTATGAAGCTATGGTGTTTACAGCATTTATGAAACAAATGATATAATTTACTTTTTCTGTATATTATTATTTATAAACTAATAAATATGTTTTAAACAGGTTATTATTTTTAGTTTTAAATACAGAAATGTTGATGCTGAGGTCTTGGAAAGTTTATTCTTACACAAGAAAGAGGTGCAAAATGTATACATCCATAGGCAGATGTCATTCTGTTGATGTTGTCATGGCTGCTACTGAGATCCTGGACTCAACAGCGTGGTAAAGTGTTGATCCAAGCAGCGATATATCTGCCATCGCTATGGAAGGCTCTGGATGAAGGACGGCAAAGGTCCATGACCAGCTCCTAATAGCAAATTTAATTAAAATTAATTGTATGAGATGCATTGTTTATTTAACATGTACATGGGTATATAATTTAACACTACATAATAATGCACCAGTCAATTGTAACCAATGCCCCCCCCCCCCTATTTTATTTTACACTGGTATAAATAAATCGACTTGTGGCGTTATAGGGAACACAATAAATATCCAAATGTTAAAAAACGTTCCCTTAACGCGCATTATTGTGGCTAGTGTTTCCTATGCAAACAGAAAATGTCAATAAGAAATACAATAAGGCATCGAAAAGGCTTTTTTGATATATCCCTGTACTTTAGTCAGTCAGTAGTGTTATGTTCTGTAGTTTCAATCGAACGATCTATTCGTTTGATGATAATAATTCATTTGAAGACAAAACTTCCAGCATCATCATTTCCAACGAAAACAACACAAATACGGAAGTTGGACTCAGTCTCAGCTTGTCGAATATTACATGATTTCAAACAGTCTCTGAATCGGTCTCAACGTTGAGCCTGAGTCATCCGCAATATTTATACTTGCATGAACGTAAGCGGCCATTGTTTACTTTTTCAAACGTTACCGTTCTTGAACTTTGCTCAGAATTTCTAGACGCATATTACCGATGTAGTCAAAATCAGATACCTGTACAATGCAAGGAAGCAAGACAAATCGGCCCCTAAGATGTTTCGGCACTGCCATTTCGTCCCCTTAATTAAAATGACTCGAGACGTTTCGGCCCCTTCGTGATTTTCAACTGAGACATTTCGGCCCCTTAATTTTATTTTATTTTTTATCTTGAGTATAAAGAAAAACATTGTAGGTCGTCTTATAAATGTAAATGAGATCTGTAAATAAGTTGTAAATAAAATCTTGAAATTTACAAATAGACAAAAAACATTGATATGACTGATATAAAAAATATAATTAAAATCTAAATAACTATTTACCCTGATTTTTGATATAAAATGTTAGAAAATCTAAGAAAGTTTATTTGTTATAACTGTTATAAGTAGTAGTAATTATTAATTGATCATTAAAGACGTCAAAGAAAATTTGTTTTTGAACCATGCGTTCTTTTTTGCAAGGCAAACTGTTAGTGTTGTGGGTGTGAAAAAGACATTCAAATACGTGTGAACGAATAGTTGTCTTTAATTTGTTAATGTTATTTACAGTTGATTTAAGAAGATTTGAGTAATATAAAGAACGTAAGTATATATATTAAATCGTTTCTAAAATTGGGTACCATTTGTTTTAAACGTGTTGCGTTTTTAAAAATGCCTTTACGTTTCAACCATGAATTTGTTATCTATGCGGTATACTATTGCTCCAGAATAATTATTAATTATTATTTTTTCACAATTAGTGTTTTATCTATACATAATTAGGAAATAATGCTTGTTTTATAGATATGAATTGCAAACAAGTGACAACTTGATAGTTCTACAGATATTCTACAATAAATATGCATTTTAAAAAGAGTAAAACAATAAATCCATAATAAAAAAGTGAAATAATATTCTGTTTGAGGTGCGAAGAGATAATTTGTGTTCATCTTAAAGTGTGAGAATAAGCGGTTGGGAAAGTCGGAACAAACCTTGTAGACGTATTTATAAGCTTGTAAAGACAAAGTGTCACAATTCCAACACCTGATACCTTTGTGGAATGTGACAATTCGCCATAAGACCGTCTGTCTAAAAACACCGTTTAAGCCAGTATGGTTTTGCATACGTATTCAATATAAGATTAATAATAGTTATTTTCATCATTGACTGATTTGAATATAAATAACTGAATTTCATAAAATGTATAACTTATGTCGAGAGTGTTACAGAGACATCAACGCCAGGATCATGGATGAGTGGGACTCATACGATTCCCATAGGGTCGCCTGCGAGGAGTTCCTGAAAAATGTTGGTGCCATCTACGGCGGGCGATAGGTGTTTGGTCAAGACTGATGTTAGACAATGGACATGTCATTATACATAACATTAGCAACATAATTATGTATAATATTTAAAAATTATTTAAAAAAAATGAAGTTTAAACATTTCTTCTTCAAATCTATTTCGTTTTATAAAATTATCTCGTGAATAAATCTTTACATTTACATGTTTTCAAGTGTACAGATATTTTCTTAAACTTTTTATCTATACCTTTGTATGCATGTATATAGCTTTGTCTATTAAAAAAAAAAAATGAAATTACAAGTTTCTTACTTATATTTAGAAATAAAATAAAAATATGTTTTCAAGTGTACAGATATTTTCTTTAAATCTATTTTTATCTATACCTTTGTATGCATGTATATAGCTTTGTCTATTAAAATAAAAAAAAATGAAATTAAAGTTTTTTACTTATATTTAGAAATAAAATAAAAAAAATGTTTTCAAGTGTACAGATATTTTCTTTAAATCTATTTTTATCTATACCTTTGTATGCATGTATATAGCTTTGTCTATAAAAATAACAAATGAAATTACATGTTTTACTTATATTTAGAAATATTTAGAAATAAAAACAAAAAATAATAAGGGCCGAAACGTCTCGGTGATCAGGGGCCGAAACGTCTACGGGATGGGGACGATTTGGTAAGGGGCCGAAAAGGTAACCGTCTGAGCTAGGGGCCGATTTGGTAAGGGGCCGATTTGTCTGGTAGCCGTCCAACCAACACTTCCAGTCCAACCATTTATAATTGTTCAACCAACACGTATGGTCCATCCAATATAGCGGCCCAGTAAGCAATAGATGCCAAACCAACAATAGCATGTCAGTTACTAGCTGTCCATCACGTTGCTACCAATCTAGCAGTCCAACCAATTGTAGTGATGTTTTTCATTGAAAGTGATGATCTCAGAAGGTAACATCAGCATATTTGAATCATATCTGTAAAGAAAGGAATGGAACATAAAAAGCATATTTTTATAAAAAAGTAAGTTACTCTCAGACTTATTTATGAATGGGTTTTAAGACAATCTGGAACCCGATTTAATTCCAGGCCTGGGTGTATGCGACTAGTCCGGTGGCCATCATAATATTTGAAAATAACAAATAATTCAGAAGACTACACAGGTGACAGCATGACATAATTACTCTAAGTAAAATGTTTATTACATAGTAATAACATACACACAGCAGTATAAATATCATAATTTATATTGATGATGATTTATTTATGTTCATTCATAAGACTATTAGTTATACCTGGTAATGTACATACAGATTCCTCATTAGATTATGACTGTCAGATAGTAAAACAGACTAATGTATTATTTGTGTTAATTTTCAAAACAAATGTTTTAGAATAGATGAGAATTTGTTGTTTATAATACTCCAATAAGAATAGTAACTGCAGTCTTTTCTGAACCATCTACCCTAGCTACAATAATGAGCGATCAGGGATACTTTTTTATTATTTTGACATTTCATGTGTATCCCTGTAACGTAGTCCACCTAAATGGCCGTCAACCAGTCTTTTGACAATTTTTAGACTATGGCAGACTGGTGACAGGGATACACATGAAATGTCAAAATAATAAAAAAGTATCCCTGATCGCTCATTATTGTAGCTACCCTGTAACGCTACAACTCTCTACCATTTAACACTGGACGAAACAATATATAGTAATATTATGCATCGATGTAGATTAATAATGATATAATTGTTACAAATGTACCTAACAGTGATCTTAACTGGGTTGGATTTGTCGTTAGAGTCGTTATTTTCACATAAATATACTCTGGGTCACGAAATGAGCGTAGCAGTCCACCATTTTTTATACATGTTGATTTTTATCGAATAAATTTGTACCCATCCGTCAATGATGGTTAACCCTGTGCGCAGTCACAGTTATCCTCCCTTTTCTATGTATTGTGCAGAGCAACGCAACAGTGTTAAAAATGGTGATACCTAATCATCATCATCATCATCATCATCATCATCATCATCATCACGAACATCATCATCATCAACTTCTCCCAACTTGACCCATCAAACACGTTAGCGTTCAGCGCATTGAAATGGTTGCATTTTAATAGTGTTATTTAACGAATTAGAATAGTTAGAATAGTTTATTTACGTACTACAAGGCCTCCAGCCCAAAATACACAGTATCACATTTGTTATATAGATGACATATTCATAATTTAAATAATAAATAGACATGCACATGTATGTACAGTGACATATATAATGGTTATGAAACGATAACATTGGTGCATAAATAAGTATATAGGCAATATTTAAACATGTTTGTAGCATATAATTATGTTCGTAATTGAATGTTGTTTAAACTTGAATAGTTGCATCTCTTAAAGAAAATGCATTTAGTAAAAAGTTTGCCAAACAACGTATATGTTCTTCCTGATCACTCGACATGATAGCATTAAATAGAGTAACACTCACAAATGTATTTAGCCATTGTGGCATAAAATGTTCATTTCTCAATGTTCATTTATAAAGTGGACAAATTAACAGCATATGTAATTCATCTTCGACAGTGTACACATTTCGACTTAAGCAAAATGGGCAAAATCTATACTGTCGTTCTATATTCACATGTCTTCCCTTTTCTACCATCAATTTATGGCACGAGCATCGAAAGTTCGAAAGGGCCTTTCTATGTGAATATGGCATATTAAGTGTTAGATATTTTTCAATGTCAAGTAATGATTTAAATTGGCAATAATAGATTGCTTTTGCCGATGAGTTTATGTCAGCATTAAGTTTCTGTAAAGCATAGTCTTTCAGTCTTTGAGTGAATGCAGCCATAAATGTCTTAACATCACCGATTTCGTCTGCAATCCACGCGTAACCGAAACCATGTTGAAACAGTAGCTGTTTAACATGGGACGTCCAGTTGGTTCTTCCTGCTTCTGACTGTCTACGCAACATCAGGTAACATTGCCGTGGGTATCGCTGTGGTGACATCTGTAGAAGTCTCGTCCAGTACTTAATACATCTTGTCATATAATTGACAAATAACGGTAATCGTCCACATTCGCTAAGTGCGAAGAAGTTTGCTGTATTTGTATGCACTGCACATATTCTCTTACAAAAGTTTATTTGCACTCTTTCTGTGTTTATGGAAAGTTCATAGCCCCATATTTCGGATGAATAACAAAGGATCGACACAACCATTGCATCAAATAATTTAAAAGATTGAGAGGGTTTGAAATGTCCAAAGTATTTTTCATATTTATATATTGTAATGAGTGCTTTTGAAGCTTGTTTACACAGCATATCTTTTGTCATTGACCAACTTAGTTTTGGAGTGAAGTATGCACCCAAATACTTATAAAAGGACACAACTTCAAGTAATTTCCCCTTATAATACCATTGTTCTTAGTGGCCCACCGTTTCTAAAAACCACCACCTTTGATTTATCTGTATTAACTTGCATAGCTACTTCGTCACAAAATTGGGATATATTGTTTATAAGTCTCTGTAAGCCTATGGCGGTTTCTGAAAACCCAGACACGTCATCTGCGTACATAAAGGCATATACTTGATCAATATCATTTGCTATTACCACACCATTGTTCATTTTTAGTCTTAAGTAACCAATAAGATCGTTTATGAAGAGGGCAAAAATTATTGGTGAACTCAAACAGCCCTGCTTTGTTCCTAATTCACACTGGAAGATATCTGTCAGTCCATGTTTGAGTTTAACACTTGCTTTCAGTTTACTATACATTGAGCGAAATATTTGCAAGAACGGGCCATTTATATTGTTCCTGGACAAACATTCGAAGATCTTTTGGTGTTTACAGCTGTCAAAGGCCTTGAACAGGTCCACGTAGAATACATAAAACCGCCCACGTTGGCGAGTAGTATATTTCTGAATAACAGACTGTAAATTGAAAATATTGTCAAACGTCGAGTATCCTTTTCTGAAGCCTGCTTGCGATTCGTCGATAATCGAGTTATCATCGGACCAGTTCATGAGTCTTTTGGAAAGAATTTGCATGAATACTTTACTAAGGCTACTCGATAATGATATAGCCCTATAATTATTTGGCTCTAGTTTTGATCCTTTTTTGTGAATGGGGCATATAAGACTCTCTCCCCACCCATCAGGATATATACCCTTTTCAAAAATAGCATTAAACAGTTTTGTCAAAAATGGCACAGTTTTATTTGAAGTGATTTTAAACATCTCCATACTCAGTCCATCGGCCCCTGATGCACAATTTCCGTTCAGACTTTTAATACTATCCGACACCTCACTCTCTGTAAAAGGTTCATTTAAGACATACGTATTTGTTTCCCTTGTTAATCGCTCGCTAACGTAATCATCAAACCGCGCCTGTGGGTTCCCGGCCTCTGATGTTGCAAACAAGTCTTTGAAATACAATAACCACTGGCTACTGTCTATTAAATCGCTTGTGTTCGATCTGGTTCGCTTAACACTGTTTATTTTACACCAAAACCGTTTAGGTTCATTACAGCAGTTTATAAGGTCCTCACGTCGGTTTGACACTAATATATTTTTCTTGGATTTACAGCACTGTTTAAACTGCCTTCGTTTATCTAAATATTTATTTAAGTCCGATTTAGTATTCGTTGTTCTATAGTTACGTAGGCTATGATATTTGTCCTGTTTTAAATGTTTACATTAATTATCCCACCATTCGGGTTGACGCGGTCGTTCGTGTTTGGTAGCGGGACCTCATCGTACCTTCTTAAAGCAAACACCAGATTTATGAAACAATGTGTTAAATTGTTCAAGTTTCACAAGGCAATTATTTTGGTCAACATGTTTATCAAATTGTTCGAACGTTTCTTCAAAGTTTGTCACAAAAGTGTCTCTAACTTCCTGCCTATACACATAATGAAACGCCGTGCGTAAAGCATCTTCAGATTTAACAGGATTATGTGAAGTAAGTGATAATTGACATTTCAGTGGGAAATGATCTGAGAAAGATTCACTTCCTATTTCAAAGCATGATATATATTGAAACAAGTCTGTAGCTGCTAAAATATAGTCAACTACGCTACATCCCCCATTTGCCGTGCATGTATATTCCCCGTATTCATCTCCATTTACTCTACCATTCAATGTATGAATATCAAATGAACAGCATAGTTCAATAAGGCTTGACCCAAACTTGTTCAAAACAATGTCTTTATTTCGTTTCGGGACATTAAAGGTGTCAGATGGGTAATCCGTTTGACCAAATATAAATTCTGTATCATCGTCGGGAATGTAATCTTTGAGATCGCCTATTCTGGCATTCAGATCGCCAGCTACTAACATACTCGCCGTCGGAAAATCGGACAACACACTCAGAAGTTTTGATTAAGTTTATAAACACCATCTTGCTCACCATCAGCATATATCGGAGAATATTCTGGCGATATATAGGTAAAACATAGTATAAGATCATTGTTAAATCCCGTATGTTCCTTGGCTACATGTAAAAATACACAATCATCGAATTGTTCATATAAGCGTGTAAAAATCTTTGCTAGTTTATCTTTTAGAAACACTATAACGCCACCAGAACCTCTTCTATGATTACTTATTCGTCTTTTGTCAAAACATGTATACCCATCTAGGAAATCATCGAATTCATTCGCCTCGGTTTGCCATGTTTCATAAAGTGCGATAATATCAAATGCACTACAAAATGTTTTCAAAGCAATGTCATGTAAATATTTCTTAAGTCCTTGTATATTGAAAGAGCACAACTGTACAAAAGTATCATTACATGTATTTACATTACAACAGTATTTTGGACCTTGGCCTAATCCCTATTTCTGCGGTACCAACACAGGCCTTTTGGCATCAAAGTCAAATTCATATAAGTCACCATCTACCAGTAACTTATCATGTTTCAATTTCGCCGATTTTCCACTGTTAATGCATTCCTGCATGAAAGGGAACAGTCCGGTTCGAGCCTTCATAACGCGGTCCGGCAGATCCTCGACTACTCTACCCTGTACGGTCCCGTGCTTTCGCTTATCTCGAAATGCGTTTAGAACGGTGTCACGGTCCTTAATTGACGAGAACTTAGCGAGTATGGGATGCGTTTGCTTAAACGGAAGCCTATGTACAAAATCGAAATGAATATTTTCTGCATTCGCTTCAAGGTTACGCGAAATATAAGTTCGCAGTTTCTCTTCAGTATGTGTATTTGATTCACGTGCAGTGAAGTCGATACCGTAGAATTTCAAATTACTCTTACGAATAAGTATATCTTGTTTTTCCTGTTGTCGTGTGTTCGCGTTCAGTTTATCTTCGAAAACCTTAAGTTTATCATTTAGAGTTTCGACTGTTTCCGACAGTTTGCTATTTTGTTCTTTTATTTCAATATTTTCACGTTTTAACTCATTAACAGACTGTTCTTAATGGTCGAATTTCTTATTCATGCATTTTACATCATTTCTTATTTCTAGTAATAATGTGGCGATATTTAAATCGGCAGGAGAATGGCTCGAACTCTCGTGGCTCGAGTTCTCACTATCTGTATTCCGATGCATATGACCTTGGTGTAGCCAGTTGCTAATTTGGGGCTGATTTCCGGTATGGGCACCTCCGGCTACCTCAGGCTGCTGCCTAAGGTGGTCTGTCTGTGATAGCTGAGACAGCCCGGCGTCGATGTCGCTGGTTTCCGCATTGTGTCGACCGGCGGTAGATACTTGGGAAGAGGAACGATTTGAAGAACGGCCACGGGTGCTACGCTCGCGCAGATCGGGGCCAGGATTGGTTTCCACACATTGCGCCGCCAATAGGAAGAAAAGAAGTACTCTAATGCACAACGAGACATGTTTAAGCTTTAAATTATGCAGTGTCAATTTGCATTTCACTGGCTGAGAGAATGTCCCTATACGAGCTCGCCACATCTCAATGTTAATACCCATGGTCAATTATCGACGATAAACCGTTAATAGTAACGGGATGGTGGTGTGCGCACTTTTCAAGCGTGACGATCAGCGCGGTCGGGGTGAGTGATGAACACTTGTCACACTTGTCACCAACATAAACAAGAAAAATGTCCTAGATATACACCTCTTTGTCAAACAAAGACAATAATAGTTCTGCTTTAAAAGTTAATTTCCTCTCAATAATTTTCTGGAAGAATCACACCCCTCGATCGCAAAACAATTGAAAAGTATCTTACTGTTTTTTTTGTCCATATATTTATCCAATAACCACCCATAATTCACAAAAATCACAATTTTATTTTAAGCGATTGAAAAACATGTCTTCACCGGAAATACGTCATCAATTGTTCTCTCGAGCCTATTAACGACCAAAATATTCGAAATCCTCTACCCCGTTTCATACATGTACACAACCTGTCAGATTTGTCCTAGATTTACAAATTAATGGATACAATCGATGCATGTAAGTGCATTATGGTATCTGAACATGTTTTTTTGGCATAATGACATAAATAAATGTGTGTTTGATAGTAGGCAATGATATTTTCGTAGAAATTTGAATTTATAACAAAGATAATTTAAAAATTGTGGCCGCGAGGATCCTCTGCGCAAGGCCCGTTTGCTACTTTTTGCTGGGATGGTGGACGTCACCAGTCTGCCATAGTCTAAAAATTGTCAAAAGACTGGTTGACGGCCATTTAGGTGGACTACCATCTACCCCACCCACCAAAACTAACTGTCCAAGTAAACAGTCAAGCGATTTATAGCTCATGACATTCAAATAATATCACAATAATGTAATATAAACTCATTAAAATGACAAATCTAATAAAAATAAATAAATTATAACAAACCTGGAATGATAATTTGTCCGTATTTATCGCTGTTATTGTACTTCGTCATAACCCGGAAATAAACCGGAAGTCACCATGCCGCAAAGGATTATGGTCAATTGGAAAGTCGAGAATGAAAAACATTGATATGACTGATATAAAAAATATAATTAAAATCTAAATAACTATTAACCCTGATTTTGAATATAAAATGTTAGAAAATCTAAGAAAGTTTATTTGTTATAACTGTTAATTATTAATTGATCATTAAAGACTTCAAAGAAAATGTGTCTTTGAACCATGCGTTCTTTACAAGGCAAACGGTAAGTGTTGTGGGTGTGAAAAAGACATTCAAAGACGTGTGAATGAATAATTGTCTTTAATTTTTTAATGCTATTTACAGCTGATTAAAGAAGATTTGAGTAATATAAACACCGTAAGTATATATATTAAATCGTTTCTAAAATTGGGTACCATTTGTTTTAAACGTGTTGCTGTGCTACTGTTAAATTTTAAATTTAAAAAATCTTTGCTAGTTTATCTTTTAGAAACACTATAACGCCACCAGAACCTCTTCTATGATTACTTATTCGTCTTTTGTCAAAACATGTATACCCATCTAGGAAATCATCGAATTCATTCGCCTCGGTTTGCCATGTTTCATAAAGTGCGATAATATCAAATGCACTACAAAATGTTTTCAAAGCAATGTCATGTAAATATTTCTTAAGTCCTTGTATATTGAAAGAGCACAACTGTACAAAAGTATCATTACATGTATTTACATTACAACAGTATTTTGGACCTTGGCCTAATCCCTATTTCTGCGGTACCAACACAGGCTTTTTGGCATCAAAGTCAAATTCATATAAGTCACCATCTACCAGTAACTTATCATGTTTCAATTTCGCCGATTTTCCACTGTTAATGCATTCCTGCATGAAAGGGAACAGTCCGGTTCGAGCCTTCATAACGCGGTCCGGCAGATCCTCGACTACTCTACCCTGTACGGTCCCGTGCTTTCGCTTATCTCGAAATGCGTTTAGAACGGTGTCACGGTCCTTAATTGACGAGAACTTAGCGAGTATGGGATGCGTTTGCTTAAACGGAAGCCTATGTACAAAATCGAAATGAATATTTTCTGCATTCGCTTCAAGGTTACGCGAAATATAAGTTCGCAGTTTCTCTTCAGTTTGTGTATTTGATTCACGTGCAGTGAAGTCGATACCGTAGAATTTCAAATTACTCTTACGAATAAGTATATCTTGTTTTTCCTGTTGTCGTGTGTTCGCGTTCAGTTTATCTTCGAAAACCTTAAGTTTATCATTTAGAGTTTCGACTGTTTCCGACAGTTTGCTATTTTGTTCTTTTATTTCAATATTTTCACGTTTTAACTCATTAACAGACTGTTCTTAATGGTCGAATTTCTTATTCATGCATTTTACATCATTTCTTATTTCTAGTAATAATGTGGCGATATTTAAATCGGCAGGAGAATGGCTCGAACTCTCGTGGCTCGAGTTCTCACTATCTGTATTCCGATGCATATGACCTTGGTGTAGCCAGTTGCTAATTTGGGGCTGATTTCCGGTATGGGCACCTCCGGCTACCTCAGGCTGCTGCCTAAGGTGGTCTGTCTGTGATAGCTGAGACAGCCCGGCGTCGATGTCGCTGGTTTCCGCATTGTGTCGACCGGCGGTAGATACTTGGGAAGAGGAACGATTTGAAGAACGGCCACGGGTGCTACGCTCGCGCAGATCGGGGCCAGGATTGGTTTCCACACATTGCGCCGCCAATAGGAAGAAAAGAAGTACTCTAATGCACAACGAGACATGTTTAAGCTTTAAATTATGCAGTGTCAATTTGCATTTCACTGGCTGAGAGAATGTCCCTATACGAGCTCGCCACATCTCAATGTTAATACCCATGGTCAATTATCGACGATAAACCGTTAATAGTAACGGGATGGTGGTGTGCGCACTTTTCAAGCGTGACGATCAGCGCGGTCGGGGTGAGTGATGAACACTTGTCACACTTGTCACCAACATAAACAAGAAAAATGTCCTAGATATACACCTCTTTGTCAAACAAAGACAATAATAGTTCTGCTTTAAAAGTTAATTTCCTCTCAATAATTTTCTGGAAGAATCACACCCCTCGATCGCAAAACAATTGAAAAGTATCTTACTGTTTTTTTTGTCCATATATTTATCCAATAACCACCCATAATTCACAAAAATCACAATTTTATTTTAAGCGATTGAAAAACATGTCTTCACCGGAAATACGTCATCAATTGTTCTCTCGAGCCTATTAACGACCAAAATATTCGAAATCCTCTACCCCGTTTCATACATGTACACAACCTGTCAGATTTGTCCTAGATTTACAAATTAATGGATACAATCGATGCATGTAAGTGCATTATGGTATCTGAACATGTTTTTTTGGCATAATGACATAAATAAATGTGTGTTTGATAGTAGGCAATGATATTTTCGTAGAAATTTGAATTTATAACAAAGATAATTTAAAAATTGTGGCCGCGAGGATCCTCTGCGCAAGGCCCGTTTGCTACTTTTTGCTGGGATGGTGGACGTCACCAGTCTGCCATAGTCTAAAAATTGTCAAAAGACTGGTTGACGGCCATTTAGGTGGACTACCATCTACCCCACCCACCAAAACTAACTGTCCAAGTAAACAGTCAAGCGATTTATAGCTCATGACATTCAAATAATATCACAATAATGTAATATAAACTCATTAAAATGACAAATCTAATAAAAATAAATAAATTATAACAAACCTGGAATGATAATTTGTCCGTATTTATCGCTGTTATTGTACTTCGTCATAACCCGGAAATAAACCGGAAGTCACCATGCCGCAAAGGATTATGGTCAATTGGAAAGTCGAGAATGAAAAACATTGATATGACTGATATAAAAAATATAATTAAAATCTAAATAACTATTAACCCTGATTTTGAATATAAAATGTTAGAAAATCTAAGAAAGTTTATTTGTTATAACTGTTAATTATTAATTGATCATTAAAGACTTCAAAGAAAATGTGTCTTTGAACCATGCGTTCTTTACAAGGCAAACGGTAAGTGTTGTGGGTGTGAAAAAGACATTCAAAGACGTGTGAATGAATAATTGTCTTTAATTTTTTAATGCTATTTACAGCTGATTAAAGAAGATTTGAGTAATATAAACACCGTAAGTATATATATTAAATCGTTTCTAAAATTGGGTACCATTTGTTTTAAACGTGTTGCTGTGCTACTGTTAAATTTTAAATTTAAAAAATCTTTGCTAGTTTATCTTTTAGAAACACTATAACGCCACCAGAACCTCTTCTATGATTACTTATTCGTCTTTTGTCAAAACATGTATACCCATCTAGGAAATCATCGAATTCATTCGCCTCGGTTTGCCATGTTTCATAAAGTGCGATAATATCAAATGCACTACAAAATGTTTTCAAAGCAATGTCATGTAAATATTTCTTAAGTCCTTGTATATTGAAAGAGCACAACTGTACAAAAGTATCATTACATGTATTTACATTACAACAGTATTTTGGACCTTGGCCTAATCCCTATTTCTGCGGTACCAACACAGGCTTTTTGGCATCAAAGTCAAATTCATATAAGTCACCATCTACCAGTAACTTATCATGTTTCAATTTCGCCGATTTTCCACTGTTAATGCATTCCTGCATGAAAGGGAACAGTCCGGTTCGAGCCTTCATAACGCGGTCCGGCAGATCCTCGACTACTCTACCCTGTACGGTCCCGTGCTTTCGCTTATCTCGAAATGCGTTTAGAACGGTGTCACGGTCCTTAATTGACGAGAACTTAGCGAGTATGGGATGCGTTTGCTTAAACGGAAGCCTATGTACAAAATCGAAATGAATATTTTCTGCATTCGCTTCAAGGTTACGCGAAATATAAGTTCGCAGTTTCTCTTCAGTTTGTGTATTTGATTCACGTGCAGTGAAGTCGATACCGTAGAATTTCAAATTACTCTTACGAATAAGTATATCTTGTTTTTCCTGTTGTCGTGTGTTCGCGTTCAGTTTATCTTCGAAAACCTTAAGTTTATCATTTAGAGTTTCGACTGTTTCCGACAGTTTGCTATTTTGTTCTTTTATTTCAATATTTTCACGTTTTAACTCATTAACAGACTGTTCTTAATGGTCGAATTTCTTATTCATGCATTTTACATCATTTCTTATTTCTAGTAATAATGTGGCGATATTTAAATCGGCAGGAGAATGGCTCGAACTCTCGTGGCTCGAGTTCTCACTATCTGTATTCCGATGCATATGACCTTGGTGTAGCCAGTTGCTAATTTGGGGCTGATTTCCGGTATGGGCACCTCCGGCTACCTCAGGCTGCTGCCTAAGGTGGTCTGTCTGTGATAGCTGAGACAGCCCGGCGTCGATGTCGCTGGTTTCCGCATTGTGTCGACCGGCGGTAGATACTTGGGAAGAGGAACGATTTGAAGAACGGCCACGGGTGCTACGCTCGCGCAGATCGGGGCCAGGATTGGTTTCCACACATTGCGCCGCCAATAGGAAGAAAAGAAGTACTCTAATGCACAACGAGACATGTTTAAGCTTTAAATTATGCAGTGTCAATTTGCATTTCACTGGCTGAGAGAATGTCCCTATACGAGCTCGCCACATCTCAATGTTAATACCCATGGTCAATTATCGACGATAAACCGTTAATAGTAACGGGATGGTGGTGTGCGCACTTTTCAAGCGTGACGATCAGCGCGGTCGGGGTGAGTGATGAACACTTGTCACACTTGTCACCAACATAAACAAGAAAAATGTCCTAGATATACACCTCTTTGTCAAACAAAGACAATAATAGTTCTGCTTTAAAAGTTAATTTCCTCTCAATAATTTTCTGGAAGAATCACACCCCTCGATCGCAAAACAATTGAAAAGTATCTTACTGTTTTTTTTGTCCATATATTTATCCAATAACCACCCATAATTCACAAAAATCACAATTTTATTTTAAGCGATTGAAAAACATGTCTTCACCGGAAATACGTCATCAATTGTTCTCTCGAGCCTATTAACGACCAAAATATTCGAAATCCTCTACCCCGTTTCATACATGTACACAACCTGTCAGATTTGTCCTAGATTTACAAATTAATGGATACAATCGATGCATGTAAGTGCATTATGGTATCTGAACATGTTTTTTTGGCATAATGACATAAATAAATGTGTGTTTGATAGTAGGCAATGATATTTTCGTAGAAATTTGAATTTATAACAAAGATAATTTAAAAATTGTGGCCGCGAGGATCCTCTGCGCAAGGCCCGTTTGCTACTTTTTGCTGGGATGGTGGACGTCACCAGTCTGCCATAGTCTAAAAATTGTCAAAAGACTGGTTGACGGCCATTTAGGTGGACTACCATCTACCCCACCCACCAAAACTAACTGTCCAAGTAAACAGTCAAGCGATTTATAGCTCATGACATTCAAATAATATCACAATAATGTAATATAAACTCATTAAAATGACAAATCTAATAAAAATAAATAAATTATAACAAACCTGGAATGATAATTTGTCCGTATTTATCGCTGTTATTGTACTTCGTCATAACCCGGAAATAAACCGGAAGTCACCATGCCGCAAAGGATTATGGTCAATTGGAAAGTCGAGAATGAAAAACATTGATATGACTGATATAAAAAATATAATTAAAATCTAAATAACTATTAACCCTGATTTTGAATATAAAATGTTAGAAAATCTAAGAAAGTTTATTTGTTATAACTGTTAATTATTAATTGATCATTAAAGACTTCAAAGAAAATGTGTCTTTGAACCATGCGTTCTTTACAAGGCAAACGGTAAGTGTTGTGGGTGTGAAAAAGACATTCAAAGACGTGTGAATGAATAATTGTCTTTAATTTTTTAATGCTATTTACAGCTGATTAAAGAAGATTTGAGTAATATAAACACCGTAAGTATATATATTAAATCGTTTCTAAAATTGGGTACCATTTGTTTTAAACGTGTTGCTGTGCTACTGTTAAATTTTCGTGTATTGGACATCATTAACGCGTTATTGTTCTACTTTTATTTTATTGTGTAATGGAATTTTGTTAAAAATTGTAATGTCTGATTCGGATTTTGTATTGAGTGAGATAAGGTTGTGAGACCGTTGGCAGCATCGAGTCTGCGATACAGGTAGGTGCAAGTAATATGTTTTATAGACACAAAAAAACCGTATATAAATGTATAACACTATCCAGGTATGGCTATGTTTACCGCTAAGTACTCCCATAACTTATGTAATTTAGATTAAAATGCACGTACCGCCATGGGTATATCAAAGCTGTTGTCATTGACACTGGACTGGCTTTCGTGGTTTTTATTTAGCAATCATTCCTGATTACACGCGTGTCTGACTTGTGATTCCCTAGTATAATTTTTTTTGCTATGTTTCTTTGTTATGTTTGTTGTATCAAAAACGGTAGTGTTAAACATAATTCTGTAGATCCTTAGGACATACGCGATGTACATATTCTTGTTTCTATTGTGTTGTATGTACCTTGCGGTATGTATGACACCGAAAGCATTACCTTGTCATATTATACCTTAATATCGATAACATTCTCACAATATTTTTTATCAAACTTATGATAGAATAGAACATATGTTATTAAGCAAGGTTTTTAAAAATGCCTTTACGTTTCAACCATTAATTTGTTATGTATGTGGTATACTATTGCTCCCGAATAATTATAAATTATTGTTTTTGACAATTAGTGTTTTATCTATACATAATTAGGAAATAATGTTTGTTTTATAGATATGACTTGCAAACAAGTGACAACTTGATAGTTCTACAGATATTCTACAACAAATATGCATTTTAAAAAGAGTAAAACAATATATCCGTAATAAAATAATAATATTTTGTTTGAGGTGCGAAGAGATAATTGGTATTATTCTGTAAGTGTGAGAATTAGCGGTTGGGAAAGTCGGAACAAACCTTGTACACGTATTTTTAAGCTTGTAAACACAAAGTGTCATAATTCCAACGCCTGATACCCCTGTGGAATGTGACAATTCGCCATAAGACCGTCTGTCTAAAAACACCTTTTAAGCCAGTATGGTTTTGCATACGTATTCAATATAAGATTAATAATAGTTTTTTTTCATCCTTACCTGATTTAATATATAAATTCATAAAATGTATAACTTATGTCTTACCATGTGTTTGTTTATTTATTATTAAATTGTAGTTAATAAGAAGATGTACTGTATATTAGTTCTTATAAAAAATCTGTTTTCTTCTTTTCATAAATCATTATCCATCAATTCAGATGTTTCGCAGTTCGCCACTGCGGAATCGTTCCTTGATGAAACTTCAAATGAAGTATCCGCTCCAGACGCCAGGATCATGGATGAGTGGGACTCATACGATTCGCATGATGTCACCTGCGAGGAGTTCCTGAAAAATGTTGGTGCCATCTACGGCGGGCGATAGGTGTTTGGTCAAGACTGATGTTAGACAATGGACATGTTATTATACATAATATTAGCAACATAGTTATGTATAATATTTAAAGATTATTTAAAAAAAAATGAAGTTTAATTCTTTTTCTTCAATTCTATTTCGTTTTATAAAAATATCTCGTGAATAAATCTTTACATGATTTCAAGTGTACAGATATTTTCTTTAAATCTATTTTATCTATACCTTTGTATGTATGTATATAGCTTTGTCTATTAAAATAAAAAAAAATGAAATTACATGTTTTTTACTTATATTTAGAAATAAAAAAAAAATATAAATAAGGGCCAAAACGTCTCGGTAATCAGGGGCCGAAACGTCTACGGGATGGGGACGATTTGGTAAGGGGCCGAATCAATCGTAACAACTCGGCCATCTCCGGCAAGCTTCGAGATAGACCTCGTAAATAGTAGTAAGGATATACGAAAGTGCGATGCGGCTGCCGGCGATTAACACCGTTTTCAATCCGCGTAAAGAAGGCCCATTGTAACAACAAGGAAATGGATTGTGTTAAATTAAATGTGCTTGTTTAAGAGAAAATATTTATTGTAACCTCAAAGAATGTTCGTTTTATGAATATTTAGATGTTTCCTTATAGTTGAAGCACTCTATTTCCTCTAAAAAAATCTTGAGCACAGAGAAAATGCATTTGACAGTCATTGAAATGATCATACGGTTCATGGCATGCATGAATCATTACATCGGATTAAATGCATGCATGGACTAAATGTCAACATTTTCTCAACAGTTATAGGAATACCCTTTGAAATGTAAGTTTTAAGTCATACTTTGCCGTGTTATTTTTCACACCATGCCTTGCCATTAAAACAACATGACTATTCTGTAAAATCATTGATTGCCTTGTGCAGAGTTTTGTGGGTTGTGGTAGGATGGGTGTGAGCTTGGCACCCAGTCAGCTTTTACCAGCTGAAATCTATGCATGCCTTTACTTCAGCATTGTTGGGTTTGGGCTGCAGATTTTTTTGTGTGTAAACAGTTCTGTGGGGTCGGGGTGGGGCGGTGACTCCACGCAGTAAGCTCAATTGTTAGAGTACCAGTACAACGTTCATGTGGATATGCACCAGACAATTGTAACCACAGCCCCCCAGGTCTGGGGAATAGTGGGGACTTTGACTTTCAGTACAGCCAACCCCGGCTAAAATCCCCACCCTGCGCGGACGATCCAATGGCAAAATCCCTGCCAAATGCCCCCACACCCCAGGGACTCTAGGTAAGGTCCATTCCCCTCTATATTTTAAGCGAAGATAAAACCACCGCCTTCACCCAGCACTGCAGGGCCACCTGATAGGTAAAAACACGGCCTATTTCCCCGGGTTAACCCCAGTATTCCCCCGGACATGGGGTGGGGTGGAGGGGGGGGGTAACAATTGACTGGTGCACTAAGTTGACAGAACTTGTCTTAAAATTGTATTTGTTCAAGGCAGATCATGCTTCACTTTACCTCCTAAGCTGTGGATAAACCCACTCATTAGAAGTTTCCTTACACATTATATTTGTCTTAATCTATAATTATTAGTCTCAATATCTTTGAGTAAATTGTCATTTTTTATTTAATACAACAACACCAAAAGAGTAACTGATAAGATACTCAACTGATTTATTTTTTGTAAATAAAAGCCTTAAACAAATATTTAGCCAGGTTACTAAGCATTTCAGCAATGTATACCAGACTTCTTTCAATAATACTTAATCTCTTTTGAATAATTAGCCTTTAGATCACTCTTCACCAAATGACTCTTATGTCCAACTCCATAAAATGCAAACAAGAATAACAGTTTGGATCAACATGTCTCTTAATTTTATCTTTAATATTAGTCAAGTAATAACAGAGCCATCTGTATGCAATCCAATGTAAAATTAATGATAAATTAGGTTTTGCTCCCATTTTTACTTTCATTTCTGTGCCAAGCCCTCTTAAGTGCATTGAGTCTTTTGGGAGACTTCACAATATTTCTGGCGTTTAATCCCCATATATATGGCTTTAAGTTGCCATACAAATTTAAGTCTTCATTATAAAAAATACTGTATGTCTCCACTTTAACCATAAACACACAATGAGAGGACTATTTAAAGCATTACCATGTGTCAGAATTATAGATCTTTCTTTGCATTTTATTTGTCTAAATGTATTACCGGTCTCTTTAGCAATATCCTTGTGCCTCTTTGAGTACTTGGCTTGACAGTTTGGTTTTAATTACATTGTTTTGAATGTTTTATTTGTACACAACAATGATGATGATGATGATGATGATGACACTATGCTATGCCAAAACCTCAACACATTTTCTTCAAACAAAAAAGGACAGTCATTCAGAATAACTTTTATTACATCATTTGAGAAAATAAACTCATACAATCAACGAAATAAACATGCATCTGTATAATCACAAGTCATGTTATGTGTTCGTTAAATTCAATTTAATAAAGAAAATAAATATTGGTTGCAGTAAGCAATGCGCATCACTTCTAATAAACATTCCAACAGACTGAAAAATAAATCAACACAAATGGAAAAAACTGTTTGCAAGTCAGCTAGTATCTTATTTTATGCCTTATCAGATTGCTATGCAAGCTGGAAGCTTACAAAATCACTCTTAAGTCTGTTGCCTAAGAAGAAACAAGTATGGACATCCTTTTCCTGAGGTCAAGAGAAAGTATCTTGGAGGTCTTGAACTCACAACCTTGAATTTGGGGCTTATCCTCTAGACCACTTTCACCTTTTCACATTTTAAAGAGCCCAGTTTACAATATGGCATTTGCAAGGATGTGCCCTATTAACAGATTTTCTGAAGTCTTAAAAATTGAACTGAACAAAATAGCTCTCCTTTATTTGGTCTGCCGATGCCATCTGTTTCTGTTTTTGTAGTTATCTTCCCTCCATAATATAGGAAAACCACTTAAAGCGTATTTAAATCCTTTACCATTTTACCCTTTTAAAATATATGTTCGGATTTATTTAATAATCACGGACCAACAGATGACTTTTATCTTCAACTTCACATCAGTATGTAAGTCATCAAATATTTGAGATGACAAGATGTTCCACTGAACGCTTTGTTTCCATCTTGCACTCATTTTTCCAAGGAAGGCGTTGCAGTTGTGTTAAGATGATTGCCATGCATTGAAGGTCAATCCTCATACAATGGCATTTTTTATTACATTCCGATTCCAGTGCCTGAAATAGAAAACAGAAAATACAACAATAATAAGAATTATATTTTCAGATCAATTATTTGAAAAGCCTGTACAACAACAGAAAAGTATTCACAAAACATTAAGTGCAACACCAATTTAAAGTTGCATCCTCACAGTTTTACTGTTCTGACACCTTTTTTATGTTTGTCTTTAAACGAGCCAATTGGCAATTATTGTGCAAATGCATGGAAACCAGTGATATTAGACTGTTGGCATAATATCAGATCACAGTCTTTCATATACAAGTTTGAAAATTTGGTAAAAATTCCTCCAACTAGTCATATAAGGTCACACACAATAGAACAGATTTCAACTGTTTGGGAAATATTTTTTTGCTATTGCTTTAAATAAGCATAAAAATAATTATATGTGTAAATTTAATTTAATTACTCCTTTGGGCTTTTGAAGAATGACCAAGAAGAACTGCCAATCTGTGAGAGAGCAGCTTTTAGCTCTGGACTACTGGTTAATTAAAAAGATATGAAATGAAATTGTTATCATGTTTAAATTCATCTACAATGTTGATATTTTAATACTGTCAATCCTTGTTGGTTAATTGTACAAACATGCAGGTACTTTTGGGCTTAAACCAATAGGATACATGACTGTTAAATTATTGTCCGAATTTCGAAAATAGCACAACCATTACCTCATCTGCCTTTTTTCATTAGAACAAGCTGGGAATCAGAGTCAGCTGCACCCCTGGTACCATACTCTTCTCTGAAAATGACATTAAGATTAAAATTTAAATGTCTGCATTTCATTGGCACAGTAAAAAATGTCAGCAGTTTTTCAATGTTTCTGCATCACCACCACTGGTGGATATCAAAGAATTTAGTCTTGAAAGAAATGTGTGCTGGTTTATGCGTTCAAACTCATTTTGTTAAACCAATAGAATGAAGATCTGATTTATTTAAAAAACTATATTAGTGAACAGAGCCGAGGTATTCAATTGTGCCATTACATTAAGTTGTTCGCTACCAACACTCACGGACATATAAACCATACATCCTTGGTTAAAAGAATGTAAATTTCTATTATAAAAAATTAAAGTTAATGATATGAAATGTATGAGATAAATACACTGAGAAAGAAAGTTTAACCTATTATCGATCTGAGCAAAGTCAGATTCAGACTTATTTGTTATTAAAAAAGAAATAGAGTATTTGTTTTCTTAATTTTTGCCACTGATCACTGGAGCTTCAAAATTGTTATTTACTAAATTAGAATCTGTCAAATGAAAGAAGACTTTACCCCACCCACTAAGAATTAATGACATTTCCAACTAGTTTCTCATTAGGGCTCTTTTAAAACTATTTTTATATTTTATTAAAATACAATAAGTATAAAAATAACACTAACACACAAACAAGTGGTAAAAGTTCGCTCCTCATTCTGTCTTTGGACTAACATATCTCTTGGTTGTTTGAACATCTTCTTGGTCGGCCATGATGGACTATTTTCTTACGACCCGTATTATATCCGAGGCCATATCTTGATACAAGCCGAGGAGTTCCGATTGCAAAACAAGGCTTCCTAGTCAAATAGCCCCCAAGTCAAATAGCCCCCATTTTGGTCAAATAGCCCCCACTCACATTTTAAAATTGGCAAATAGCCCCCAAAAAACGCCCCCACTTTTAAAAAAAAAATATATGCATACTTATTTTATTTCAAAACATTTTTAAACCTTTATTTTACAAAATGAAGTGCAATTAACATTATTTGTATATTAATAAATCTGACAATTTTACCAAGTAAGAATATCAAACCTTTTAAAATATATCTTATAAATAATATATTAATACATCAAATCTGCATTTAAACTGCCATAAGTGTTTGTTATTTTAATATTGATTACGCATCGAAATTAAGTAACAACAAGAAATTATATAAAAAAATTTTTTTTTTGAAATAATTCACATTTTATTAACATCTATGAATCAAAGTTTCTCTTCAGACAAACAGAATGTACATAATCTATCATTAACAATATTCTTTTTAAACAAAAGTGAGTTTAGCTAAAATCCTATGTATATTTCTTGTTTGAAACCATTGAATATACTGGGTGAGTTACCTAAATCGGAACACTTTCGGCACTATTTTTGAAATATTTTTAGTTAGACTTGCACCACAACTACAACAATTTCCATCAGCATACTAGGATTCAAGACCAATTGGTTGATATAAATGGCATTTTTCAAGATACATGTACTACCAATCTGCATGAAAAGTACTTTATCATCCGCACAATCAAGGACTGCCATTTTCGTCCTTGGAGTACCTAAATATTAAACAGTTTTAATTCATTCTTTATGTATTCTTTTAAAATTATTGCACCATGTTCTTTTTAAAGTAAATTAATAATTGATATTTCCAGGTTGTTTGTTGTCATTTGTGTGAGAAAAATTTGATGATTGCAGTAAAATACAGGCTGTACCAGTATGCTGTGATTGTGGCAAGCATAAAGTCTTTCAAGCACATGCCATGTTTTGACATTTGAACATGAAAAACTTTAAATGATAGCAGTATTTGAAATACTTACCGGAGAATTGTGTTCTTTGGAATTTGTATCTAATGCAAGCGTCTGTATTGATTAAACTCATAAATAAACTGATCTTGATCGGAAAAAAAAACACTTTTATAATAGGTGTTCCATAATTAGTTACTGTTCCGATTTAGGTACTCACCCAGTATGTATCTCTTGTAATACCCAATACCAATCCATAGATCTTTTTTCTAATTTACATCCTGGAAAACAATGTTCCATTTGGTCTAATAGATTGGAGTATCCTTATTTTTTATCAATTCATTATAAACTTTTTACTTCCTTTGGTTTCAAGCAAAATATCCTAATTTGAACATTTAAATTGTATCAACATGTGACTATTTACATTGTAGTATGCTACAGGCTAAGAGAGGTGTACAACAACTAAGAATTACATACTGATCACCATGAAACACAGTTTATATTGTAACTTTGGTGCCATCTCCCGCACTACTCGCATTCCACTCCATGCTGCCTAGGCCGAATCTCCTTCTCACAATCTACAAAAGGATAGTCCATTTTACAAACAAACACTCACAATTAATAAATATGACTTAATAAAAATGAAAAATCCAATATACACTTAAAAACTTGTCAATACGACTTAACAAACATGAATAATCCAATATACACTTTAAAAATTGTCATCCAGCACCACATTCATGAACTCATTTCTACAATAAAAGCTTTGCTAACAATCAATCATTTTAAACTAAATCTAAATTGTAATTAAAAATATCAAAGCGAAGGTGTGCAAACTAAATTAAGTCAGTTATTAAGCTTAGTGTGAACCGACTTTAATATTGTGCAAACTAAATTATTTGAAGTCAGTTATAAAACTAAGTGCGAACCCACTTTAATCTTTCTTCAAAGGATTATTGCACAATGTGATAATTTAGATGCCCTATCTTCTCTAATTAATAAGTCTTTAATATGTGCAAATTATTTTTTATATTTTAAAACATTTAAATTATCAACAAATGCTACTGTTTGATTAGCAATTATGTAAATTCAATATAGCTTAAAATATTACAATATATTACCTTCAAATATAATTTCAAATAAAAAAATGAGTGGGGGCTATTTGACCAAAATGGGGGCGTTCTGACCAATTTGGGGGCGTTTTGACCATTTTTTTTCCGAGTGGGGGCTATTTGGCCAAAGGTGTGGGGGCTATTTGACCAAAATGGGGGCTATTTGACTTGAGGGCTATTTGACTTGGGGGCTATTTGACTTGGGGGCTATTTGACCAGGTTCCCAACACAAGAAAAAGCCAAACTTACCGGCGATACTGTAAAACTTTCGTTTTACCCTTTCAATTTCCAACCCCGTTGGAAATTTAACGTATCTGTTTAACAGTCCTGCAAGGATAACAGATACGCCATGAATTGCGTTGCCGACAGCCGACCAAGACACGCCATGAGCCTGTGCAATTACGATGTGATGCGCTCCGGTTGCGAAAAACTGAAGGCAGCACAATACCGTCAGGAGAGGGGGGAGCGGGTTGCTCCTCATCGTCGCTGTACCGATCGTTGGCTCCACGATTCCAACTAATATCATAATTGATTCCGGAAAAAAATCTATATCTTTTCCGGACACTCTCAACATCTAAAATCTCTAAAGGGTTGTTTCTGTCTGTAAATACACGCGGTCGACGAGGCAACCTAAATCTACGATACCGGTAATATCTGTCGAGTTGTCAGTCCGCCATGACAGTTGAGATTTACTTCACGTGAGACAGCTACGTAGTAGACTCACGTTTTCAGACCCAGTCTCAATGATTTGAGTCAAAGTCTGAGTCTGAGTCTCTTTGTAAACACCGTTAAAAAATAGAGTCTGTAATTAGTGAGTGTGAGTCCAGACTCAGACTTGAGACCGTTCGTAATCACGGCCCCTGCTCAAAAGGCAACATATGGTCAAATTATGAGCATTCAAATACATTCAAACAATTAATTGGTATATCTCCATCTTGGGCTATAACATTTATATCTAACATTTTCCCTGGTTCTAAAAGTGATGCCAAAATTGTACAAGTTTCAGGATTTATAGACAATATTGGAAAAGGCGATGATATCATCATTAATGGCTGATCGTGGTTTTAATATAAGGCACTTGTTACTTCCAAAGAAAGCTACCCTAAATATACCGGCATTTACACATGGAAAATGCCTCAGCAGTAAAGCAATTAAACGTTCAAGATCTATTGCCTCTGTTAGAATTCATGTTGAAAGAGCTATCCGAAGAATGAAGACCTTTAAAACTTTGTCAGGCATAATTCCATTGAAGTTTCGATTTCTGTTGAGGCAAATTACAACAATTGTTGCAGTTGTTATCAACTTACAGCCATGTCTCGCCTAAAGTATATGCCACATTCTCTTTTTTGCCAAATAGGTTTATGAGTATACATTCTTTTTATGTATAAAAATTAAGCCTTTTTATGTACATGTGTTCTTATGGCAGGGAATAATGTATACTTTTGTATAAAATCAAAACCCAAATGGGAAGTATGAAATCAATGTGTATGTACAATACTTATATTTGGTAATAAATATGTGATTACATTCTTGAACCTGAGTTTTGAATTTTCACTCAAGCATTAAAACCTACATCTGGTAGGTAAAGTTGGGTACAAGTACACAAAAACAACTGGATCAATTACTCCCTCATTTAATAACTTGCTTATGTGTCATATTAGAAGATAGATGGACTATACAACGGATGCAAACATCGAACAATGTTTAATGATATTTATACATCATTCATGGTACAAAAGCTCATGCAGAGAGAGACTTGTATGTTTCAATATGAATATGTTATTCAATAACACATTAATACAAATATGAATTTTGTTCAAATAAAGATTGCTCCAATTGTATTTGAAATATAGAACAAAACAATATTTAACAATAACTTTGCCAGTGTGTAACATTGTCATAAATAGCAGGTCAGCATATTGCAATATTGTGATTGTTTTCCTTGGACCATACTATTGAATATTGTAGATATATTGCCTTTCATGGTTTTCATGTTTGAATATCAGGAAAGCAATATACTTGGTGTACAAATTATACCAAAATAATGGTATCATAAGGCATCCATATCAAATGGATGGAACAATACAGGAATGCCATTTGTGCACCATATACCTTAAAGATAAAAATTGATCTCACAAGATCAGCAATTCTTTAAATGATGTTCTCAATAACAGTTGTAATAAAACTGTTATGCTGTCTACATGAGATGAACACAGACAAGGCATTTGTCTTTCAATTTGTATAGCATATGTTTTTCAAAAGTGGAAAGTATGCATCAGTGTAAAACTTTAACAATTTATTTTTAGAATTATGCCAAAACGACTCATCAAAGTCAACTGTTATGGAACAAATGCCTTTGTGTGTGTACCCAACCAACACACATTTTGTGAGGCCAGTTACTCTCATTTGTCCTTGTACTTGGTCGAAATATGTATGTGAACGCCTCAATGTTAAATTATTGTTTTCATCTTCAACACAGACATTTGAAAGTTTCAAGGCATTTTTAGGGTGAAAACACTTATATTTATACATACACTTTATTTCAATCAAAAATTTCCCACATATTTTGCAATCAACTATTCCATCTGGTGAACAAGCTAAAATTGGGTCTTCATTAGAAACAACTAGCCCAGGCACTTTTACAGAACAATGTTTATGTTTAAACATATGTGTCTTGATAAAAATGTCATGGGCTTTATTTTCAAATCGCTGTCCAAATAATATAGAGTCTGGTATAGAGTGTTCTGCAAACACTGATTTTTTTGTAAACCAATTGCTGTTCGATTTAAATCATTGAATGTGTAATTTTATGAAAATTGGATGCAGTTAATAGTCCTTTTCTCATCCGATGCTAGTTATTATTTTTTGATTGACCTCTTGTTAATTGTTCAATTTGCTCACATTCATTCTCTGAATAAGTAAGATAATACATAAATATATTAGAACAGTTACAAGATATATTTTCACATTTATGTTCCTTCATAAATTGTTCAGCTCTTTCCATTGGTGTTTTGACGCTCAGAGGTGATGAAGAACAATTATTCTGTTTATATGAGCAGTCATACATAGCACGTAATCCTCAGGCTGTTGGTTAAAGAGTTTTCACTTTTTCAAGGAAATCGTTAGGATCAGGCACTGGATACTCGTCAGACAATGGCGAATACAGTGGCATTGCTGTCTGTGTGCTGCAAACAGAAAACAAAAACCTTAACTGTAGGCAAGTAAGAAAAGGCCAGAGTATGAAATGTTAAGGTTATTGTCTTAAGATGGGACTTGTTGGCAGTTTATTTCCATCTTTAAAAATTCATCTATTTATACATATATATAAATATATATATAACTTATTGATTGGGTTTCAAAAAGGGGTGAGGGATGTTAATCTAATATTTTATAGCCTTTAATATTTCATTAAAACATGTTACAAAAATCACAGTACATCAGTTTCTAGTTAATAGGGGAGCATGTTTTGGTACATGTAGTATTATGCAGATAATTTTGAGTTAATATAAGTATTGGAAAAAAATAATTGGTGTGTGTACACACACGTTTATCAAAAAACAAACAATGCAGGAGAAAATATTTTTTTCCAATTCTTTTATTAACTCAAAATAGGTACTTAGCCTGTGCCCATCACAAATATAGACACAGCCTGGGTTTTTTTGAAAACATTTTGTTCACCTATTACCTCTGACTCAATTTCATATGGTGGGTGCTAAATATAGCACTTATCTTAAAGTAAATTAACTAAAGACAAAAGAAATATACCTGGACTCCACCATAATTGAAGTCTCAAGTTGTGAGGCAGGAATAGGTTTGCCAAGTTGATCGGCCTGAGAAGCACGCCGAACCCACATACATGGCCCTGAAGTACAGCTGGTCTTCTTGAAGTCTTGTACAAAGTCAAGGACTTCGAAGAGGGTTGCCACAACATGTCGACAGCATCCATCAATGCTATTAAAAAGCAATGATATTAAGATGAGCAGCCACAAAACATCCATGCCTAAACAAACTTATAGATAAATATGTGGCATCAAATTATATCTTATAATTTGGAGTGGGTTTATATAAGAGTATCAATAAGTAAGCTATGATAAAATATGATCTAAAATAACAAATAAAATATTAGATTACATCTATGGATGTTTTTTTGTATAACTCAAGTTCATGGTACTGAACTGTTATACAGATCAGAGAATACAAGTTATCAAGGGCCAGTTATCTAAGATGGTAGATAATTTTTTGTGCACAGGATGTCCTGGGTTCAATCTCCAGACGGGCTGCAAACTTTTCTGAGTAGGTGAGAAATTGTGTCCAACAAGGGACTGTGGCCAGTACCCTGCATGTCAGTGAGACTGTACTGCAGTTTAACAAATATAGCCAGTGGACATATGATCCAGCAAGTTAGAGGGAATCTATGTCACAGTTCTATTAATTGAATATCAGTTATCCAGGGCTGATTAGCTCACTTTGTAGAGCATACAACTTCCCAAGAACAGGTCCCTGGTCCGATTCCCAGGACAGGCCACATACTTTTCTGCATCTGTGACAAGTATAAAACATGAAGTGTAGTTAAGGAAGAGTAAATTAGACCATTACCCTCCTTTGCAACTGCAATAAGCAGATTGAATGGATCCCTCGTCACTGTTCTTCATCATGATCCAACAGCTGTAGTAGCCTCTCTTGGATATTGGATCTTTATCATTCGTCCGGGGTTTCACATTGGCTTTCACAGCAACAAAGGCTGCAACAAAGAATAAAACATATATTTTATGCATCAATGATTCAATATGCTGCTGAATTGTTTTTACTTGCAATGATAGCATAACAATTAATTAAGCATCTGATAAAACAATTGAAAAATAACCTTTGCTGTTAAACTTCATGATATTAATTTATTTGCACACATGAAATTTGTATGTTATTTAAAACATAATTTGTTTCAAAATGGTGGTAAATGTACATGCATAATGACAAAATTTTTATCATCATCATCATCATTATCATCATCATCATCATTATCAAAGTATAGTATATAAAACAACTACATACTGGCAGAGTCTTACCAGTATTGGGATATGGTACCGTCTCAATACCTCGTGTATAGCCATCTCGGAACATAGTATATCCCTCAAGCTGGTGATATGCCCTTAGGGAGGCGTGATCATAGTTATTGAAAGTAATTAAGTTATTGTAAATGTTAAAAATTGACAGAACTGGCACGAAAGACAGATCGTTAGTCCCAGACAGCCGTTGTGGAGACACAAGGCACATGTCATTCAGCATCAGCTTCTGACAGACGACTTCAGGCCGATCTTCTAATAATCCGTCGGGATCAACCTCAATCCTCAGCTCTTCTGCCAAACTACAGAGTTCTACTAACGCAGGTTTCCTAGAATCACTAAATGTGACACCCCTTTCTCTCAAATAACGCTGTAAGTCGGCAACAGAACGGCTACGAAACAGAACAGTACTCATTTTGATAAATGCAAATGGCGCTTGTATTTGTACCGGCATCACATGACCAAATTATTGGAAAAACCCCAAGTGAGTCATTTCCGGGTCACGACTATTCTGATAATAGCAATGATATACAATCTCGATTTTCATGGTGGTCAATGGATGTGGATGAAAACGTTTTGAATTTCATTAAGAATCGGAATCCTCAACATCCCGGTGAAGAACCTGCTGAAATATATCATAAGCCTTTTGCAAATAAGTCGCGATATGGAACCAATAGGCTTACGTTGGACTTCGATTATGTTATTTCAAAATATAACAGGTGTGCTGGAAGGAATTCAGAAACGCGCGTTTTAGGAACATTCAAGTACAAAAGAGAAGTCATGCATGCACTTGTTGTATGTCCTGTTGACTACGCGAAGTTTGCCAAACTTCCACTCGTGGGAATCGACGAGGACTGGCTGAAAAGGTCAAATGGCGTGCACACGTATTTTCCTCATTCTGTGATTCAATATGCACATCAAGCACATTTAGACAAAGTAAGGGAGTGGTGTCATCTGGCGTTTGCATTTTGCCTGGATCCACTTACAGACAAAGCCTTGGTGCTCCCACAGGTTCAAGATAAATCAAACTGGTCTCGATGCAAGCAGTCTAAGGTTGTCGTGCACTCATACCTTAATATGCACAACACAGAGTAAAGACACACACTCATGAAAGTGCAGCTCTAATTAGAATCACTCTTCAATGCGTCATTCTTCTCTGCTTATTTGTTAAGATTATAGAACAGTTAAGCTTCAATTAAAACAATATTTTTAATAAGGATATTTGTGAATCAGAAAAAGGTAGTAGCTTTCGTTTGTAAAAATCTAGGTTCATTAAAGTTTTTTGATTGCAAGGTTATTTGAGAACCAGAAAAGAAAGTAGTTTTCGTCGTTGTGAAAATCATAAACATTTAGGTTAAGTTTGGTTCTATTAATTCCGACTAATCAGGTTGCAATCTACAGATTAAGGATTACATTTTGCAATAAGAGACAAGCTTAGTAGACAAACATTTAACTCACGCAATTTAGAGTCACAAGGCTAAGGTCTAAGGCAAAACAAAGGTTTGTTTACACTAACCCGACTGACCCTTTTTTCCTCCCGACCCTACACTTTTTTGTTTGTCCATACTATCCTTAAAATAATTAATTGATGAGATAACATCTTAAAATTTGGCCATTTTATATTTAAACTTTGTACAATAGCGATAAACCCTGATATAGGTCGGTAACTGATCGTTCCAAGGCGGTACCTAACAATCCTTGATAAACATACCTAGTTTTGTTTTATATAGTATGTATGCACTGTTCTGTTTGTGGAGTTCCATGTTTCTTGTTTGTGATTATTTTGTTTTTTGTGTTTTATGTCTTTGGCATTTACCCAGTGCCATTAAACCGGGTTTATGTTTAAACGTTTTGCTACTGAGCTTGTTTCTGTAGTTTTTCACATAAGTATTGGTACAGAAATCCGTGTTCTAAAAAAGTTATACCCTTTTATTTAAAAGATGTAGGCAGAAACAAAGAACGTTTTTTTTGCCTAACAAACAATTAATCTGAACAGCTGGTAACGTATCTACTTAATAAACCCGCATTCGGTTAATGTAAATGTGTGATAAGATTTCGCTAGTATACAGCTAGTTTTTGTTCGCATAATTTATATACATATGTATCTTCGTTTCATTCATTGATTCCTCTCAATTTCAATATGTTTTCAATTCAATATAATCAAACTTACCGAGGACCTCATTGAAAAAAAGTTGTAGTAATTCCATAGGCGTTGGTATTCACATACTTAACTTAACAACAATATTCAGTTTCTCGTTTTCAGTCCAATTTTTTATGAAATATTTTGTATGCGTATACATTTATTATTTTGTTAAACTAGCCTTCTGTGATAAGTTTTTTGTGATATCGAGACTATAATATATTGCCAAGTAGATTGTAGATATTATTTTTAATATTACGAATTAATCTACTATTTATGCCTTACCATGCGTATATTGATTGTGTGCGAGTGTTTAAATATTTTTTTATTAATCTATCAGTCGTTATCAGACTTTTACATCAAACAATTCGGAACCCCTCGGCCATTTTCTATCGAAAACAACCTCGGATGTATAAGGACGGTTTACAATGTCAGTAATCTGTACAATTTATTTCAATTTAGCACATAAACTTAATGAGTTAACTCTTGGGAATCTTAATTATATTTGCAATTATACTCTTCACTGGCAATCAATTTAAACTTAGATATAAAAATACAAGCTAAAACACTACAATTAATTAATAATATCATTCAAATTTAACAAATTCTTCTACTCAGGTATCGGCATACATTCGATGTTGTTTTCGATATAAAAAAATGGTCGAGGAGCTCGGAACGACATCAAATACCTAGTAGTTGTTTCATTCCGTTATTACCGTCACGTTTATCATGTGATGATGGTCAAAATCTGGTGACCGCGTTTAAAATCTTGAACTTTGTTTTTCAGTTTTTTTTAATTGTTTGGAAACTAAAAACGAAAAAACCTAGCTGAAATCCAGCTGTTTTTGTGCGTGGTAGCAGAATAATCTGCTCGCCAAGGGAGATCACTGCGTATGAAGTTTGAAAGTGTTATTAGTCAACGCTCATTTGGAGCATCTGCCTTAACAATTAAATAAACAATATGAACATTAAAACATGTTTAAAAGAAAATAATAATGATAATGATATTGGGTAAGGTGGAATATACAAGGAAAAAATCAAAGATGGAGAATGAGACATATTATTATGATTATATAATGTGAACAAGGAGCACCGGCATAAAAAATTATTTAAACAAAGACATCATTTTTTTACAGAATAAAGACAATCTTAACAAAGTTAATTTATTTGAACTATTCATAAGCTGATCAAATTTTAAAGTGTTAGGATTATTGTAATAAGAAGTGTCAATATTTTTTTCTGTCGGAATTGAAAAATGCACATTGGAAGTTACAGTGAAATTTATCACTTATTACATCTTGGTTAACATTGCATATATTGCATGTTCTACTATTACTTTCTTTATTCACAAACCTTCCTATTTCAATAGGCAGTTTATGATAAGAACATCATCGTCGCTAAGGTATTGTTCAACATTATCACAGGCTGTTTGTAAACCATTATACTGAGTCGCCATAAAACCACTGAAATTATTCAAAAATAATGAAAACAGCACAGGAGACAAGTTTCACCTTGACGGACACCGGACTGATTAGTTAAAAATTCAGACAATTTGTTATTTGCTTAGACTTAGCTTATCATACATATTGTAAATATTTCAAGTATTTGCCATCAATATTATAACTCAACAACTTTTGCCAAAGAGCAACTATATTAATATAGTCGAACGCTTTGCGGTAGTCAATAAAAGAACAAAACAAATTTCTTGCCTTTAGCTAAGTACAAATCAATAAGCATTTTAAAGAGAAAATATGATCGACAGTGATATAGTCATTTCAAACGCCTGCTTGTTACTCACATAAAATGTTATAATTTCAAGAAATACATTCAGACGTGCATTCAATAATGATGTAAACGATTTACCGAAACAACTCAAAATAGTATTACATCTATAATTATCAGGGCCCTTAATATCACCTTTATTTTTGTACAAGGGCAATATAATGCCTTTACTCCATATATCAGGAAAAATACACGAGTCGAGAATTACATTTGGAAGCTAACATAAATTCATGAAGATATTGGTTTAACACATGCAAACAAAAAGAACAGCATCTATTTAAAACGTCGTTTACCATTGGTTAAATACTGAATGACGCCGAGCTTGTCCAATCAGAGTGCAGAAATGGAATAAACAAGTGGGTCATCACGTCGTGAATCAATAGTCAATCAAAGTCAAAAAGGCCCCAGTTATATATATGCATAATAAATAATGCGTCATAAATGCTATCTCGGAAAGCAATATTTCGCTTTGAGTTTAAACTTTAAACAAAGATAACTTTACTATTTCACATCATTTTAAATGAAACATAGCGCAGTCTATGCCCCTTAAATATTATGCCCCTTGTATATTTCTTACTGTGCTCCGCCGTCGGTCTTTTACCAGAGTTTGAAAAGTTTAATTTTTGTACACTTCAAAAAACCTTTTCGCCAAACAGATGGCTAATATCACAACATCTTATTCGAAAAAGTAAGTCGAAGTGTTTGAAGAAACTAATCGTTTTATCAAACTCCGGTAACAAAACGAAGGCGGGGCTCATTAAGCGGCATTGACTGCTCTTTGTTTCAAATCAAATCGTGAAGAAAATGAAATATTATCTCTGTTTTAAATCATCATTCGAAGCTAAATGTTGCCTTCTGAAGTAGCATTTATGACGTAAATTATCAGGTGGTATACACACTCTGAGTTAGTATATCCAGCATGCTAAGCCACATAACATCTAGCTTTGAAACCTTTTCAGATGAAAGGCAGCTTTCTATGGTATTGCCATGCTTAATATTTTTTATCACACATTGAAACATAGAAATATAGGCAGACAAAACAACATTTAAGACTGAGTTTAGAGGTATCTGTTCTCTTAGGTGCCTTTTCCCAGAGAACGGCTCACAAGCTATCACATCTTTGTATTTATATGCACAGTCATTTACAAAACGTGCTCATAACCGATTAAGAAAACCTCACCAGTAGACTGAAATCGAATAAACAGATTACTACATGAAAGAGTCTAGCTCACTACCTGATAACTCACGATCAAATAATGTTACAGGAGAGATTGTACATGATATAACGAAAATAAAGTAACTGTATTCAATAGTTTGTGACATATATTAACAGCTAATATGTTTAAATCAACGGACTATCCACAAACCTTGGCCGACGAAACGACTCCGCTTCTTATTCACCGCAATGACATCAGCAATTCTAACTCGCATTCGAAAAATGATGACGTCATTCAACCGGTTAGTGAAATTAATGACCGTCGTGGAAGTAGCAAAACGCGTGACATTGTGACTTACGTGGCGATAGTGTTCCTTTTCTGTCTGTTGGCTCTTGTTGTTGTTGCGTTATCAATTGCCATGGCTTACAACACAAACGGCGTTGTGACGTCATCGTTGGAGCGAGAATGGCCCTACTTATTAGTCGATGGGTAACTCATTTTAATTTAATGCAGTCAGTTGATTTTGATTTTTAGTGATAACTTATTATGCGTTTCAGTTAACTATATAGTTCTATATCAGACCCTTTTCAAAATTGTTTATAGTGTATTCTCCTATATAAAAAATGAGCTTGTTGTGGAAGACTGTGATAAAAATATTCAAACATATTTATTGAAATAGGTTTCTCCATATAATTAGTCGATGATTAATCATTTTGATTGTATGCAGTCATTTGATTTTATAGCGAAACCGTCGCTAAATTCAGCATGTACGGGTATTTCATTTTGCTATTCATAAAAAAATGAATTGTCGTTATACTTAACCATGGATTTCGAATAGAATAGCTACGTTTCAGGGATTTGATTCGTTTGTGTGTTACACGTGTTGGATGCGTTTTAGGAATTTTGCATGGCTATGGTATATTTATATAGGTCACAGTAATGTGGTTGTGGTATAAAAAGGCCATAATTGAGGAATTGATGCCACGTAGAATTGATGACTAGTACTCACAGAACGCGTATGATCCGATGGCGAGGGCAAATCAACTTTTTAATCCCACGATTGGTCAACTTTGTGGTGTAAATTGGCCGCGTTTTAGGGACTGGCTACCGTTTTCGTATACATTGGTCACGTCTTAGGGAAGGGCCACGATTTAAAGGATCGGCCACGGTTATGGTTTAAATTGGCCAAGTTTGAGAGAAGGGCTGTGTTTGAGGGATTGACCTCGGTTGTGGTATATTAAATTGACCATGACTGTGGAATAGTTTGGCCATAGTTAAGCGTTAAGCCACGGTTTTGCTATAAATTGGCCACCGAGTGAAATGTTTAAGCACGGTTCTGGAATAAATTGGCCATGGTTTCGCGATAGGCCAAGGTTGTCATATAGATTGGACGCGTTTTGGGTGTTACTTGGCAGTGTTAACGAGATTGCCTAACGGCAGAGGTATCAGCTGGCCGCGTTTGAAGAATTTGGTACGGTTGTGGTATATTTCATTGGTCACGTTTGTGGTAGAAACTTTAGCCACGGATGAAGTATATATTTTCCAAAGTATAATGTTTAGCCATGGTTGTTGTATAAATTGGCCACGATTTAGGAATTGGCAACGGTTGTGGTGTAAAACGACCGCGGTTCAGGAATTTGGCACTGTTGCTGTTTAAATTGACCGGGTTCAAGAAATTGGCCACGGTTTGAGGAAATTGACCATGATTGAAGAATTTGTTATCAATTTGTCGCCGCGGTTTGAGGGATTCACCAATAATATGATATAGATTGGCCACGTTTAAGGGGTTGGTCACGGTTGTTGGATGAATTTCCGTCGTCTGAGGGTATGGCCACGTTCGTTGGATAAATTGGCCGCGTTTAAGGGGTTGGCCACGGTCGACGGAAAAATTGGACGCGTTTAAGGGGTTGGCCAGTGTCGTTGGATAAATTGGCCGCGTTTAAGGGGTTGGCCACGGTTGTTAGATAAATTGGCCGCGTTTAAGGGGTTGGCCACGGTTGTTGGATAAATTGGCAACGTTTAAGGGGTTGGCCACGGTTGTTGGATAAATTGGTCGCGTTGAAGGGGTTGGCCACGGTTGTTGGATTTATTGGCCACGTTTAAGGAGTTGGCAAAGGTTGTTGGGTAAATTGGCCGCGTTTAAGGGGTTGGCCACGGTTGTTGGATAATTTGGCAACGTTTAAGGGGTTGGCCACGGTTGTTGGATAATTTGGCAACGTTTAAGGGGTTGGCCACGGTTGTTGGATAATTTGGCAAGGTTTAAGGGGTTGGGCACGGTTGTTGGATAATTTGGCAACGTTTAAGGGGTTGGGCACGGTTGTTGGATAATTTGGCAAGGTTTAAGGGGTTGGCCACGGTTGTTGGATAAAAATTTGCTGCGTTTGCGTAACTGATCAAGGCTGTGGGATAATTTGGTTATGATTGAGAGATCGGTCATGGTTATAAGACTAGCCACATTATCATGGAGTGCATGTTTAGTTCTGTGATCATATTGCTTCTGCATCAAGGACAATGTTATCTTACAATATTTACACCTCAACTTCCATTCCTTAATTGAACTGCCTTTCGGCATATGCGATTATTATCCGATAAACGCAACATCTTCAGATATGCTCGTGTCGAATCATTGCTTATTTATATACATGTGAATTGAAAATTGTTTATCTTGTTATTGTTTTCATTGTGTCAGCAGGCCACGAAATAATTATATCAACATGTTGGAAAGTGTTAATTTATGATTTGTTAAAATATTATTGTCATAAGCGTTTTAATTTTACGTTGAAAATCAGCGTGATCTAGTGTCCGTCATCAAAAGTGACGTCATTTTAAACCGTAGGTGAGATTGACGTCCAGAAAATTTAAGGTATGAAGTTAGAAATATTTTCTGGTGCACATGAGTAAATTCGACTCGACAAACGGAAGGAATAGTGAGGCTTGCAGACATCGGTATAATTTTCATTCTACATCTGACCTCATTATGACGTCAGGTACAAGCTGGAAGCAATACGAACGAAGAGCATTGTAAAAAATACGTTTGTAGAACCATAGGTTGTAGAATCAGTCGGGTAAAGTGAGGTGAAAGGACAACAAATTACAACCCCTTGAAGTGAAAATGAATTGCCAAATACGCAAGGGAGGTTATAAAGGAAAACACCGGAAAACCCGATTACCACAGGCCCCCTTTATAATAGAAAGCTCATAGCAAACCAGGAAAGAGCATCACTGGACATTTGGAACAGCTCTTATCTTAATGTACGTGAAGTTAGCGGCCTAGCGGCCTAGCGGCGTGAAGTTAGCGGCCTAGCGGCGTGAAGTTAGCGGCCTGGCGGCCTAGCGTCGTGAAGTTGGCGGCCTAGCGGCCTAGCGGCCTGGCGGCCTAAATATTGTTTCTATTTCCAAGCAATTGTTAATGCGTTTTTTTTAAAACAATGATAAATCAAAGTTTTTTATTCACATAGTTACATAGCGGCCTTAAATTGTTTTCTATTCAGAACATTTTTCTTTACCTTTTATTCTAAAACAATTTTAAATTAACTGTTTTATGTACAAATTATCACTCTGAAGCGTTTTTCAACTTTTTTTCAAAAAAGTCGATCAAGCACTTCAGCAGCCTAACTGTTTTTATTTATTATTATTTTGAATTATCATTGTTTTAAAAAAAACGTATTAACAATTGCTTGGAAATAGAGATAAAAATTGGGCCGCCAGGCCGCTAGGCCGCCAACTTCACGCCGCTAGGCCACCTGGCCGCTAGGCCGCTAACTTCACGCCGCTAGGTCGCTAGGCCGCTAACTTCACGCCGCTGGGCCGCTAGGCCGCTAATTTCATCTTATAGGGTTTTAACAATAGTCCATCGTAGCGGCGCCCATATTGAAAACGTGTTGTACGTGTTTTCAACTGTCAAGGGTTATAGTTAATATTTTCGGGAAGAAAAGTAGTGACATTATACCGGTCCTGAAAATTAATTTTTAAGTTTTTCCAAAGCCCTATTAAGACACGAATCACAATAATTCAGTACAATTTAGCGTTATCTGATAATTGAATTAATTGCCGCCACCCTAACAATAACGTATATCTTTATTTACGATGTTTATCCCGAAAATTACCGGAGATGACCGGAGATGGCCGAGTTGTAACTATTTATCAAATGAGTCATATAACCATCAAAACATCGATGAAAGAACGAAAGCAACAGATATGTCCAAAAAAACACTCGAGATAGAATCAAAGTTTCATATTGATGGTCAGCAAATAAGTGGGGAAAAGAAGTAAATTAACAAAAGCTCTCAAGGTCGCCAAAGCGTATGCCTTTACGACGGCATATATTAATGCATATATAGAGAGAAGAATAAATGAAATTCATTAAACATTTTCGTTAGATAAATAAAGATGTAAGTGACTGCTTAAAGTTTTTTATGCATACGCACGCAGCCATGAAAAGACCAGTACATGATAGCGCATAACAGTTTAAAGTATTTTATTCAAAGACATGATAAAGTATACATTTTCAGATTTCCCTCAGTTGTCATTTTTGCCAAACAAATAAATGCGTCCTATTGTATAAGGCTAAAAAAAAACTTGAATTTGTCAAAGCCCATGGTAAGTGGGTCAACTAGCTTAAAATCTATTTAAGATTGAACTCCATACAAAGATGCAGACGCGTGTCGTTGAAGGGGTGGCGGCTTGTTCGCCATATTAATTGTTGCCGCCACGCTCGCCTTAGCGCTCGGTGCCTCAAACGGTGGTCAGACAGGAAATGGGAGCCATGAGGTTGATCTTCCGGTAGTGGGCTGTTCATACGCGACTTCTAACCTGGATAAGGCAGAATGTGTTTTTGACGTTGGCGTCAAAAACATTTGCACGCGTACTTAGGTGGAGTTTCGGACTATATTTTACCGGCCTGGAAAAATCTGTCTTACCCATTCCGGGTAAAACGACTCACGTGCATCTACGAAACATTTCATAAATATATTTTAATGGAAAGTAATACATAATAATAAATAGAACGATTTAGAAGAGCAGTATTAGAAAAATGTACATTAACAAAAATTTTGATAAAAAATTAAAACGTTTTAACACCGGCGTCAATCGAAAACTATTTAAAGTCCGCTTCAAATTACTGCGCGTCATGATGTTGGAGTCTGAATTGACATCTTTGCACGCGTCATTTGTTCAACAACGCACAAACATCTTAAAATTTGCATTAAGATTTTAATTTTCTGTCAACAAGAAAAAGAATCGGAGCGGATGGTAACATTTGACACTCGGTCACGCTGTGTGGCCGATAAATAACATAAAAAACGTGTCGTATATGTAACATCTTCACCACTTGTCGAGTTACCTGAATCAAATGTCGTAAAACAACGTTTCATTTATGTCACACCTACACCAAATGTCGCATATCCAGAATCAAATGTCGTAAAACAACGTGTCACTTATGTCACACCTACACCATATGTCGGATAACCTGAATCAAATGCCGTAAAGCTCTGTGTCGTTTTTGTCACAACCAAACCAAATGCCGAATAGCCCGAATCAAATGTCGTACAACAACATGTAGTTTAAGTCACACCTACACCAAATGTCGGATTATTAGAATCAAATGCCGTAAAGCTATGTGTCGTTTATGTCAACCTACACCAAATGTCGAATAACCTGAATCAAATGTCGTAAAACAACGTGTCATTTATGTCACACCTACATTAAATGTCGAATAACCCAAATCAAATGTCATAAAACAACGTGTCATTTATGCCACACCTACATTAAATGTCGAATAACCCAAATCAAATGTCATAAAACAACGTGTCATTTATGTCACACCTACACCAAATGTCGTAAAACAACGTGTCATTTATGTCACACCAACATAATATGTCAGATAACCTGAATCAAATGCCGTAAAACAACGTGTCATTTATGTCAGACCTACACCAAATGATGAATAGCCCGAATCAAATGTCGTAAAACAACGTTTCATTTATGTCACACCTACACAATATGTCGCATAGCCAGAATAAAATGTCGTAAAACAACGTGTCATTAATGTCACACCTACACCATATGTCGCATAGCCAGAATGAAATGTCGTAAAACAACATGTCATTAATGTCACAACTACACCATATGTCGCATAGCCATAATGAAATGTCGTTAAACAACGTGTCATTTATGTCACACCTACACCAAATGTTGAATAGCCCGAATCACATGTCGTAAAACAACGTGTCTTTTATGTCGCAACCAAACCAAATGTCGAATCGCCAGAATCAAATGTCGTAAAACAACGTGTCATTTATGTCACACCTACACCAAATGTTGAATAGCCAGAATCAAATGTCGTAAAACAACGTGTCATATATGTCACACCTACACCACATGTTGAATCGCCCGAATCAAATGTCGTAAAACAACGTGTCATATATGTCACACCTACACCACATGTTGAATCGCCCGAATCAAATGTCGTAAAACAACGTGTCATTTATGTCACACCTACACCAAATGTTGAATAGCCCGAATCACATGTCGTAAAACAACGTGTCATATATATCACATCTACACCAAATGTCGCATAGCCAGAATCAAATGTCGTTAAACAATGTGTCGTTTATATCACATCTACACCAAATGTCGCATAGCCAGAATCAAATGTCGTAAAAATAGATTGTCGTATAGGTCGCACTCATAACTTTCAACACTCGCCAATACAGTGGAGACAGACATAACCAACGATTACGCGCCAGTAGGCTGACAAAATAACTCGAGAGAGATCGAGTTACGTTCTTAGTAACCCCGAGTGTTCAAAAGTTTAATTCCACCCATATATGTTCTTACATATTGTTCAATACTGTTTTTCAGACACAACGATCTAGCATGGTCGTACCGAAAGTGGGCGAATAACTCTGTGTACACGGTCGACCTGAAATCAGTGATATGGAACACAACAGAAGCACACACTGATATACCGCGGCTGAGGAAGGGTCAACTTGGCGCTCAGGTATGAATCTTATAGTAGAACGCTGGACAACAGTTTGATACGGACCACATACATGTTGTTAGGCGGGGCTGGCGCTCAGGTATGGATCTTAAAGTAGAACGCTGGACAACAGTTTGATACGGCCCACATACGTATTGTTAGGCGGGGCTGGCGCTCAGGTATGGATCTTAAAGTAGAACGCTGGACAACAGTTTGATACGGCCCACATACGTATTGTTAGGCGGGGCTGGCGCTCAGGTATGGATCTTAAAGTAGAACGCTGGACGACAGTTTGATACGGCCCACATACGTATTGTTAGGCGGGGCTGGCGCTCAGGTATGGATCTTAAAGTAGAACGCTGGACAACAGTTTGATACGGCCCACATACGTATTGTTAGGCGGGGCTGGCGCTCAGGTATAGATCTTAAAGTAGAACGCTGGACAACAGTTTGATACGGCCCACATACGTATTGTTAGGCGGGGCTGGCGCTCAGGTATGGATCTTAAAGTAGAACGCTGGACAACAGTTTGATACGGCCCACATACGTATTGTTAGGCGGGGCTGGCGCTCAGGTATGGATCTTAAAGTAGAACGCTGGACGACAGTTTGATACGGCCCACATACGTATTGTTAGGCGGGGCTGGCGCTCAGGTATGGATCTTAAAGTAGAACGCTGGACAACAGTTTGATACGGCCCACATACGTATTGTTAGGCGGGGCTGGCGCTCAGGTATGGATCTTAAAGTAGAACACTTACCGACAGTTTTATACGGCTCACATACGTATCGTTAGGCGGGGCTGGCGCTCAGGTATGGATCTTAAAGTAGAACGCTTGCCGACAGTTTTATACGACCCACATACGTATTGTTAGGCGGGGCTGGCGCTCAGGTATAGATCTTAAAGTAGAACGCTTGCCGACAGTTTTATACGGCTCACATACGTATCGTTAGGCGGGGCTGGCGCTCAGGTATAGATCTTAAAGTAGAACGCTTGCCGACATTTTTATACGACCCACATACGTATTGTTAGGCGGGGCTGGCGCTCAGGTATGGATCTTAAAGTAGAACGCTGGACAACAGTTTTATACGACCCACATACGTATTGTTAGGCGGGGCTGGCGCTCAGGTATAGATCTTAAAGTAAAACGCTGGACAACAGTTTGATACGGATTTGGATTATGTTTTGTTTTTAAATTAAAGTAAATCATTAGTCGGAAGGCTGTCATGGAACTCAACGAACGCTTACACAGGTATATCGAGAGGATTGGGGCAAATTTTCCATGAGAGTATGTTTGCCCAGGGGACAATTTACAGAATATTTCAACACAAAAACGCCCGTAGAAATAGCGGTGGTATTATTATTTACTTTAAAGAACATCTAGTTAATGGGCATAGAAGATGAATATTACCTCATATGTGTAGAATAGGCCAATTTCAATTATAACTCCACCCCAACTGTCCTGTTTGTTATTGTCACTTGTTTGTCCATGTGATTCTCATGTTTATGTAAATGAGTGTATGAGGTTATGTATGAAAGTGGTCAAACGGGTATATTTATATTTAACTAACAGTTTCATTGGCTCTCCTATTTTTATCCCACCGCCCTTACTAATTTTCTAGGTTTCTCTAATCATTCCCAACCTTTACGCACAACTGCAAAGTTGTCCGTATATAGTTAATACATTCAGTTTCAACATAACTGTCTGAATCTTATTTAAATGATTGTATCGTTTCACAGCCTGGTGAGTTATTATATATAATTACATAGATTACTATTAGTCGTTCGTTTGTATTAATTAATATCTAAATAATAATTAAACCCGTTTTGTATTTGCTTTTATTTTGTTCAAACATGTGGCCATTGTTTTGTACCTTGTATAATGTATTTTAAACATTTGCTTATTGTATTATATTATATTTACGTATATATTATATTTATAGGTTTTTTCTACATACTGGTAATAAATAGTAGAACCCTGAGAAGTGTTGAGTTTACCACCACCTTCTACATATGTATCTGTCCATGTTATCGTCAGTTACGTAAAACTTATATAAAACGATTCTACTATCCATCTGTATTCAAATTCCATCAATTATTGGTATCATCTGATTAAAAAAGGAAGTTATAAATGTTTGTAAATATATAAAAGAAGCAATTGTTATACGCAACTCTCTCATAAATAATATAACTTAATAAAGTAGTTATGAAACTTTCCCTCCCTGCCAAAGTTAACATAATAATTATTTTGTATTCAATGTACATAAACTTTTTGCCTTCATTACATTCTATTTTATAATATTGTTTTTGAGATTAGATACGTGACATGTTTATATATACGTAACTATATGTATTACGACGATGTACTCTTGTATAAGTCGAATAAGCTGTCTGGTCTGTTCTCTTCCGTTTAATCTCAAGACGTTTTCAGTGTGTGTATACCACGTGATAAATAGCGTCATAAATGTTATGTCGGAAGGCAATATTTTGATTTAAAAAAAGACTTTGAACAAAGCTAACTTCACTATTTCTTCACCATTTTAAATGAAACATAGCGCAGTCTACGCCGCTTACGCAGCCCCACCTTCGGTCTTTAACAAGAATTTGATTGCGAGTTTAGTTTCTTAAAACACTTCGACAAACCTTTTCACAATACGGCATTCTGACGGAGCACTGTAAAAAATATTATTTTGGATACAGGTTTGTCGAAGTGTTTGATGAAACTAATGACCTCATTAAACTTCGGAAATAGAACAAATGCGGGGCTCTTTAAGCGGCATAGACTGCCCTTTGTTTCATTTAAAATGGTGTTGTTAATGAAACGTTATCTTTGATTTAAGTCTTCATTTTAAGCAAATTCTTGCCTTCCGACGTAGCATATATAACGTAATTTATCACGTGGTATATACACACTGGTTTTTGGGGAAGCCGACATGAGTGGGATGAATATCGACGTTAAGATATCAACAACAGTGCATGTATATCACGTGATAAATTACGTCATAAAAAGTACCTCGGAAGGCAATATTATGCTTTGAATGAAGACAAAACAAAGATAACGTTACTATCTCTTCACCATTTTAAATCAAACATAACACAATCTAGTCTATGCTGCTTAAAGAGCCCTGTCTTCGATCTTTTACCGGAGTTTGATTGAGAGTTTTGTTTCTTAACACACTTTGACAAACCTTTAGTTTTGAAACCTTTTGTTTTAAGTCTTCGTTTTAAGCAAAATGTTGCCTTCCAACGTAGCATATAATTATGACGTAATTTATCTCGTGGTATACACTGTTCAATGTGGATCGGAAATATTTAATTTGTAACTAAAACAGTGATAATAATTGTTTTCAGTTCTGGGCTTGTTATGTCGTCTGCAAATCCAGCTACAAGGACTCGGTTCTTCTGTCCCTCGAGCAACTTGACGTCATCAAGAAGTTTGTCACGCGCTACTCTGATACATTTGAATGGGTGACTACATCAAAAGGTGACGTCATTTCATGTTTCGCTTTTTCGTTATTAAAGTGGTCCGAACACAAATTCCATGTTGGTAAACATTTTGTTTCAAAGTTGTTTATTTGATGCGACACAGTTGAAAAAAACATTTATTTGTGCAAGTATTTTTTAGGTTTTTATTGGTCTACACTAAGTAAAGTCCATATAAACAGCCGCTTCAGAGTCTTTGACGATTTCTATTTTTGGCGATTCTATGCGTCCATATCCCACTTGTTGTTTTCCTGGCCAAGAATGACAGATTCCAGCGCTAAGTATATTGAGCGGAAAGATAACGGCCAGCTGCTAGATAGTTCCAAAATAGCGATGCTTGGTTGACAGAAGTCGATCATGGCTGGTATTCAATATTGATCTTATCCTTATCCTTAGACATGCCTCAGTGATTCCATTCTGCCAATTGGTCAGGCCAATAAAAATAATCAGTTTCTATACTCAAATTTAAGTTCAATCTAAGTTGCACATTAGTGTACTAAGAGAAAGTATTGGCTTAAACACTGTTAAAATAATTGAAGTGTAACTTTTGTGTTTTTATGTTACAATGCAGTGTTAAATATTGTGGAGTAACAGTTGAAGAATTAATATTACATTGGTGTGAATCAGTCGACTTGTTGCGTTAAGGGAATATCTAAATGTTACAAAAAGTTACCTAAACGCACATTATTGTGGCTACACTAAGTAACGGTTAAAGCATGTTAGTTTTTACTTACAAAAATAGATGTTTGATGCGACGACGTCCCATTTGTTTTGTTCAAGTACATACTTTACTTTTGAATTGTTCTCATAATTTTGTGTACTCACTAACTGGGCCAGCCACTGTCTATATCGACATCTTCACCTGATTTAGACCAAAAACGGCTGACAGCTGATTCAATGAAGTAAAATTTTTGGAAATTGCTTTCGCATTGGACAAATTATTATGTTGATAACTAAATTGTGTTGACTATGCAATAATCTGGTCAGCCACTATTTATATCTACCGCTTCACTTGATTTAAAACAAAAAAGAGCTGACTGCTGATTCACTGAAATAAATGAATTTGAAACTTGAGAAATAATGCATCTTCATTGGACAAAATATTATACTATCAACTAAATTGTGTTTATTATCCCATAAATGGGCCAGCCACTATTTATATCTACCGCTTCATCTGATTTAAATAAATAGCGGCTGAATGTTGAATTACTGAAATAAATGTATCGGAAAACTTGAGAAATACTGCCTTCTCATTGGACCTCATATAGTGTTGACCACTAAATTCCGTGTACCGGCCCAGTCTCCGTTTAAACATACCGATTCACCTGATTAAAATCAATAAAGGCTGACTGCTGATTTACACAAATAAAGGTAGGGCAGATTCAAAAATACTGCCATTCCCTAAAACAGATTATTTTTTCATCCGTTACCACTAATTCAACTTATTTTTCTTGATAGCAAGACATATGCTATTTGATGGCCAATTTAATTTAGAAGGGCACAGTAAATCTTATTGACTTTTCTTCATTGTTAAGAGTAGTATATTTACTCTCCTTAAATAAACACCTTCAGGGATATCACAGAGCAATGAGATCAATAGTTCAAATAAACCTTTAGGCCACAACAAATTGATGTTTCGTTTCGCGGAATACCGCTCCTATTTTAAAGCTGCACTCTCACAGATTTACCATTTTTATAACTTTTCTATTTTTTGTCTTGGAAAGAACAAATGTTTGCGAAAATATCTGCAAACCAATGATATAAGATTGCCGACATTAACTCAGATCGTATATTTTTATATTTCCGTTCTAAAATTAATGATTCATGGCAGTAACGGTTTAAGAAAAATGCATAAAACATCAATTTTTGAACTTAAATATAAAAGTCTACGTGTGTGTGTGTGTTTTTGTGAAGGGAAGTAACCGATGCGTGGTGTTTTATGTGAAGGGAAGTAACCGATGCGCGGTGTTTTATACTGTATATCGAAGAAACATTGTGGCTCGAAATTTGGAAATTTAATCTTATTGTTTACAATAAATGTTCTTTGACCATGCTGGAAGTCATTGATCATCGTCTCATGCACTAAAGGATCATTAATTGAATCGATAATTATGCAATAAAACATGTGTATCTGATACTGGTAGCTAAAATATTGCGTTATATTAGTTACTCTTTTTGGATGGAAATCTGAATGATGAACAATGACTCAATTAAGTATTATTTGATTCAAGTCATAATACAGGTGACCAGAATTTTACCTTATGACGTCGCTGCTGAAGAAGACAGCTTAACTTAACAGGAACATGGTTCATTGTTTATTCCAAATTGTAGATTCCCTGTTCTACATTGCTACATATCAGCACCCTATTTCAATTCAAATTTAGTAAGTTCGGCGTACCATCCCCATGGGTAGACCCAGGTTCAATAAGTCCAAAAAAAAAAAAAAAAAAAAAAAAAATCAACACAACAACAGTTGGACACTAGCTAGTTGATATAATGCCAAGGATACGTTGTATCTAAAATTAAATATGAAACTTTATTCTCGTAGACTATTTTATAATTTAGACATCTTCTTTATATAAATGTAGGCTGAGACTAAAATGTTTGTACAGTATAATTCTTTCTAGTAGAATTTTTATTTATGTATTTGAAGTGTTCGATTTAAATATGTATGTGATAGATTCTTAAGACATTACTTAAGTATTGAAGTTTTAACCGCAGAATTTTACTTATTGTGTAGAATATAACACACACACACATATATATATATATATATATATATATATATATATATATATATATATATATATATATATATATATATATATATATATATATATATATATAGTCCATAGCATCCAAGCTGCGATCAAGAAGCAGAAAATGTTTTTAAAATCTGTAGAAATATTGTAAAACGTAGCGTGCTCACCGAATGGGTATAACCCGATGGCGAGGGTAAATAAGCTTTTCATTTCGACTCCACACACTTAGACCAGCCCAATTGCGTTCATACCCCGACAATGACATCAACCCCGCAATTCATTCCTTAATTATTCATTTACGCAATAAATATATAAACATAGCTATGCGAGAACAATACACAAGCAATCTTTATACTGTGAGTCACACACACGAATATCTTAAGTTGTACCGGGTCCTTCTCTAGATAACTCGACATCTGACATTTGTGAGAATTCTTCATTTAGATAAGCATTCAGCGCAATATTTTTATGTGAATGACTCTTATCAAAATGCATTAATACATGTAATGAAATAATTTTGACGTTCGATTTTGACGTGGATGACCCGACCTACAAATTAGCCGAAATACATGAAATTTGGTAGGGGTACCTTGAGGGAGGAGGATTTGACTATGACTAACCTATCGCCTGTTTCACAATTTGTTAAACGGCCGTCAATTCGCAATTTTTATAACCTCAGTGTTACGCAGCGTAAGGCTTCTAACAATGATTCCATCATCGGCAGACAATGGAATGTTCTTTACTCGTACACGTACAGTGATTTCCCCGTCTAATCTACCGGGGTTTGTAGCTAGCACGCGTAACTGTTTGCCCCTAAAGGAAACCCCATCTGCCATTATCTTCACCTTGTCATCTAAATTATCAAGATATATACGCCACATGTTGCGAATTCTCTGTAAACCTTTTATGTGGGTAGATTCAATCTTTGTTGCAATGGCTTTGAACAGTTCTGTATGACCGATCCATTCATGATTCTTGGGTTTTCTTGAACCGAATAGTTCATATTCCATCAGGAATACGAGCGGGACGCCATGTTTGTTTTGGTCAGTGACCTCTAATATTATTTTCCATTATTTTGGTTCAAGAGAAATAAGATAGCGTTTAAACAACAGTACCTTTGAATCCCTAGATATATATTGTCCTCTTCATTACACTTATAGCTCTTGATAGCTTGTTAATATGAGTAAATAAGAATAGTTATATCCTGACGAAGAAACACAACCTTGGTACAAGTCGCTTACATCAATCTTAGCTCCCCTAGTGGCCCGCGTGGACGGCTCGATCGAGCGTCGTCCGCGTAGTGCTTAAACACCAGTTCGGCGGTGCGCACCGGCGCTCGGCGAACGATAGGCGGAGTTTCGGGTTTTATGAAAAATGGCAAAATTGTTTTTCTTTCGCTCGCTCGCTCCAACGTCTTTTGGCAAAAATCCAAGGAACAAAACATTAATTTGGTGTGGCCTTATCGATATCTAAGTTTGTCCTAAGTAAAGCGAAAATTTAGAAAATGTTGTGCAGTTTATTACGATTTGATATCGGAGTAGCGCGTATTAAGCACAAGGTATATATAATGGCAACCAATAATGGCTGGATAGTTGGCGAGGCATATAAAGGGATTGAGAAAATTCTACCAAAACAGATTGATCAGCCGAAAAAAGGTAGATTTAGGAATGGCTTGCCTTTTTCAAAAATAGTTAAGGTGTTTTCCCTCGATGTGAAAGAACGGTTGATCGATCAATCCAAAGGCTATACAATCAAAGGAAATACAAAGAAGTACGATGAAGATAAATGGAGTAATGTGCTGAGATCACGGTTTACATGGTGGTCAATAGCTGTTGATAAAAATGCTTTAAAAATCATTGAGAAATATATATATCCCGGTGAAGAACCTGCTGAAATATATGATAAGGCCACCTCAGATGTGTCGCGATATGGAACCGAGAGGCTAACATTGGACTTCGATGATGTTGTTTTAGCGTATGAGAAAAGTGCTGGAAAGAATTCAGAAACACGCGTGTTAGGAACATTCAAGTACAGAAGAGAAGTCATGCATGCACTTGTTGTATGTCCTGTTGACTACGCGAAGTTTGCCGAACATCCACTCGTGGGATACGACAAGCCTTGGCTGAGAATAACGAATGACGTGCGCACATATTTTCCTCATTCTGTGACGGTCTCTGATGATGATGATGATGCATTGCAGTGGTGTCATCTGGCGTATGCATTTTGCCTGGATCCACTTCCGGACCATGCCTTGGTACTCCCACAGATTAAAGAAGGATCTAACTGGTCTCAAGTAACCCAGTCTCATACTAACTTGTGCATGCCCCTAGTTTAAACTTGCACAACATACAAGTTATGACACATATCTTGTATATATGAAAGTGCAACGGAAATCGGAGAGAATCAATCACCTTAATTACCTTTATTCATGTTTCGGCTACATTCTTTTTTTTTCAGAGTTCTTGTCGTCCAACAATAACCTTATTTTTTAACAAATATTACCACACTGATCCATAGTTCTTATATACAAATTCAAAACGGCAGTGTTTAAATAAAAAAAAAAACTAATCATTTATTTATTTTTTGTAGTGATACATAAGGTATGCATTATAGCACACATCTTAGAAATATATTAGAGTTACATCCTTTTCAAAAACATGTGAGGCTTTTTTGATATTTTTATAAGGCCTAATATATGAACGTTTTTTCATAATTGGAGAATGGTGTTAAAGTAATCTTCTGTATGAAGCTTTAAAGCCTTTGAACTACATATTAAAACAAACACTAAAAAAGCAATATATATATTTTCCGTGTTTTTTTCCTTTTTACTAACTGACTACAAAAACGGTAGGGTCGGTCCCTAATTCAGATGTAGGGTCAGGTAACCCGAACCGTCAATGTATTTAGGCCTAATTGTAAAAAGTAGATGTATGGAACCCTTTTTCTGTATGTGAATTGTAAATAATCAAAGATGACAAGTCTGTCGACAATACACATTATTAATGGTGTCTTAAATGTTAACGTTTTTTTCACTAACCTTTTTGCTCCATATTTATATATGCTGATAGTAAATGTGTGATAGTATTCCGCTAGTATACGTTATAATTAGTTATTACCAATATAATGTTATCTTTGTACTTTCGAATATTTCAACAGCTAGTTTTTGTTCGCGTAATTTATATACTCGTACATATGTATCTTCATTTCATTCATTGATTCCTCTCTATTTTTAATTTGTTTTCTATTAAAAAAATAATCAAACTTGCCCAGGACCTCTTTGAACAGAAGTTGTTGAAAATTCCATAGGCCTTGGTATTAACATACTCAACTTAATAATAATATTCAGTTTCTAGTTTTCAGTCGAATATGTATGTACTTTTTTGTATGCATATATATTTATTATTTTGTTAAACTCGCCTATTTTTATTTATAAATTTATAAATTAGCCTTATGTGAGAAGTTTTTTTGTGATATCGAGAGGATAATATATTATCAAGTAGATTGTAGCTATTATTTTTAATATTACGAATTAATCTACTAATTATGAATTACCATGTGTATATTGACTGTGTGTGAGTGTTTTAATAAATATAGATTAATCTATCAGTCGTTATCAGACGTTTACATCAAACAATTCGGAATCCCTCGGCCACTTTCGTATAAGGACGGTTTACACTGTCAGAGGTCTGTACACTTTAACTACGCTGCAAGTAGTTCGCGTAGTAATTTCGGTATAGCATATAAACTTTATGACTTAACTCTCGGGAATCTTAATTATGTTTGCAATTATACTCTTCACTGGCAATCAATTTAAGCTTAGATATAAAAATACAAGCTAAAACGCTACAATTAAATTATAATACCACTCAAAATTTAACGAACTTCTTCTACACATATACCGGCATACATTCGATGTTTTTTCTATAGGAAATGGTCGAGGAGTTCGGAATGACATCACACACTGCACGTAGCCGTTCCTACCGTCACGCTTATCATGTGATGATGGTCAAAATCTGCTGACCGCGTTTAAAACTTTGAGCTATGTTTGTTTTAAGTTTTTTTAGAATGTTTGGAAATTGAAATAAGAAAAAAACCCAGCTGAACTCCTGCTGTTTTTGTTCGTGGTAGCAGAAATGTCTGCTCGCCAAGGGAGATCATTGCGTAAGGGAATGGTTTAATACATGTAAAGAAGTTATTTGAAACGACGTTTACCATGGGTAAAAAACTAAATGATACCGCGCTTGTCCAATCAGAGTGCAGCAATGGAATAAACAATTGGGCTATCACGTCGTGGCGTTGGTAAATAATCCCTCATAGTCAAACTGGCGCCCGGCTTTTTTCCAGTACTGACAATTGTCAGCTGTTAGAATCCCTGTTTACAGTAAAAAAAACAACACACACACACACATTAAAGCTGCACTCTAACATATTAACCGTTTTGACAACTTTTTTTTATTTCCGTTAGAAAATTAATGTTTAATGGCTTAAAGCGTTACTTACGGTTTATGTAGAATGCATTAAACATCAATTTTTGAAATCAAACATGAAAGTCTGCGATCTGATATTTTGTCAGCTGTCTTAAATCGCTGGTTTCCATGCATTTCCGCATAAATTGGCTTGTTCTAAGACAAAAAAAATCAAGAAATTGTCACAACGTTCAATCTGTGAGAGTACAGCTACAAGATGCTGAAGGTCAATATAAGGTCTTTCAGAATTAAGTATAATCCGGGCTCTAAAAGACTCACATATTTTACCAACTATTGAATTGAATACAATTACAAATAAAAGAAAGAAATAAAAATATAAATAAAATGAAGATTAATCAAAAAAAGTTAAAGAATTGCAAATTAAAGCTTCTTAAATATATTATAAAAAACTGTCGACACTTTTGACATTTCTGACAAGGAGGATACGTTATAAAAAGACATGCATTCTGTTATTCGTTTGCCTTATCCAGCAAATGGTTTTTAACCTATTTTAAAAATGAATTATGTTTGAGATCGTTTTTATATCATTCAGCAAAGTATTCCTGTCTTTTATGTCACTAAAGATGAGTAAAGTGTTTTCTTTCCAGTAAAAGTTAGAACAAAACAATACAAATTTGATAAATTATGAGTAAACATCTCTTACATGTAAAATTGTATTTTTCTTTCGTTCACATATGATGTACTCTTATTTATGACGATTTTAAAAGTATGGTTAAGACGCAAATGTTCCTTTCTATTTCGAACATTCAACGCGTACAAAAATATGGTTGATAACACTTTTTCTTTTTTGTGTTACCCATTTATTAGTTATAACAAATATAGAGTTTGTCTTTGAGTTCCTAGTTTAGACTTAGGTACCCAAAAATCAAACGAAGCGCCCAGGTGACACTGCTTTTAAACGGAACAAACATATATATTAGTTTTAAAATCGATTCATATCTAGCCTTCAGTAGAAAAATATGCTTGAGTTAACTTGGCCATTGGTCCGCGTGTGTAAACCACTTGTTAAATTACGTCATATATGCGAGGTCGGAACGCATCATTTTACTTAAAAGAAGACTCAAAATAAAGATAACTTTTCTTTTTCTTCACCATTTTAAATGAAACAAAGGGCAGTCCCGCCTTCGTTTAATTACTGGAAATTGATTAGGTGATTAGTTTCCTACAACATTTCGACAAACATGTTTCAAAACTATCGTTTGGCAGTGCTACATTAGACGGCAGTTTTTGGAAAAGGTTTTTCGAAGTGTTTTCAGAAACTAAATTCTCACTCAAACTCTGGTAAAAGACTGAATGCGGGGCTTTGTAAGCTGCTTAGACTGTGCTTTATTTCGTTTTAAATGGTGAAGAAATAGTGTAGTTATATTTGTTTAAAGTCTTGCTTTCCGAAGTAGCATTCATGACGCAACTTATCACGTGGTATACACACACTGTTGGTTCTATTAATAATACCTTCTCCTAACAGGGAAATGTTTTTCCTTCGTTGTACATGTACATAGATCCTGTTGGAAAAGAAAGGCGCACATTTAATTTTCACCAGGTGCGCTGCTCCATTCATTCAAGACGGGAAAGATCGCAAGAGGAAGACCCTTCTATTAACTTTAGTTTCGGTACGCTGCGCATGGTGTATAACCTGAATGTCAGAAAAATAATCGACACACATGGCTGCTTCTGTGTGTATTTATAGAAATCCTGGACGCGTAAAAAGCGGGCCAAATCGGAAAAGATAGTGCCATTCCATTGACCCCATTTTAGTGCTCTGCGCATGCCCATAAATGTCAATAAATTTGAAGGTTAATTTGTACTTTTTATAGGGATCATGGACGCGTTTAAGGCGGGAAAGATCGGTAGCCTTGTCGGATTAGAAGGAGGCCATTCCATTGACAGCAGTTTCGGCGCACTGCGCATGTTCTATGACCTCGGGATCAGATACATGACCGTCACACATAGCTGCAACACTCCTTGGTAAATTGTATTTTATTGCTCATTATTTTATATAATTATTATTATTTATATAGCTATAACCGAAAACTTTTCTACACCATCTCTGACTTATACTGCTTAGACTATGATATGAATCCGTGTGTGTGTGTGTGGGGGGGGGGGGGGGGGGGGCAAATAGATTGACTTCAGTCGGTCCGTCCTGGAGTCTTGTGGCACGGAGTTCTCAGTTATATTCCCGTAATTTAACCTATTAAACTGTGTTGTTCTCCAAAGAATTTTCATATAAACTTAATAAATATTATATTCAATTATAATTATATTTCTCAGAAATACTAATGGAAGTCAAGTGCTTGTAACAAAAGCGTTACTTTTCAGTTATTGGTTACATACAGTTACATACAATACGGCCTGTACACAGTATCTGTTAAGGCATTTTTTGCTTTTTTGGGCTTAAATTTGAAAAAGATGGTCGATGTTTTTAAACATTATACGACATTACTGGTTTGACAATTATTTATATTTTCTGAAATCAATGGGTAACGTATACTTCATGCTATATCTTCATAACTCATTCATGGCCAAGTGGCAGAACATGGCCAAATGTTCAGTAAAAATAGTTCTTTCAGAAAATATAGGTTAAGAAAATCCAAATCTCTCAATTCCAATGGTTATTATGGCATTTAATCTCCTATAAAGCCACTTTTATTTTACAATGTAAATGCATTTATATAAAGGAACAAAAGTAACATTTTACCGCTTTGACACGATTCGATTGAACATGTTTGGTCCTAATAATACACCATAACATTTTAAGGGCAGAAAACTGGCAGCCATGCACTCCAAACTACATCGTTTCTTTAACATATTTGGTCCAAATGATATACCGTACATTTTAACAGCTGAAAAATGCCACATATCAACGACCTCTATTTTTCGCTATAATCTTTAAAGGGCAACTGAAACTGAAATCTTGAGGGTCCGGAATACAACTTGTTTTAAATATATTTGACCCTTTTGGTATACCATACATTTTTTAGAGCTGAAAACGGGCTTTTCGATCCATTTATTCAACAGGTTTAAACATGTTCGGCTTCATTGAACACCATACAATTCCAGGGTTGATTACTGACAAGTGGGTGCTCTAGGCTACAAGATGTTTGAACATATTTGACTCCACTGGTATACCATACATTTTCAGGGCAGATAACTGGCAAGTCGATGCTGCGGACTTCAACGTTACTGTAATGGGAAAGCCGGTTGGTGGACTGACAGAGTTTGGGAAGGTTGTGCCCAGAGCTTTTAAATCTCCATCGCTTTGATCTCCCTCATTAAGCATCATATTCATTTAGCATACATTTGTAAACTATAAACTTTCACAAACATTTTTGAATATTTCTTTAAAGGGGATGGACACCAGTTGGTCCCAAAATAGGTAAATACAATATCACACAAGTAGGCTAACATTATCAAAACAACCTAGTATGAGGCCGATAATACATCATGTTACATGATTAAAGATTAATTTATCGCTGTCTCAGGTGAGTTAATCCATGTAAATTTAGCGAATTATGGTTTTCCAGTTTATTGTGGGTTTATTAAGGCCGTAAAAGTCACTTAATTGTAAAGGTACACATATGATGCTTTTAAATTAACTAGGATTTACGTGGTAGACATCCCCAGTAAAATTCGGAAAAATACGCAAAAACTGCAAAAGATACATGTGTCGTAAGCGATGTAATACATCTGTAAGAGAGATTCAATGCGTTGTACACACTGGTATCAATTTTATGCCAGTTCTTGAAAATTTTCTTTTTTTCTTGCAAATGTATCATCTGGTGTCTAGTCCCTTTAAAGTTCAATCAATTACTTTATGGTCAAGTAATAGACATCAACCCACACTTTCAACGTTTACAAACAGCGCTCTCTCATAAAAGCGAACGTATAAAATTTTATGACTTGACAACCAGCAACTTAAGTTCGGACTGAGGTGAAACACATGTTTTAATTAAACATAAACTGTCATTCATTTTTTGAGAGAATGAAGCTTCATTACAAGAGAAATATATGAGCGCCATTTGCATGAAATAGCGCTATTTGCAAGAGAACGATTTTGACTATAATTACAGAATATTTGAATTAAAAAAAATCCCTACTTACCCTTCCTAGTAGCTCTGGGGATGTTACCCTAAACAATTATTTTTTAGGCATAACTTAAGTTCTTGTCATATGAAATATGAAGTTTGTGAACTTCTTTTACGATAGAAAGTGCTGCCAAACTATTGTGATAACTATAGTTCAAGTCATATCAATTATGAAGTAGATAACCTATATTGCCTCAACAACCCCCCCCCCCCCACCCCCCCCCCCCGCCCCCCGATACGACATATTTCTGAGAGGCTTCCCAGGGGATTTTGGTCTGAATTCCAGGGCATTTTGATATTACACCAGATAATTATTACGCAGTGAAAGTATGCGCAATATCTACATTTATGATATATGAATAAATACAGAAACACACTCTTATTACAATAATTTTTGGACTAAGTCATCATGGTCCTTCAAGGAATTTACACTCATAACTTTATGGATGCTTTTCACTGTCAACTTGGCTAGTTAAAAACAATGCCCCCCTCCCCCACCTCCCCCCTCCCCCACACACCAATTGAATAAAGCGGCTGTATTTTATGCCTAAAATTCAATTATATACTTTCTTTTTAAAATGATTGACTATAATTATAAAAACAATTAATTTAAAGGTGTTGTTTTTTTCATTTATTTCAGTATATTAGAATGCAACGGTCATATATTAGATAAATGGTATTTAACAAAGACACATCTTAATTATTTTCAACATAACTAAGATTCGATAATCATAATTGTTACGTAAACGTGTGCATAAACATTTATTAAAAACCTTTCAAAATTAAATGCATAATAATGGAAATACAGAATAAATGAACAGTTAATTAACATAATTTTGCACCAGTCAATTGTAACCACGCCCACGACCCCCCCCCCCCCCCCCCAGGTCCGGGGAACAGCGGGGACAACATCATAGCCATACACAAATAACATACAATGAAATACCGTGGTACAAGTACACAAGAACACAAACTTTTGCTCGGAAGAAGAGTAAACATTTTATTTCCATTTCTTTTTCAAAATGGAAAATATACAAACTTTGATAAAGTTAGAAGTAATTTTGCCGATTAAGTTACCTTGTGCATTATTCGCAGCACCAAAAAGGTTATTAAAATGATTATACAAATCATCGATAGATAAGCCTTCAGAGCTGGGTATATTTTTCTTGTACTGATTTTTTTCCAAAACTGTTTTGGTTTTGTTTTTGCCATATTATAAAACATAAATTTTGAGTGATAAACCTTTAACTACCTTCTAAATAATGCGTTTATGAAAAATATTAATTATTGATAACAAGATTATTACTGTATTTTATAGCTGAAAAGTTGAAAACGCGTAATATTAAATGATTGGTGAGTGCTAAAAACATATTGTGATCAACTAAAGTCTCATGAGGTAAAATTTCCATGTTTTCTGCACTTTTCTTTCAAATTAAACTCGATATTCTTCCTTGCAACCATTGGTGTTCGACATTTATTCATCCTTTTTGATACATCAAAACAATTGTATTAATTGTGGCAAATCTTGGAGTAAGAGTGCATCTTTAATGACTTGACTCTTTGGAATCATATTTTTATGCAATAATTCACTTCAATGACAATCAACTTAGACTTAGTAGTACATAATACATACAAAAACACTACAAATGATTAATACTTTTTTTTTGAATTACGAACATTTTCTTTATAATATCTGTCATGTGTTTCCGTTCCGGATAAGAAAATCCGACACGAGGGCACCTGCGTTGCCAGCCTCGTTGTCGGCCACCCAGCGTGCCCAAGGGTCGGATTTTTCTATCTGGAACGGAATCATATGATTGTTATTTTTTCTAGCACACCTTAAGTTTCATATTTAGCGCGTGACTTATCTGGCATTGGAGGATGCCAGATGGAGTTTTCCAGCACAGCTGAATTCACCGCAAATGCCTATCCGGTATGCTAGAAACTGATGTACCGGCGCACGGAGGTGTTCCGAATGAGGCAAAAGGTCTACACATCATGTACGGGGCTAAGGAAATCACAGTCCTTTAAAAGACCATACCTGGACGAGGAGTTGACTAGAAAACGGGGAGAAGTCTTTTTCAACGCCTGAAAACTTGCTAAGAATGACCATGTTAAAACTGTCAGGGGTGGTATTCTATATACAACCTAAAATAGTCTTATGGTCATACATCATTGACTTCATTCACCCTATTGTTCAGTTATTAATAACAAGTTATCCGATTAGCTACATCGTTCTTATATCCCTTTAAGACCATTTCTGAATACCAACCCTTTACTACAAATTGAGTTATCATTGTGAACAAGAATAATGTTTCCATTCACAGAGTGATATTTCTAAATTCCAACCTTGACCGTAAGTTTCTTTGCGCAGTATATTCTCAGTTCTATATTAGGAAATTAACACGATTGCTATTATTATAATATATATAAATCGGTATTGTGTATTTGGAACTAATACCAAGGCATATATGTATTGACCTGACCCCTGGCCCATTTTGTGAAGATTTTCATACCGGCTTATTTGCTTATACTGTCATTTAAAACCACTCTAGTGCAATACGGCCGTATTCCACTCTTGTGACGTCACGTCATCGTTGCGCGATGTTGAAATGACGTCATAAAACAAAAAAGTGCGTCGTAAAAATGACATTTATTATGAAAACATGGCTTTGAAGTGATCTGACTGGTAATGTATATATATAATAACAGTGTTATTAGTACTGCGTTGTGATCCGGAATGTCGTATTAGACTCTCATGGAGTTTTGCAGATTTTGATTTCACTCGTCTAGCGCCTCGTGAAATCCGAACCTGAAAAATCTACTCCAGTCAAATACAACCTCCCGGATCAAAACGCAGTACTAATAATCCTATTATATTATACATGTGCTTTTGCCACTGTATTTAAGGGATAACATTTCAGTAAATCACCAGTCAGTCTTTTTTTAATTAGGTGAAGCAGTATATATAAACAGTGGCCGGCCTAGTTATGTGGTAATTGCATATGTTTGCAGAAATTAAACCAATACACCGGCTTAAATATTTTGCATCATCCCATGTGATATTTCTCAAAGTACATTTAACAATAAAATAATGAATAATGAATTCAACTATTATTTGTAAGTATCTTAAAGCTGCACTCCCACAGATTGAAGGTTTTGAAAACTTTTTTATTTTGTGTCTTGGAACGAGCCATTTTTGCGAAATGCATGGAAACCAGTTATATAAGACTGCTGACAAAAAATAAGATCACAGATTTTTATATTTAAGTTCAAAAATTGATGTTTTATGCATTTTTCTTAAACCATTAGTAACGGTTTAAGCCATAAAACATTTTTTGAACAGAAATATAAAAATCTACGATTTGACCTTTTGCCAGCAATCTTTTAATTACCATTGGTTTGCAGATATTTACGCAAAAATTTGCTCTATCCAAGACTAAAAATAAATAGTTGTAAAAACGGTAAATCTATGAGAGTGCAGCTTTAAAGTTATAATTAAAGTGATGCTTGTATTTAAAAGGAATACATTCACATGTATAACAAACATAAATTTTAAGTGATAAACCGTCATTAACTACTAACTAAATAAAGCATTTATGGAAAATATTAATACTGATAACAAGATTGTAACTGTGTATTTAATAGCTGAAAACGCAAAAATATTAAATGATTGGTGAGTGCTAAAAGATTTACTAACTTAATAACAAGATTGTATCCATCTATTTAATAGTTTTCTGCACCTTTATTTAAAATTAAAAACTGAGTGTCTTTTATAAGAACCATTGTTTTCGATATTTATTCTTCCTTTTTGATAAATTAAAATAATTGTATTAAGTGTGGTATACCTTATTCGGGAGTAAGAGTGCATCTTTAAATAGTTATTAATACATCAAATTGAAACCTGAAGATCCTACTTTTAGATTACCTTTCTGAATACAAGGATAATTTAATAGTGATAACTTAATATACATTATCTAACGGCGTACGAGATTTGCGTCCCTTATAATTATTAGATTTAATATTAAATATTTACATTCGTTGAGTCCTTCGTGTGGATAAATCTTGACTATAAGTATCTTCCATGGCCGAGAGTGTTATGCACCAGTCACTTGTAACCACGCCCCCCGGGAATAGCGGGAACTCTGACTTTCGGTCCAGCCAACACCGGCTAAAATCCCCGCCCTGCGGGGACGAACAGTTGGTAAAATCCCCGCCAAATGCCCCCGCACCCCAGGGACCCTAGGTTAGGCCTATTCCCCGCTATATTTAAAGCGAAGACAAAACCACCGCATTCACCCGGCACTGCGGGGTCACCTGAAAGGTAAAAACACGGCCCATTTCCCTGGCTATTCCCGTATACCTCCGGACCTGGGGGGGGGCGTAGTTACAATTGACTGGTGCATTAGATAGGTTTATCCCAATCCGAGCGTAGGGTGTTTTGCGGAAAGGAGGTTTCTTACACGAGCGGCTATGGTAGATGCGTTTTCTCCCACCTCAGTTAAACAATATAAGTAAAAATGTAATTTTTGCTGGAACTCTTTTGTGCTTGGTGAAAATAATTGCGTATGGATATGCGATAATTTGTGGTTGTCATGGATATGCGCGCAGTAATTCAGATTATGTTAATAGTCAAATCGGTCTTTAAATAGTTCTAAGGAGAGTGAAGCATTTTTTCTTGAAAGGTGCGCTAAAACTGTTAAGGGTGACAATTGAAGCGAGAAATAATTAATGAGTGTTCTAAATATTGCCACAAGACAAGGTTTCCATGATGCTACAGACGACAGTTTTCAACAAGGGATGTAATTACAATGTGGTGACCATTAAAAAGGAGTTCCATACGGGCAGTTTATCTCCGCCAGTGGGCAAGTTAAGAATTTCTAGCATTATGATAGTTAAATTTTTGGATCTACTTATCCGAGGTGGGAGAAATTCATTTCGTATAACATGCAAGGAGTTATGACGTCATTGTTTATTTCAATATTGCGCCCCGACTGGATTACCGCAACGTCATTAAACCAATGATATACGACATTTAAAAAAAGCTATTCTTTTTTACAAACGGATGTTGTTGGTTACAATTCTTTAAGGACAAATACTGAATTGCATAAGATAGTGCTTAGTTTCAATCGTAATGCATTTTCTTTGAAATGTTAATTTAAATATTTATTGCATTTTTTCGTGCGTTTATGCTTTTTGAACGCAGTATAGTAGGACGATTGAGCAACTGATGAAATAGCGTTTGCAGAATTTGCTCGCGTGCCCTACTGCGTTCATACAGCATAAATGCAAGAAACAAATGCGATAAATCCTTTAATGACATTTAGGTTATGACGCAAGCCTACAAATTTAAAAACCTGACAAGTTCAGATTTTTTTTTTTATCTCAGAGTACCTTTTTAAATTATAATTTCGATTCCTGTTGCATTCCAAGCTTTAAATGTGTTTATTTATCACATATTCAGTACTAATGTAAAGAGTCCACTTGAGGCTCAAAATTAACAATTATGTATTTATTTTTCATTATTCAGTTTATAATTGTCTTATTCAAATTCAGGCGTGGTTTGTCGTGTGGTTCATTGAGTCAATATAAACTGCTACGGACGCTTGATAGTTTTACAGTTTTATTTTACTCTCATCACATAATAAAAAATATGTGTTTTGACATAAAAAAAATGCAAAATGTTGTATATAAACATGTAAAAGAACAATAATATATATTGACCAGGCTGTATGGTTAGACATGTAGTACTAATTAGGTAGAAATATAAATAGTTTGAGTACATAAACAGATAGAACTATTTATAAGGACAGTGGATGTTATAATTAGTGAAAATCAACTAATTATAGTGAAGGGTTGCCAGGCGGGGTTGTAAAAGCTTGACATATAATTTTGACAAATTTGCTCAGGTTATTCAGCATCAAAGGACAATTTTCACACATAACATTTTTGAAATTTAATATATCAGTAGTATGCATTTACATAAGGTACTTATCTTTTCATATCATTAACAAAATATGGGCACGGTAAAAGATAGTGGAATTCATCACCAATTTCATTTAGAGTACATAATTGATTTTTTTCTATCGGTTCTGTCTATGTCGACCCATCTTCCCTTGTCAATTGGTAGATGATTATTACAAAGTCTAAAATTTATCAGAGACTGAACAAGGTTCTCATTTACATTAGGATAACATTTTTCAAGTTCCAATTCAGTTTTATAAATTCTGTAATTGGTAAATTTGGAGGAGTTAAAAACATCACTATTCCAGGCCTGTTTGAACTGGTCTTTTAAACAAGTTTCGACTAGATTCAACAAAGATTGCTTTGAAGCAGTATAATATTGGTTCTGCCATATATAGCTCAAACAACATTCATCAAGAATAGCCTTGACTGTGCGGTTTACTATGTGAATGTCCACAGGAATCATCCTCCGTAATCGAATGATTGCGTTCTTATTTCTTAAAAGCCAGCACAGACAGTACGTTGGATCATTGTTTTTATCCATTGGCCTACCTTTTTATACTATTATCTAACAATGTTCATCCTAATCCAGCTCCGACCCCTGAACCAAGTGTTTCAAAACCCATTGATTCTTCTTAACAAGAACTCATTAAAGGCGGCCTTTGTATCATGCATTTTAACATTCAGAGTTAGCTTACAAAACTTGATATACTCGACATAGAAGCTCAACCCTTCGATGTGTGTACAGAAACCTGACTCTCTCCTAGTACCGCTGACGACCTACTTCACATTCTTAACTTTAGTAATCCTATACGTTGTGACAGAGTCAGTAGAAATGGAGGTGGTTTTGCTGTTTATGTATTGCATTCCGACCAAGAAATGATCTACACATAATCGGAAACGAAACCTTATGGGTAGAACTAACTGTTAACCATCGGAAACTGCTCGTTGGTATGTGGCTTTTATCGTCCTCCTGACTCAAATAACAATGATTGGCATCTAATTGAACAGAGTATTAAATGGTGAAAGATGTGACAGATGTCTCATTATTGCAGAATATTTCAACATCCACCTACATCAGTCAACAATCAACAGCATAAATGCTCTAAACACGTCTTACAATGTTGATCAACTTATTTCGACATCAACTCTCTTCACAGGGCACTCAGAATCTCTAACTGATTTGATCATGATTAAACACTCATTTCAGATTATTACCTGCATCGTAGCAGACCCCTTTGTTCCTGACTTAATATGCTTTGTTCCCGACTGTTCAGTCGTTGTAATTCTTGGATTTAATAAAGTAAAATTTCTGACATTCAAAAGACTCACCTGGTTTAATGACAGCGGCGATTATGTTGCCTATGATGAAAAATGTAATCAAACAAACTGGGAATGATTGCTACTGAATTAACATGCAGAAGAAACAGTACTAAATAATACCGACAGTATTCTTGCATCCGCATCAGATACTATACCTTACACGCTAGCTACGATCCGCCCATCTGATATTCCTTGGATGAATAGTGATATTAGAAAGGAAATGCAATAACCTGCATACAAAGCAAACTATACTGAATTCTGAAACATCATGGGCAACCTTCAACGAATACACAAAAAAAATACTGATAAGAAAATCTAAAACTGAATATGAACATAAACTCATTGATAAATTTAATTCAAATAAAACGAATGTAAAGACTGGGTGCCAAATAAATAAAATAATTGACCAATAAAGTAGCGGCCAAATATAATATCAACACTCTTATACAATGTTTAATATGCAGATAGCGACCACTATAAAATTTAATTTCTTAATGATTTTTTCTGCTCACAAATCTCATTTAGACGATGAAGACATCCCTCTACTGGATCTTCCTATCTCTGGTACAACATTGCATACATTCATTATAGCTCGTATGGACATTTCAGATGCAATCATGTCCATGAACTCAAGTAAGGCCTGTGGTCCAGATCGCATCTGTCCTTGTTTGTAAAGGCGATGTGTTACAACTCTGTCACATGCCCTGTCAAAGTTTTTCAACATGGTTATTAGTACATCTTTTTTCCCACTGACTAGAAAATGTTGCACACATTTTTAAAAATCAAAACTCTGCAAACTATATAAAGCATTCTTACTTCGTTCCAATCTGATTTTGTTAAAGGAAGTTTTGGCAGTTGATAAAATCAGTGTGTGTATACCACGTGATAAATTACGTCATAAATGATACATCGGAAGTCAATTTTTTGCTTTAAATGAAGACATTAATCAAAGTTAATGCTACTATTTAGTGACCATTTTAAATGAAACCTGGCACAGTCTACGCCGCTTACATTACCCCGCCTTTGGTCTTTTACCAGAGTTTGATTGAGAGTTAAGATTATTAAAATACTTCGACAAACCTTTTCACAAAACCGCCGCCTGATGGAGCACAGTCAAAACATTATTTTGAAAAGAGGTTTGTCGATTTGTTTGAGGAAAATAATCGCCTTATCAAACTCTGGTAGTAAAGCAAAGGCGAGGCTCTTAAAGCGGCACAGACTGCCCTTTGTTTCATTTAAAATTGTGAGTAAAAACAAGCCATCGTTCGAAGCAAAAGGTTGCCTTCCTACGTAATTTATCACATGGTTTACACACACTCGAAACTCAGATACAAGCCGCGCGTGCTGAAAACTACTTTTCTTCTCTAGTCAATCATTTCGTTCCGTTTTCCATTTTTCCATTTTTCTCTTTTCCAATTTTAAAGCCATGTTAAAGTTAAAGTAACAAAACATGTACCAGCAATCTAGTTAAATCATGACTAATAGTTATATCTTATTAAAATGTCGTATGTTTCTTAAAGGGGCTGGACACCAGAAGGTCCAAAAATCGTCAAACACATTATATCCACAAAGCAAGCCTAGAACTGTCAATACGAGCAAGTACGAGGCCGATGTTACATTATTGAAATAATGTTTTGTCGCAGTCTCAACTTAGTTTACCCGTTTGAAAATTACGAACAACGGGTTCCTAGTTTATAGTGACTGGTTTACCCGTTTGAAAATTACGAACAACGGTTTCCTAGTTTATAGTGACTGGTTTACCCGTTTGAAAATTACGAACAACGGTTTCCTAGTTTATAGTGACTGGTTTACCCGTTTGAAAATTACGAACAACGGTTTCCTAGTTTATAGTGACTGGTTTACCCGTTTGAAAATTACGAACAACGGTTTCCTAGTTTATAGTGACTGGTTTACCCGTTTGAAAATTACGAACAACGGTTTCCTAGTTTATAGTGACTGGTTTACCCGTTTGAAAATTACGAACAACGGTTTCCTAGTTTATAGTGACTGGTTTACCCGTTTGAAATTTACGAACAACGGTTTCCTAGTTTATAGTGACTGTGTATATTTAACATGAGAAAGTCACGTGGTTAGTACAGATATATTACTGGGGTTTACGTAGTTACAGACAAACCCAGTTAATTTCGATTGGGAAAAAAATGCGCCAAAAATGCCAAAGATACATGTGTCGTTAACGATGTGATACATCAGTAAGCAAGATTTAAAGCGTTGTACACAACGATATCAATTTATGTTAGTTTTTGACAGTTTTCTTTTTTTCTTGCAATGGTATTATCTGGTGTCTAGTCCCTTTAACAACAAAAGTTATTTTATTCATACCGTATTGATTGGTTTACAAGTGACCAATAACAAATAAGTAGGGATTAAAGTGGGAGTATTTGTTTGAAAAAGTAGGGTAAAATATAGGGATATTAAGAACCAAAAGTAGAGACAGTAGGGCTCATACCTTTTTCGATGCAAATAAATGACTACTAAATCTGCACATCAATTAAGCTGTCCATATTGTTATCTTGACTTAGAAACCAGTGCTTCAAGAGGGATTCAGTCACAGGATAAGGAGTTGAACCTGGAAATGGTGTCTCCGACTTGTCAACATGCACCATTCAATTTCATTATAGAACCCCTCTTTCAGCACTGGAGACCTACTACATCAAAGTAATCCTACAAAAATACTAAAATTGGCTCTTATTAAAACCAAGATATAGGTTACGTCAAACAATGCATTTAGTTAAAACTTTAATATTATTTCTCGAACTATTTTTACCAAAAAGTAGGAATAGTATGGCTTTTTAAAGAAAAAATAGGGAAAAGAAGGAAACGAAGGGCCCGCTTGAAAGCCTGTGTTGATCTTGGACAATTCAAATAAGTTACCAAATGTTTGTAATAATACCAAACGGTGGAAAGGGATTTACATAAGCTGCTGTATAGCTTGTTTCCCAATCAACAACATTATTAATGTTGATTTATTTGTTTGTGCATTGTATGTATTATGTTATGATACTGAATAAATCTTGTTTAATCTAAAATAGGTTGAGTGGGGACATTTTCAACATACAATATTTAAGGATAGCCTTAGATTTAAACGATAGAGATATATTCGTCTTTATGCACCAGTCAATTGTAACCACGCCCCCACCAGGTCCGGGATTATACCGGGGATAGCCGGGGAAATGGGCCGTATTTTTACCTTCCAGGTGACCCCGCAGTGCCGGAGGAATGCTGGGGTGCGGGGGAATTTGGCGGGGATTTTAGCAGCAGTTCGTCCCCGAAAGATTTTACCCGGGCTTGGCTGAACCGAACGTCAAAGTCCCCGCTATTCCCCAGACCGGGGGGAGGGGGCGTGGTTACAATTGACTGGTGCATTAGAAGGAGCATGTCTGCTTTCGATCGTCTTTCAGAAAGTTTTGTAGTTATTTTTGTTTGTAGAAAAATAGTATAGCTATTAAAATAACCTTCGTATTATCCTCGGCAGCATCTTTTAAACACTTTTATTGTTTTCATAACTTTTTAATGTTTCGTCTTGAAATGAGGCAATTTTCGCGTAGATATCTAACGACCAGTGATATTAGACTGCTGACAAAAGATCAGGTCGCAGATTTTCATATTTCCGTTCGCAAATTAATGTTTTCTGGCTCAAAGCGTTACAAACGCTTTAAGAAAAATGCATAAAATGACAATGACGTTAGCGACTGACAAAAGTCTTAGGATTATTATAAACAAAATGAACTTTAATAGTGTTTTGAGAACCACCATTAGATAAGTGTGTGTGTGTGTGTGTGTGTGTGTGTGTGCGTGTGCGTGTGTGAGTGCGTTTGTGTGCGTTTGTGTGCGTGCGTGCGTCCGTGCCAGCGTGCGTCCGTACGTGCGTGCGTCCATGTGCGCGTGTGTGTGTGCGCGCGCGCGCCTGCGTGTGTGTTATAGGTGTTAGAATTATGTTATCAGCTGTTATATTCAGCGAAACTCAATCCGGCAAAAAAGCTAGTCGTGACCCTTTTGTTCTACCATTCCAGAAAGTGATTTTAGAGATGAATCGCATTGGTATGCTTGTGGACCTGTCACATGCTGCTAAGTCGACCATGATTTCAACACTGGAGATTGCGCGCGCACCCGTCATCTTTAGCCACTCTTCTGCGTTCTCGATCTGCAACCATTTCCGGAATGTACAGGATGACGTCCTTAAACTCGTGGTAATAGAACACAGACATATATGTAAATAGAAGTTTAAACAATTACAAGGGCAGTAATGTCAGGTGCGTCCATGGTTCCCGGTTCATTGTTTTGAGTGAAAAACGTCCTCGATTCGGTAATTATTACCACTGTTTTCTATATGTTTCAACGATAATTTTTAGAAACGACCTTGTGCACCGAATGAAGAGCAATTGCTCGTTTACGAAGACGCTTGTTTTAGATCAAAATAATGTCTGCATTAAAATATCTCGTGAAAACAATGCACGTTCTTACAAGGCTTCCCGACTCACTCAATGCATATTTTGCTTCAAAACAACTATTTAATACCGTTCTCTTGCGTACAAACCCCACCCGATGCTTTGTTTTGGACAATAACAGTATTGCTATTGTTTTTTTCGAATGCAGACAGCCAATTTTGGAGTTAAAACGGCTCATTTACGAAAATGCTTGCTGGTTCATTCTGAACATTTTTAGAACCTAGGTTCATCCCAAATCTGGAAGATCTATGGCACATTAAAATAACGAATAAAAAGCGTCGATTTTTTTTTAAATTCATGTATATTTTCTAAAGCATGTCTAAGAAGGGTAATTTTGTTTAGGCAGTGTGGTATACCTCGTGATAAATTACGTCATAATTATATGCTACGACGGAAGGCAACTTTCTGCTTAAAATGAAGACTTAAATCGAAGATAACTTTTCAATCACAACACCATTTTAAATGAAACAAAGGACAGTCTATGCCACCTAAGGAGTCCCGCCTTCGTGTTTTTACCGGAGTTTGATAATGTAATTAGTTTCAACAAACACTTCGACAAACCTGTTTCCAAAATAATATTTTGACAGTGCTCCGTCAGACGGCCGTATTGTGAAAAGTTTTGTCGAAGTGTTTTAAGTAGGGATGCAAACGAATGGCAAAATCGATATTCGAATATTCGGTAATTCTTTCGATCGAATATTCGAATATTCGATAAAAATTGAATCTTTTAAAAGTTATAGTTATCTTTTAATTTTAGTTATAAACCACGATACCCTTTTCTTTATCTGTCGAATGTTTCTAGTGTTATCGTAATACAATACAATACATAGCAGCGTGTCGAATATTATTACATCGACATATGAAAGACATATCTAGCACATAACAAGCACATAACAAGCACATACAATTCAATGAAATCACTCATCAATAAAATCATCACATATGATGGCCTTGTTCTTATTCAGAAATATTATCTTATTAACAAGATCACATGACAGTCTGTTTCTAAGTTTGTTAACAATGAGTCCGGCGCAGGAGAAAATTCTTTCTGATGGCACAGACGTCGCAGGTATCCCAAGCAGTTGGCGAGCAACATGTGCAACGCGAGGAAAGCGTCTCTCGTTCTTTTTCCATCATGCAAGTGGAGTGGCCTCCTCGTCGGAAGGTTCGTGCCGGTACCGACGGTTCTTTGGAACCATGAAGCTAAGACGGGGTCGTTTGGAGGGTGTTGACGCACTCTCGTCGGGGTTGGCAACCGAAATGGAACATCGTCCAATCTACTCTCGAGCGCGTCTTCCGTGTAGCGCCGCTGTTCCGTTGACAGGAAGTCCAGGTCTTTGTAGCGGGGCTCCAATAGAGCGGCAAGGACTAGGGTGGATGTGGCGGTGGCATCGTTCGAAGGTCGGAAGCGGCGACGAAGCTCAGCAGCAATAACACCCTTCACTTCCTTGACGACATGGGAATCAGCCTCGCATGCACGGAGTGTGTTGTCCAAAAGACTTGTCACGATGAGATAAACTTCACTGCATGACACGTTCTTCTCCGTTGACATATACGAAGTCGTCTCAGTCAAATGACTGAGTACGTCACTCAGCTCGGAGACGACGGTCCACTCGCCGTCCTTCAACGACAGGTGCTGGTCGGCCTTCCGGGTAACCCGAGTGTCCAGCATGAGGTCGGACAGGACGCGGCGTTGCTCGTTCAGCCGGGCCAGTATAGCATGCGTGATGTTCCATCGGGTTGTAACATCCTGCACCAGCTCGTGTTTGGGCACCTTTAGAGTAGCTTGGCGCTTGCGCATTTCGGCCGTCAATGTAGTCGAGTGTTTGATGTGCCCGACCAGCTTACGACATCTGGAGACGACCCTGTTGACATCCGGGAGAGCAAATGCCGGCTTGATGGCCAGCTGCAGTGTTTGCCCAAAGCACCCAGAACACAAATCATGTTTAAGACCAGAAACGCTAAACTTTTTCATTGATTGCTGTTTACTGCTTTCACTTTGAGAACTCGGATGCTTAGCCTTCACGTGATTCCAGAGATTAGTCGTCGTGCCCATGTACGACAACCTCACACTGCATAGTTTGCACGTGACAGATTTCTTGTCAACAGAGCGCGTGAAATAAGTCCATACTTCAGATGTGGCTGGCATCTTTTACGTTGTTAAGAAATACAAATCTAATATATAATAATAATAATAATAATAATAATAAGTTTAACTTATAATGTTTTGCGAACATATATTCTGAAGGAATGAAGTGGTATCTACTTTCAGCGTATAATATCAATCACCGATTTGAGCAATATTGTTCAGCTTAATTGGCAGGCAAACTGACAAGAGGGTGTGAAGGCCGCTTCCTTAAATTCTTAATTGGCATGATCATTTAAAAGAACTGAAAATCAATTAAACTTGTTTGATGTCACTTCCTAATAGCCAGTTATTTTACAATTATGGACACTGTTTATAGTACCCTACGATCGATCCCTAATTGACACATGACGCACACTCGATTGTCATCTCGTTAACGCCTCAGGCACAAGATGCGTATTGTTGTAAAAACAAGACAATATAATTTTAAACACAACAACTGCCCTAAAGACTCAAGGTTTATATCATTATTTTTTGAAAAAAATAATCAAATATTCGAATACCGATTTTAACATTCGAATACTAAACGTTCGATCGAATATTCGAATATTCGAATATTCGTTTGCATCCCTAGTTTTAAGAAACTAAACTCTCAATCAAACACTGGTAAACGACCCAAGGCAGGACTCCGTTAGCGGCGTAGACTGCGCTTTATTTCATTTAAAATGGTGAAGAAATAGGAAAGTTATCTTTGTTTAAAGTCTTCATTCGAAGCAAAATTTTGTTTTCGGACGTAGCGTTTATGACATTATTTATCACGTGGTATACACACTCTGACAGGGCTCTCTACTTAAAGTAGAACTGACATTATTTTTGGAGGTTGTATAGTAAGTCAAGACAGTAATGTCTTTACATAAAACAGTTTTAAGACCTTAAATTGTTGACTGTTTCCTGCAGGTTGTCTCCCTTTTTATTTCGATTTCCAGAGTAAACATATAGTGTGACCAGACCGATGATTATCTGACCGGACTGTGCATTGCCGATTTTACTTATTGATATCATTTGGAATACTTCTGTTTTAATCATCAGTTCAGCATGGTTTACTTTCAAGGAATCGGATTGGTCAAAGGTTTATGTAACCTTTCTTATGATTGGTTCGTGGAAATTTCGCTCACTGTTTCCCACGATTTTCTGCAGTCAAGACGTGCTTCATGCAGTCTTAGTTTTAGTAACTTTTAAAATCCTTGCGAGTCTTTTTGAGGTTTGTTTCAAGAGACTAACTAACCATTTCAATCACTGTGAGTGAGGGGAGGCGTACTGAAGTTTTCAATACCACATATTGATTACAAGTCTTCAGAACCTGACTTAAGTTGGTACTTATATCCCCGGATTACCATACTGTTATAACTGGCGCCCAACAAAACCAAACCCGTACAGACCCCAGACAGAGTGAGTGACTACGGAGCCTGGAAAGAAGGATCCTGGCTGACCCCGGACAGAGTGAGTGACTGAGGAGCCTGGAAAGAAGGATCCTGGCTGACCCCGTACAGAGCAATTCGTTGAAGAGTCTGAAGACGAGGATTCTGACAGACCTGGGCAGATTCCGTAGCTGAGAAGCCTAAAAACGAGGACGTTTTTTTTTAGGCAAGGGAGAACTCTTGTGATAAAAGTGTGCTTGATCTAGCTCATGAGTCCTGTCAACAGTATTTATATCAGGACTGAGGATTATGTGCATTTAATTAAGTAACAGTGCTTTCATTAAACAGAGCATATATTTTTTTAAGTGAGCTATTACACAAACTTTGTTGCTTGCAACCAGTAAGCTGGAGGGATCGAGGCGTATTTCAGAAGACATTACAAGGAGGATTCACCAGTGGACCAGGAGGTTTCAGTGACCACGAACACTGTCATTACTTTTAACATTATTCAAGTGCTAAAATATTTTTTTATAATTGCTATATTAACAATTGTGCTAGTGGCTGTTATTCACAATTTGCGAGTGGATTCAAAGTATAAAGCATTCTACTGAGGGCGTGAGTACATATATATTTTGTTGTTTACCCGAAAATTGCAGTTTCGTGCATCTTAATTTACATTACTTACTGTAATCTTACATTTACAACTGTAATCTTAGCTTAATTCAGCTGTTACTGCCATTTTCTGGATAACACATAGATGTAGAAAGATATTGTCAAAAGGAGAGGGATCTCACTGCATGATTAACTCTAACATTATGGGCTAAGGAATATTTAACAACTTCAGTTATTGAAACTATCATTTCTGATAACTTACTTGGTGTCTAGGAATTTCTACTTATTTCTTGTAATATTCTGCTTTTCGGACATTCCTTTATCTCGATTTCAGTTTAATTTGCATATGTGTATTTAATCTTGTGCTAAATAAACATCTCAGCTAGGACTACATTATATACATGCGCTTGTTTTGACACTTGACTTGTTTTGTCTCTTCTGATTGTCTGTTATTAATTAATTAACAGGTCGTAAACATCGGTTCAAAAACATCTTTTGGAGTTTAAAATCATTAGGAATGTGAACAAGCATGATTTATCATTGATTTTGTTTAATTGATTACGGAAATTCTTTGACAGCGTGCATTTTGAATCGCACTGATAAATTCTGTTCATTCTGACAAGTGAATGTCGCTTTCTCGGCGATATTGAGTTTTCATTGGCGGTTCACTGTGACGTATGAATGCGTAATTAGCCCGCTGAATCTTATCTCAAATTCTATTGGTCGTTCTGTATACAGGTGTCCTGTGACGTCACGAGTTGCTTAGCGACAATACCGACCTTATTGACCTCGCACTTGTTTGCCATACAATATTACGGACGTAATCGAAAATTATCTTGACAATTTTGCCTATTATTTCTTCGTATCGTAGTATTTAGTTAGAAATAGTAGTTTGTAGCATACCTAGTACCATTTTGTATTGATAAGTTGCTTTTAGTTACCAGTTAATAGTTTAGTGGCAATGTAATTGACAAAAACCTTGACGCATTTTAAGATTTGCTTACTTTCGGTTTGATTGAAATTTCATTCATTGTTATTTCCACGATATGTCATATTGTTACCCTGTAGAATCGCTTATAAAATACTTAGCTTTATTTTGATTTAAATTGTACACATATAATTTATTTATTTGACATTTTGTTTAGTCAGTTTGATTTTGTAAATTTGATGAGAAATTGCATTACCATTTAATTATTGTTTGATTGAATTTCTGACACTGAATAACATTCGTTTTAGTTTCAGCTTATTTGATTTGAATGATTAATTCTGATTGATTTTGATTTAAATTGGAAATAGTCCTATTTCATTGGAATTTATTTGTCATTGATTGGAATTTTGTCATTATTTATTTATTTATTTTTTATAATTTATTTATTTATAATGCTTGGTGACATGATTAATTGAGAAAAAATCTTTGAAATATTTGTTTGACTTAAATAACTTTAATAATTATACATTGATTTTCGGTATAGAAGATTGATTTGACTCATTGATTGTGAATTAATTAATTGGTTAACTTTGATTCTTAAAATTAATAAATTTTTGAAATATTTTCATAATACCTACAGTGATTTGTACTTGTGCAGATTCGGTGACTTGTGATTTCTGACTTAGCACAATAACGTGGTACATTAAGACTGAGAATTAGTACTGGTCTTGTTATTCACTTACTTCGATATGTTTGTGTGATACTTAGAACACCCACATGGTGTTTGCTATTTTTAGGAAGTGATTTTATTTAATTTTGCTCGTTCCATTGTATTAGAGCACATTGATTACTTTGGATTGCATATTGATTACCCTGTGTGAGATGTGATTACACTTTTTGAAATTAATAGTTGAATGATATAGTGAAGGACTCTTATTTGTTGTAACACTTTCTTTGAAAGAGAGATTAACCGTGATAATTAATTGAACAATTTTATCAATACATACTGTGAATACTTGATTGTCATGGCGGCCAAAGAAGAGGCGCCTGAGGAAGTAGAAGCTTCTGGGGGATTATCCAAAGAGGAAAGCCAAATGATTGGTTTACTTAGGAGTTTGAAGTTGAAGGCAGATGTGTCGGATCCTGAAAGAGCTGCCAGACTCATAGAACTGTTAGGTGGAGTGAAACATGAATCCACAAAAGACAAAGAGGTGAAGACTGACCCAACACCGAACCACTCTTACCCAAAGTTGAGCATATTTTACGGTGAAGAAGGAAAGGGAGAAGCTAATTGGGATAGTTTTAGATATGAAATTGAGTGCATAATAAATGCTAGGAGCTACTCCGAGGAACAAATCATGTTCGGAATTCGACGCTCAACGAAAGGAGCAGCAGCAGATAAGATTAGAAGGTTAGGTCAAGGAATTAAGTTAAATAAAGTTCTTGAGAAGCTAGATAATTCCTATGGGATAGTTGAAACGAAGGAGAGCATAATGAAACGATTTTACACCTGTGAACAAAAGAGTGGGGAATCAGTGGAAACATACGCGACAAGGCTAGAGGATTTGTTTTACAAGGCTGTCGAGCTTGGAGGATTTAAAACAAGCGACACATTAGTATTGAAAGAGGTTTTACACTCTGGACTCCGAAAGGACCTTAGACTTATGTCAACATATCAGTGTGACAAGATAAATGACTATGATCGGTTCAGGAAAGAACTCCGTAAAATAGAAATAGACCAGAAGAACTCTAGCCCAGAGAGGAAGCCATGTAGACCAGCAGTAAACAACCCAAAAGAAGAAGACAGCGAAACAGTCAGACTTTTAAGACAATTAACGGAGAGGATTGATAGGATAGAAAAGGGACAAAAACAGCAGCCACAACAACAACAGCAGCAACAACAAGAAGTCTATGTTCCAAGAGGGGGATACCGGGGAAGATGGCGAGGAGGACAAGGACGTGGAGGACAAGGACGTGGTGGAGGACAAGGACTTGGAAGAGGGAGAGGCTACTACAACAATGTTGAAGAAAATGTAATGTTCAATGATGGAAGAAGTTGTTTCATTTGTAATAAGAAAGGGCATATGCAGAGAGACTGTCCTACCATACTGGCCCAGTTTGTTTGTTCATACTGCAAGGAGAAGGGACACTTCAAAAAAGACTGCCCAAACTTTTAAGTGCCCGAGTTGGGGGATCGAACCCGAGCACCCTTTTGTCTGATCCCAAATTGATTGGAAATACTAATGAAGTAAACATCACAATAGCCAACCACCCAACCATTGCATTGTTAGATACGGGTAGTGTTGTTAGTCTTATTTCAGAATCATTTTACCATGAACATTTTCCTTCTATAGAAATACAACCAGTGGGTGATATATTGAACATCGAATGCGCCGATGGAGAAAATTTACCTTACAAAGGATATATTGAAACAACAATAACTACTACTGATGGCCTACCAGAGTCCAAACCACTACCTTGCTTACTTCTAGTTACACCGGACACAAAGTATTCAGCTAGAACTCCTGTCATATTAGGAACGAATATACTACAAGAACTAATGAAGGATTGTTCAACACATTTTGGCGAAAGATTTTTACAGAAAGCTCCTTTACATTCGTCATGGTACTTAAGCTTCCGCACAATGAGTGTAAGAGAAAGAGAACTTAAGAAGAACAAGAATCGCCTCGCTGTAGTTAAGTGCGCTGCTACTGAAAAGATTATTTTGAATCCGAATCAAAGCACTGAGGTGATAGGCTACACTGACCATGAACTTGAATATTGTCCCACTACTGCTATCATCCAAGAGTGTGATGATTGTTCTACACCATCCATAGATGTTACTCCTACTGTCATACATTATACAGGGGAAAAGAAGAAAGAAGTAAGGTTAACATTGTCAAACATCACTACAAATCCTATAGTCATTCAACCAAGAGCAGTGTTGTGTGAAATACAACCAGCTACAGTAGCCAAAGAGGTTTTTAAGAAGATTGAAAAAGATAGGACCAAACTATTGGATGATTTAAACATTGATGAATCAAATGTACTAGATGATGGACAGAAACAAGAATTAATGAATTTACTTAGGAAACATCAGGAAATATTTTCAACCGGTGAAACTGACATTGGCATTTGCAATCTTATAAAACACAGAATTGATTTAATAACTGATGTTCCATTTAAGCAAAGACACCGCCGAATACCACCATCAATGATTGAAGAAGTACGCAACCATATTGAACAACTGTTAGCGGCTGGTGTCATCAGACCATCGAAGTCACCATATACCTCGAACGTGGTACTTGTCCGAAAGAAGAATGGGAAGTTGCGACTCTGTGTCGATTACAGACAACTCAACAGCATCACTATCAAGGATTCCTTCGCACTGCCTCGAATGGAAGAGATATTCGATAGTCTTCATGGCGCAAAGTATTTTACGACTATGGACATGAAGTCTTGGTACCATTAGGTCGAAGTTGAAGAGAAGCACAAAGAGCTAACCTGAAATTAGCACCGGAGAAATGTCATTTCTTTAAACCAAGCGTTAGCTTTCTTGGACATGTGGTTAGTGCTAATGGAGTCGAAACTGATCCCGCAAAGATTGAGAAAGTGAAAGGTTGGCCAGTTCCATCCAACTCTGATGAACTTCGCTCCTTCCTCGCTTTTGCTGGATACTATCGCCGATTCATTCAGAGTTTTAGCGACATTGTCAGACCATTGAATGAGCTACTGCCTCCAACTACCACCAAGAAAGGGACCAAGACACCAAAGCCTGAGTGGAAATGGACAGAGAAAGAGCAAGCTGTCTTCGACCATCTGAAGGAGCTTTTGTCCTCTCCACCCATATTGGCCTACCCAAACTTTCATTTGCCGTTTGAGTTACACACAGATGCATCGGGTAAAGCATTAGGTGCCGTGTTGTACCAGTTACAAGATGGAAAGAAGAAGGTTATATCGTATGCAAGCAGAGCCTTAAATAAGTCTGAACGAAACTACAGTGCATTCAAGCTGGAGTTTTTAGCTCTGAAATGGGCGGTAACCGAAAAGTTCAGCGATTACCTTACCTTGTCTCACTTCACTGTCCTGACTGATAACAACCCACTGACTTACGTACTCACCAGTGCCAAGCTTGATGCTACTGGACAGCGATGGGCTGCAGCTCTTGGTGAATACTCGTTCGACATCCATTACAGAGCAGGGTTGAAGAACCAGGACGCTGATGGCATGAGCAGGTATCCATATGAGAGGATAGTCGACACGGACAACATAGATAGAGTGAGAATTAATGACCCATCTATAAAGGCCATTTGTAATATGATTGCAGTGCCATATGTTGATACTCTACCTATGAAGATGAACATCTTGGAAGCAACTGAAGATATGGGCCAACCTCTGGCTCAGAAGGAAATGAGAGAAATTAGAAGGGCGCAGCGCGCAGACCCTCTCATTGAGAGATGGAGAAAGGCCGTCATTGACCAAAGATTACCCAAAGACTTTATGCACGGCCATGACCTTACTATGAAGAAGCAATTTAAAAACTTGAAGATCAAGAGAGGAATCTTGTTTAGGATTGTGCATGAAACCAACGATGACATTGAACAGTTAGTAATACCAGAGTCGTTCCAGAAAGAGATCTTAGTTGGTATTCATGATTTGTCTGGACATCCAGGGCAGGAGAGAACGATGCGCTTAATGAGAGAGAGGTATTACTGGCCAGGTATGACAACAGATGTAAAAAACTGGATCAGTAAGTGTGATAGATGCATTAGAAGGCAAGGAAGGATAGATAAAGCACCACTTGTTAATATCAACACCTCTTACCCTCTTGAACTTTTATGCATTGATTATCTCACATTAGAACCATCAAAGGGTAACGTGAGTAACATTCTTGTAGTCACAGACCACTACACGAAGTTTGCAAAGGCCATACCGACACGAAATCAAACCGCCAAAACAACAGCAGAGGCACTCTACAACGAGTTTTTGGTTCACTTCGGAATGCCTACAAGATTACACTCGGACCAGGGTGCGAATTTCGAAAGCCAGTTAGTATCTGAGCTGTGTCGCATTACAGGCATGAAAAAGAGTCACACCACACCATACCATCCCCAGGGTAATGCAGGTCCAGAGCGGTTTAACCGGACTTTGCTTGCAATGCTTGGTACCCTGGAAGAAGATCAGAAGGCTGATTGGAAGAGGTATGTTAGTAGCCTGGTGTATTCATATAATTGCACCCCTCATGAAGCCACTCGAGTATCACCATATGAGTTGATTTTTGGAAGGAAGCCGAGGTTGCCCATTGACGTCATGTTTGAAAAGGCAAGAGAAGAGCCAGTAAACAAGACAGCAGAAGAGTACTTGGAAGATCTTCAAGAAAGAATTGTGAAGACTCATGAAATAGTTGAACAGCATACTAGGAAGTCGAAAGAAAAGCAAAAGAAGTATTATGACAGAAAGACCAAACCTGTAAGAATACAAGTAGGTGATAAAGTGCTTGTGAAAAAGTTGGCTTTTGACGGCAAGCATAAAATTGCCGACAGGTTTGAAGAAGAAGCCTACTTAGTCATAGATCAACCACGAATGGATATTCCAGTTTTCAAAGTGAGAGCGGAAGGCTCTGAAAAGGAAAGGACTTTGCATCGAAACCACTTACTCTTGGTAGAACATCAGGATGAAGATAGTGAGTTGGATGAAGTTGATGAAACAGAATTGGAAGGAAGGGATGCATCCATAATAGAAGAAGCACACAAGATGATTGATGGTGCATATGATTCTGACGAAGAAAGTGAAGGTGCAGGAAAGTATGACTGTCTTAAATTTGCTTGTTAATCATTGTAATGATCATTGCCACTAATGTGTTGTCCGGTAACTATAGTTTAGTCACATACTAGAGAGTTGTATATCGCTGAAGTTTTTTTCTTAAGACTTATGTTTATAGTGTGTATAGACATACTTTTTTGTAAGTACGTTGTTATATACGGTAGGTGAAGTAGTTAGTGCATATTGTCTGACTTTACCTTTGACTTGAATTGAAAGTGACGCAATGACGTGACGTCATTTTACGTGGAGGGGGAGTATGTGACCAGACCGATGATTATCTGACCGGACTGTGCATTGCCGATTTTACTTATTGATATCATTTGGAATACTTCTGTTTTAATCATCAGTTCAGCATGGTTTACTTTCAAGGAATCGGATTGGTCAAAGGTTTATGTAACCTTTCTTATGATTGGTTCGTGGATATTTCGCTCACTGTTTCCCACGATTTTCTGCAGTCAAGACGTGCTTCATGCAGTCTTAGTTTTAGTAACTTTTAAAATCCTTGCGAGTCTTTTTGAGGTTTGTTTCAAGAGACTAACTAACCATTTCAATCACTGTGAGTGAGGGGAGGCGTACTGAAGTTTTCAATACCACATATTGATTACAAGTCTTCAGAACCTGACTTAAGTTGGTACTTATATCCCCGGATTACCATACTGTTATAATAGCACACTCTTTAAGGTAAACTCTTAGTTCCTTTTCATCGCTATTTCCTGAAAAGGTAGTTTTAAATATTCCACAATTTTACCTTACATCATTAAAGGGGCTGTACTCCGTATGATGAAATAACGAAAAAGAGAGAAAATTGTCGAAACCTGACATAAACTTCGTATCGATTTGTACAATGCAATGAAACTTACTAACCGAAGTACCACATAGTTCAAAATTAACATATTTTTCGCTGTTTTTTTTTTCGTATTTTTTTCAATTAAAAAATAATACTAGGTATGTCTTCCTAATGGAATTCATTTCCGCAATGCGTGATTCGCTAGTCGATGTCATCACGTGATATAACCAAGTTAGGTATATAGCTCAAATATTCCAACCGTTAAGGGTAAGCCTTCGTAGCACAGTGGATACCACACTGGACTGCGACACCGGTCTCCAACTCGATTTTTTTTCTACATTAATGATATGAAAGAGTAAAACATTTCCTTAAATACTTGTCCTGAATTTCATTACAGAAAAATAACCTTTTTTGGTGCCAATCTGCTGTATAGTGCCTTAATATATATATATAATGAACTTTTTTATTTTATTTTATCATCAAGTATGCAGAGTTCATTTATTATGTCGTTTATATGGACTACCTTAAAACGTTTTGTTTTTTGTCTATTTAGATTCAGGTTTGATCTCTTCTTTCGTTTCATCTTTTATTCCTTGAAAATATAAATGATATATCTGTACACCCTCTTATTTAATTAAATAATTAACAAAATTAATATTTTTGAAAAACTAAAACAAAACGACTGGTAATTCGGGTAAATACACTGTGCCATAGATCTTCCAGATTTGGGATGAACCTAGGTTCTAAAAATGTACAGAATGAACCAGCAAGCATTTTCGTAAATGAGCCGATTTAACTCCAAAATTGGCTGTCTGCATTCGGAAAACAATAGCAATAATGTTATTGTCCAAAACAAAGCATCGGTTGGGTTTGTACGCAAGAGAACGGAATTAAATAGTTGTTTTGAATAAAAAAATGTATCGAGTGAGTCGGGAAGCCTTGTAAGAACGTGCATTGTTTTCACGAGATATTTTAATACAGACATTATTTTGATCTAAAACAAGCGTCTTCGTAAACGAGCAATTGCTCTTCATTCGATGCACAAGGTCGTTTCTAAAAAATATCGTTGAAACATATAGAAAACAGTGGTAATACTCACCGAATCGAGGACGTTTATCACCAAAAACAATGAACCGGGAAGCATGGACGCACCTGACATTACTGCCCTTGAATTACTGAATTCGAAATACTACTACTACTGCTACTACTACTACTACTACTACTACTACTACTACTACTACTACTACTACTACCACCACTACTACCACTACTACCACTACTACCACGACTACCACTACAACTACTACAACTACTACAACTACTACTAGTAATAATAATAATAATAATAATAATAATAATAATAATAATAATAATAAAAATAATAAAACTAATTAAAAATAAATAAAATAATAATAATAATAATAATAATAATAATAATAATAATAATAATACACCAAGAACAGATGAATTACAATATTTTATGATAAGTTTATTATAGGAACACATTTTCAGAATGCGACTTTCAGGATACATGAAGATAAAGTTTCAGCATTTATCTTATAATATTCTTGATGTGACTGGGAATCGCAGTCACTAAAATATGATGGAGAATATAGCTGCATTATTCAATAATAAAGTGAAATAGGGGTGATAAAGTTCTCGGAAAATATAAGTACATGTCCAAAATATCCCACCCCCTTCTAAAAACCATGATGTGCACGAAATGTGCGTAAATTAAACCCCTTTTAATCGATACTATTTTGATGCTGAGGTAAGCGTCGTTAGGCCTTGAAAGTTGAAAAAAGGCGTCCTGTTTATATGAAAAATATCATGAAAACTTATAACTTTTTATATAATATATTTAATATATAACATTTGATATAACATATTTTAACTTAAGCGGACAATTTAGAATAGTTATATAATTCTTTAAAAAACTATTTCTATAAAATGGGGTTTTCATTTCAAAAACCTCAGTGCCATATTTTAATTGCAGAAAATACACTAAGCATTAAAATTTCTTCCAGTGAAATATAAATTTGTTAATGAAATTGTAGAGGTTAAGAAAAGGTTAATTTTAACTTAAGATGCTGTATAACATGGCCTCAGAGATATTGGCAAATCAAAAGAGTACAGCCCACGAACCGACAGTCGAGGAACTTTTTCGACTTTTATGAACTTATGAAACAATTCACAGCAGCAACAGAAAGATATCGAGTCAAAGGTTTTAATAATTCACGTTCCATGCACAGCATATTTGTATAGATTATTAGAGAATTTCTTTTTGATTAGAAAACACCCGCTTCGATATATTCGTGAATACTGCAGCTCAATTTATTCGGAGTTCCTCGGCCACTTTTATCGAAAACAACCGCGGAATATATGCTGGTACATCAGTAAAAGTAGTTCGTATTTATTTAATTATATCATTAATCAAATGCAATGTATTAGCTTGTATCTATTGATCTAAGTTCATATTGATTGTCAGTGAAATGTACTACTGCAAACATTATTAAGATACCCAAGAGTTAAGTCATGAAGTTTAACTACTAAATTAAATTACTACGCAATCTACTTGCAACGGACTTAAACGTACCGATTTTTGAGTATGTAAACCGTCCATATACATCCTAGGTTGTTTTCGATAAAAATGGCCGAGAAGTTCCAAATGCGGCTCGATTCTCCATCGTGTAATATCGCATGTCCCTTTTGGCATTTAATAATTATCAAGTTCTCGCTGTATCGTGAAGGGGTATACGGCGCGGTCAGGCCATTATGCAGCAAATTGGAGATAGAAGTCCTTTATATATATATATATATATATATATATATATATATATATATATATATATATATATATATATATATATATATAAAGGACTTCTATCTCAAATTTGCTGCATAATGGCCTGACCGCGCCGTATACCCCTTCACGATATATATATATATATATATATATATATATATATATATATATATATATATATATATATATATATATATATATATATATATATATATATATATATATATATATATAAACAATAAAAAACATTTTTTATTTTTTCTGTGAAATGTTCCAATAAAACTTCTTTATTTTCCAAAACATGTAAAGTTAGTAAGCTTTACCCTCCTCATTTTTTTTTTCTCAAACAAATTACAAATTAAAGCCTTCATCCTACCACTATTGCATTGAGAAAGAGCCTTCATACTACCACTATTGCATTGAGAAAGAACCTTCATCCTGCCACTATTGCATTGAGGAATAGCCTTCATCCTGCCACTATTGCATTGAGGAATAGCCTTCATCCTGCCACTATTGCATTGAGAAAGAGCCTTCATCCTGCCACTATTGCATTGAGGAATAGCCTTCATCCTGTCACTATTGCATTGAGAAAGAGCCTTCATCCTACCACTTTGTATTCAGAAAGAGCCTTCATCCTACCACGTTTGAACTGAGAAAGAGCCTTCATCCTGCCACTGTTGCATTGAGGCAGAACCTTCAACTTAGCACTATCGCATTAAAGAAGAGCCTTCATCCTGCCACTATTGCATTGAGAAAGAGCGTTCATCCTGCCACTATTGCATTGAGGAAGAGCCTTCATCCTGCCACACTTCGAATTTAGAAGAGCCTTCATCCTACCACTTTCTATTCAGAGAGAGCCTTCATCCTACCACTTTGTATTGAAGAAGGGCATTAAATTTACAAATATTGTATTATGGAAGAACGTTCATCCTACCAATACTGTATTGAGGAAGAGCCTTCATCCTACCACAATTTGAATTTGTAAGGTCCTTCGTTCTACCGCTTTTGTATTGAGAAAGAGCCTTCACCCTGCCACTATTGCATTGTGGAAGATTCTCCATCCTACCACTATTGAATTAAGGAAGAGCCTCCATCCTACCACAACACAATCGTATTTAGAAAAAAAGCCTTCAGCCTACAACTTTTTTTATTGAGGAAGAGCATTCATATTACCACTATTGTATTGAGGAGGAGCCTTCATCCTACCACTATTGAATTAAGGAAGAGCCTCCATCCTACCACTTTTGTATTTAGAGAATTCATTCTTCAACTATTATATTTAGGAAGAGACTTCATCCTTCCACTATTATATTGAGGAAGAGCCTTCATCCTGCCACTATTATATTGAGGAAGAGCCGTCATCCCACCACCTATGCATTGAGGCAGAGCCTTCATCCAGTCACTATTATATTGAGGTGGAGCCTCCATCCTACTATTATTAAATTGAGGAAGAGCCTCCATCTTACCGCTATTGCATTGAGGAAGAACATTCATCCTGCCACTATTGTATTGAGAAAGAGCCTTCATCCTGCCACTATTTTATTGAGGAAGAGCATTCATATTACCACTATTGTATTGAGGAGGAGCCTTCATCCTACCACTATTGAATTAAGGAAGAGCCTCCATCCTACCACTTTTGTATTTAGAGAATTCATTCTTCAACTATTATATTTAGGAAGAGACTTCATCCTTCCACTATTATATTGAGGAAGAGCCGTCATCGCACCACCTATGCATTGAGGCAGAGCCTTCATCCAGTCACTATTATATTGAGGTGGAGCCTCCATCCTACTATTATTAAATTGAGGAAGAGCCTTCATCCGACCACTATTGCATTGAGGAAGAACATTCATCCTGCCACTATTGTATTGAGAAAGAGCCTTCATCCTGCCACTATTTTATTGAGGAAGAGGTTTCATCTTACCACTATTTTATTGAGGAAGAGCCTTCATCCTGCCACTATTGCATTGAGGAAGAACCTTCATCCTACCACTACTGTATTGGGGAAGAGCCTTTATCCGACCACTATTATATTGAGGAAGGGCCTTCACCCTACCACTATTGCATTGAGGAAGAGCCTTCATCCGACCACTATTGCATTGAGGAAGAGCCTTCATCCTGCCACTATTGCATTGCGGAATAGCCTTCATCCTGCCACTATTGCATTGAGGAATAGCCTTCATCCTGCCACAATTGCATTGAGGAAGAGCCTTCATCCTGCCACTATTGCATTGAGGAATAGCCTTCATCCTGCCACTATTGCATTGAGGAAGAGCCTTCATCCTGCCACTATTGCATTGAGGAAGAGCCTTCATCCTGCCACTATTGCATTGAGGAAGAGCCTTCATCCTGCCACTATTGCATTGAGAAAGAGCCTTCATCCTGCCACTATTGCATTGAGGAATAGCCTTCATCCTACCACTCTTGTTTTGAGGAAGAGCCTTCATCCTGCCACTATTGCATTGAGGAAGAGCCTTCATCCTACCACTCTTGTATTGAGGAAGAGCCTTCATCCTACAAAGGGCATAAATCCTACCACTTTGTATTGAGAAATAGCATTCATCCTACCACTATTTTATTGAGGAAGAGCCTTCTTCCCACCACCTATGCATTGAGGCAGACGCTTCATCAAGAGCCCTCATCCTACAAAGGGCATAAATCCTACCACTTTGTGTTGAGGAAGAGCGTTTAAGCTATGACTTTGTGTTGAAGAAGAGCGTTTAAGCTACGACTTTGTGTTGAGGAAGAGCGTTTAAGCTACGACTTTGTGTTGAGGAAGAGCGTTTAAGCTACAACTTTGTGTTGAGGAAGAGCGTTTAAGCTACGACTTTGTGTTGAGGAAGAGCGTTTAAGCTACGACTTTGTGTTGAGGAAGAGCGTTTAAGCTACGACTTTGTGTTGAAGAAGAGCATTAAGCCAATTACAATTGTATAAAGGAAGAGCGTTAAAACTTCAACCTTTGTGTTGAAGAAGAGTGTTAATCCTACCACTCTTGTTATTAGGAAGTGCATTTACCTTTCAAGTATTGTATTGAAGAAGGGCATGCATCTTACCACTTTGTATTGAAGAATAACATTTACCCTACCGATTCGTGTTGAGGAATGGCAATAATCCTACCACTTTGTAATGAAGAAGCGCATTAATCCTTCCATTCTTGTATTCGGGGAGAGCATTAATTCTACCACTATTGGAGCCTTAATCCTACCACTAATGTATTGAGACAAAGTCTTAATCCTACCACTGTTGGAACCTTAATCCTACCACTACTGCATTAGGAAGAGGCCTTAATCCTACAACTATTGCATTGAAATAGGACCTTAATCCTACCACTATTGCATTGAGAAAGGACCTTAATCCTACCACTATTGCATTGAGAAAGGACCATAATCCTACCACTATTGCATTGAGAAAGGACCATAATCCTACCATTATTGCATTGAGAAAGGACCATAATCCTACCACTATTGCATTGAGATAGGACCTTAATCCTACCACTATTGCATTGAGATAAGACCATAATCCTACCACTATTGCATTGAGAAAGGACCTTTATCCTACCACTATTGCATTGAGATAGGACCATAATCCTACCACTATTGCATTGAGATAGGACCATAATCCTACCACTATTGCATTGAAAAAGGATCATAATCCTACCACTATTGCATTGAGAAAGGACCATAATCCTACCACTATTGCATTGAGAAAGGACCATAATCCTACCACTATTGCATTGAGAAAGGACCATAATCCTACCACTATTGCATTGAGATAGGACCATAATCCTACCACTATTGCATTGAGAAAGGACCATAATCCTACCACTATTGCATTGAGAAAGGACCATAATCCTACCACTATTGCATTGAGATAGGACCTTTATCCTACCACTATTGCATTGAGATAGGACCTTTATCCTACCACTATTGCATTGAGATAGGACCTTAATCCTACCACTATTGCATTGAGATAGGACCATAATCCTACCACTATTGCATTGAGAAAGGACCATAATCCTACCACTATTGCATTGAGATAGGACCATAATCCTACCACTATTGCATTGAGATAGGACCATAATCCTACCACTATTGCATTGAGAAAGGACCATAATCCTACCACTATTGCATTGAGAAAGGACCATAATCCTACCACTATTGCATTGAGAAAGGACCATAATCCTACCACTATTGCATTGAGAAAGGACCATAATCCTTCCACTATTGCATTGAGATAGGACCATTATCCTACCACTATTGCATTGAGATAGGACCTTTATCCTACCACTATTGCATTGAGATAGGACCTTAATCCTACCACTATTGCATTGAGATAGGACCATAATCCTACCACTATTGCATTGAGAAAGGACCATAATCCTACCACTATTGCATTGAGATAGGACCATAATCCTACCACTATTGCATTGAGATAAGACCATAATCCTACCACTATTGCATTGAGATAAGACCATAATCCTACCACTATTGCATTGAGATAGGACCATAATCCTACCACTATTGCATTGATATAAGACCATAATCCTACCACTATTGCATTGAAAAAGGACCATAATCCTACCACTATTGCATTGAAAAAGGATCATAATCCTACCACTATTGCATTGAGAAAGGACCATAATCCTACCACTATTGCATTGAGATAGGACCATAATCCTACCACTATTGCATTGAGATAGGACCATAGTCCTACCACTATTGCATTGAGATAGGACCATAATCCTACCACTATTGCATTGAGATAGGACCATAATCCTACCACTATTGCATTGAGATAGGACCATAATCCTACCACTATTGCATTGAGATAGGACCATAATCCTACCACTATTGCATTGAGATAGGACCATAATCCTACCACTATTGCATTGAGATAGGACCATAATCCTACCACTATTGCATTGAGACAGGACCATAATCCTTCCACTATTGCATTGAGAAAGGAACTTAATCCTACCACTATTGCATTGAGAAAGGAACTTAATCCTACCACTATTGCATTGAGATAAGACAATAATCCTACCACTATTGCATTGAAAAAGGACCATAATCCTACCACTATTGCATTGAGAAAGGACCATAATCCTACCACTATTGCATTGAGAAAGGACCATAATCCTACCACTATTGCATTGAGAAAGGACCATAATCCTACCACTATTGCATTGAGAAAGGACCATAATCCTACCACTATTGCATTGAGATAGGACCTTAATCCTGCAAATATTGCATTGAGATAGGACCATAATCCTACCACTATTTCATTGAGAAAGGACCTTAATCTGCACTTATCACGAGACTTGCTAAATATACACACTATTAATTGGGAAACCAGTATGCGCTATTTTTAAACGTTTAAACACAGTTGAGACAGCGACGAAATATTTTTTAATCATGACCAATAATGTATTTTCGGCATCATATTAGATTGTGTTGATAGTTCTAGGCTTCTTTTGAGGAAATACTGTTTTTGTCGATTTTGGGACGATCAGGTGTCTAGTCCCTTTAAATAGAATCTCTGTCATAAAAATGACTAGCGATCCTGTTGTTTTCATTGTTTGCTTGAGTTTATATTTCAGAGCAATTAACATGTTTCAAAGAGATGTATATTGGTATCTTCTGCAGAAATTAAACGGCGGCCTTGTGATGGTGAACTTTTACGATCGTTATATCACTTGCTTCCCAAGCAACGAGACAATTGCAACCCTTAGTCAAGTTGCAGGTAAAACACGTAAATGTTTTGCGAACTAATTGAGATATGGCTTACATTTGGCATTAAAGTTTTTTCAAGTTGCTAACTAGTAAACACGTATTAATGTATGGCGTACAACGGGGGACAAAGCTTACACAAGTCAATGTAGTTGTCTCAAGTTAGAAGTTAACACGTACGAATATATGGCGTACAAAAGAAGACAAAGCTTACATTAGCCGATGTAGATCTCTTGAGTTGCTACATGTGGTTAACACGGACAAATGAGTGGCGTTAACTATGAGACATATATTAGTTGTCTCAAGTTTCATCTTAACACTTACAAATATATGGCGTGTAAAATGATTCAAAGCTTACAGAAGTCATTGTTATCTCTCAAGCTGCTGGCAAACACGTATTCATCTTCATACTTTTATGGCGTACATATAGAGACAGAAATTACCTCGTATAAATGTATGCCGTACAAAACCAGTCAACAAGTACAGACGTCATTGATATATCACTAGTTGCTGGCAAACACGTAAGAACGAATGGCGTTCGAATTGAGACATAGCTTACGTTAGTCTATATAGTTTTCCCAAGTTCCCAGTAAACACATGAATATATGGCGTGGAAACTGAGACACAATTGACGTAAGTCATTGTGGCATTCATATGTTGCTGATAAGCACATGAATGTATGGCGTTCGAATTGAGACGTAGCTTACGTAAGGCATTGTATTTTTCCCAAGTTGCTGATAAACACATAAATGTATGGCGTACAAACTGAGACATAGCTTATGTAAGTCAATATGGTATTCTCAGGTTACTGGTAAACGCGTATGCATATGTGACGTTAAATTTGGGACAAAACTGACATAAGTCATTAAAGTACCACAGGCTGCTGGTATACACATATGAATGTGTGCGTAAGATTTGAGAAATGTTTTGTACATGAGTCATTGTAGTATTTTCAACTTGCCAGATAATTAATGGACATGAAATACCTTATGTATATTTTCATGATTTTTTTTGTGTAAATGGGGTATTTTCATTGGATGCCAGAACTCAAAACTGTCAAAACTTTTTTTTTAAATTTTCATTTCTCGTTAGTGCTCATGTACGGACTATATTGTGCTGTGTTATCAAACTATTTTCAGATCATATCGAGCATATCAAAAATCTCATCGGTGTTTATCACGTCGGCATTGGAGCAGATTATGACGGCGTACCCACGTACGTTTTAGCCAAATGATTTTAACTCCGTTCAACTTGTATACGTCTGCCTCATTCGGAGCTCCTCGGCCATTTTTATCGAAAACAACCTCGGATGTATTTGGACGGTTTACATACTCAAAAAGTGGCACGTTTAAGTCCGCTACAAGTAGATTGCGTAGTAATTTTATTTATCAGTTAAACTTAAACTATAATAATATCTTAGGACACTTAATTATGTTTGCAATAATTCACTTCACTGGCAATCAATTTAAACTTAGATCAATAAATACGACTCTAAAACACTACATTAAATTAATGACATAATTCAAAAATTTACGAACTACTTCAACAGATGTACCGCCATACATCCGAGATTGTTTTCGATAAAAATGGCCGAGGAGTTCCGAATGCGTCTGTCTAACTCAATGAGTTCAGTGAATATTTAAAACAAATCGTCCCTATTGCAATTTTGCCACCCACTGGTGAAAGGCAGGTTGCAATCCTCACCCCTGTATACACGCGTAATATGTGCCCAAACCGTTGAAGCTCACCGAAAATGTGGTTAGAAGTCACCCAATCAAACAGTGTTAATTACCGGCGTGACTCCTTTAATAATTAATTTAATGCATATATGACATACGACAGGAGTGAAGAGACGTATACAATTAATCATATGTTTGTGACGCGTATATTGTACCTCTCTCTCTCTCTCTCTCTCTCTCTCTCTCTCTCTCTCCGTCCCTCCCTCCCTCCCTCCCTCCCTCTCTCTCTCTCTCTCTCTCTCTCTCTCTCAACTTCCCCCCTCCCTCTCCCCCTCTCCCCCCCCCCCCCCCTCTCTCGCTCCCTCTCGTGCTTATTACAATACACGCCTGCTATTTACACATGGCGTAAACAACACAGTGAATATAAACATGCCTTATACACGTGACAATACCTTTCATTTTTGGAAGCTATAACATAATCGCCTATAACAACAGACAACAGGCGAACATGTTATAGATTCAGTACGAGTTTTTCTTCAAAAGTATCCTCTTACAGGGGTAAAAATTTCGAAGCCGTTTCGCTTAGACGAACACACATTTTTTCCAAAACGAAGCCGAGGAAAACATTGGTGTTCGTCCTAGCAAAACGGTTCTGATAGAATAATTTATCAGATTTCCAATAAAAAAATCCGTGATTTGCTTTTTTCCGGATATGTCTTTCCACAAAATGAATATGTTTTTGTGACAAAATAGTCAGTACTACCGAATCAGGATATGAATTTAATCCACTATTTCGCATTATTTTATTGAATACCTATTTTATATGAAAACATATCCCCAAGAACCCACAAGACATTGTTGATTAGGTAGTCTGTGGCATTTTGACACCAAATCACTGTTATATTATCGAAATACTTTTCCGAAAAAAAATGCAAATGCTTTTTGTTCCAAAATCTAAAAAAAAATTATTTCGTAAAATTTGGTCAACTCCTTTCTACCCCAACACATGTCACACAGAATGTCTGTTTTACTCCCGAAAATATTTGTTCCTCAAAACTAAACTAAAAATAAACTTTTGAAACTTTATTAATTTTTTGCCTTCCCCACCCACTTGTGCAATGTGGAAGGCCCTTAATGCAAGACTCACCCTTTTTGCAGACATCCTGTTGGCCTAGAGGACGTCTCAACCTACCCGATGCTTTTCGCGGAGCTCGTGCGGCGAGGGTGGAATGAGGTTGACCTTCAAAAGCTTGCTGGTCGTAACCTCATCCGGGTATTTAGGCAGGCGGAAAAGGTAAAGAAATCGAATTACAGTCTAAACTCGATGGCTCGATATTCTAGGGACCGGGCAAAGTACTTCGAGCCTCGAGAATATCGAGCCAAGCGGGATTGCTTACAGAATGCTATTGTTTCATTTGTTACATAAAGTCTTATTTACCTCGTTTGTTATTGGCTACGCTATCCCCGCAAGAGAAGGAAGAGTATTTTATTGGGCATAGTTACGCACCCTAAATTTCGTTATATGACTTATTCGATTATTAGAAAATACAACTTTATTTTTTTATTTATTATAAAAATACATTTATGCAAACACAAGCAATTGTAAACACAAACATAGCTTTAAAGTTATATCAAAATGCATAGTAATTTAGGGATGGATAACAATTAGAGAAAGAACTTAAAGTGATGGCATGATTATTCAAACTGTTAAACCATTCAAATTCGATAATAATTATAATATCAGTCAAGCAATTTTAATCGATTAGCGCCTTGTGCTAAATGAAGCCAATCAAACAAATCAAGGTGTGAGATTCTTAACTGAACCAACGAAAATGACATCGACCCATGCAAACAAATCAAAGTGTGAAATTCTTGTTTGGGACCGCGAAAACGACTTCGAGCGTGGAGAAATATCGACCCTCAAGATATCGAGCCATCCGATCGAAATTTATATGAACAAAGAGTAAATAAAAATCGGTCCTTTTAATTTGGTTCGAGCCAACGAGAATATCGAGCCATGAGATATCGAGCCAACGAGTTTCGACTGTAGTTGTAACATTGAAGGATTTATCATTGCGGGTCATCAGTGTATGGACAATTTCATTTCTCCCACCTCAAATAAGTAGATCCAATAATTTAACCGTGCTAGATATTCTCATCTTGCCCACGGGCGAAGATAAAATGCCCGTATGAAACTCCTTTTACCACATTGTAATTACCTCCCTTGTTGAAGACTGTCGTCAGTAGCATCAAGGAAATCTTGTCTTATGGTAATATTTAGAACGCTAAATAATTACTTCTCGCTTCAATTGTCACCATGAAACAGTTTTCAGGCACCATTCAAGAAATAATGCTTCGTTCTCCTTGTAACTATTTAAAAAGACCGATTTGACTATTAACATTAACTGGATCACTGCGCGTATATCCATGACAACCACGTGCTATCGCATATCCATGCGCAATTATTTTCACTAAGCAAAAAAGAGATCCAGCAAAAAATACATTTTTACTTAATTTTGTTTAACTGAGGTGGGAGAAAAAGCATCTACCATAGCCGCTCGTATAAGATAGGTTCATCCCGACCCTCGCGCAGGGTGTTTTGCGGAAACTCGGTAAACCTCGTTTCCGCAAAACACCCTACGCTCGGGTCGGAATGAACCTATCTTACACTCTCGGCCATGGAAGATACTTATAATTTTACGTGATTAGTGAATACACCTTATATAAACAAGACTTTAACTCAGTTGATTAGATGGAAAGCCATGTTTTAGTGTGTGTATACCACGTGATAAATTGCGTCACAAATGTTACGTCGAAATGCAATATTTTGCTTCGAATGAAGACTTTAAACAAAGATAACTTAACGATTTCTTCACCATTTCAAATGAAACATAGCGCAGTCTACGCCGCTTACGGAGTTCCGCCTTCGGTCTTTTACCAGAGTTTGATGGAGAGTTTAGTTTCTTAAAACACTTCGACAAACCTTTTTACAATACGGCCATCTGACGGAGCACTGTCAAAACATTATTTTGGAAACAGGTTTGTCGAAGTGTTTGATGAAACAAATTACCTTATCAAACTTTGGAAATAAAACGAAAGTGGGAAGGGTTGGGGTTGGGTTAACTCTTTATGCGGCGTAGACTGCCCTTTGTTTTATTTAAAATGGTGTAGTAACGGAAAAGTTATCTTTGATTTAAGTCATTATTTTAAGCAAAAAGTTGCCTTCCGACGTAGCATACATGACTTAATTTATCACGTGGTATACACACACTGACGTATGGTCAGTGCATTGTTTTAGATTAACAGAGTTGATATTATTTATATCTTTTTTTGCACAATGCATATGAGACAGTTCATCTAAAAGGCTTTAAAAACGCTTCAAATGCATATATCAACATTCTTCTTATCCGTTGTATACGTTAAACATGACGTATTGTTTAACACGCAAGGAGTTATGACGTCATTGTTCATTTCAATATTGAGCTCCGATTGGATTGGCGCTACATCATTTAACCAATGATATACGATGTTACAAAAAACAGTTATTCCTTTAAACAAACGTATGTTGTCGGTTAAAATTATTTAAGAATAAATACTCAATTGCAGAAGATAGCACTAATTTTAAATCATAACGAATAATTATTCAAAGTGTAAATATAAGTATTGATCGCATTTTTCTTGGGTGTTTGCTTTATGAGTATGAACGCACTACAAGCGAGCGAATGGCCACTAAGCCCTAGCGCGCTTCATGGAATTTGCTCGCGTGCCCTACTGCGTTCATACATCGTAAACGCAAGAAAAAATGATTTCAGTCCTTAATTTAACGTCGTCATATTCCACTGTTTGAACGGCGGTAATGTCAATGACGTCAAATATATTATGAATATATATGCGTTCAATTCTGTTTTGTTTCTTACTGCACTATGTTGAATTCAATACATAAATGCGATTTTACTCAAGTGTTCTGAAAGTAATTATCTAATTCCGCGTATTCTAAACCAGGTGAAGGCAGAGATGGCCCACCTCCCACCGCAGGAGAGTCATCTCCCTTTTGACACCGCCTACCCTAGCGAGACCTGCCACACCCGACAGTAATACTGGTTCGATCTTTAATGGCCACGAGTGGAGAAACGTTTTGTTACGTTTGCTATTGTGTCTGGTTTAGTTTTGAATTTCCATATGAGCAATTACTGTTTGTTATACCTGATAAAGTGGTTTTGTTTCAAATTAATGACCATGAGTGAATATATGATTTGCTATATGAGCTGTAATGATTGGTTCAGTTTTAATGGTAATGGGTGAAGATACTATTTAGAGACTGGTTCAATTCTAATAGCCATGAGTTAATATACGATTTAGGGACTGGTTCAATTCTAATAGCCATGAGTGAAGATACGATTTAGAGACTGATTCAATTCTAATGGCCATGAGTAAAGATACGATTAAGAGACTGGTTCAATTCTAACGGTCATGTGTTAAGAGACAATTTAGAGACTGATTCAATTTTAATCGTCATGAGTGAAAAAACGATATAGAGATTATTTTGGTCATGATCGAACGTTCGATTTAGAGACTGGATCAATTCTTATGGCCACGCGTGAAGATATGATTAAGAGACTGGTTCAATTTTTATGAACATGCGTGAAGATACGATTTAGAGACGGGTTATTTCTAATAGCCATGAGTGAAGAAACGATTTAGAGACTGGTTCAATTATAATGGCCATGAGTGAAGATGCGATTTAGAGACTGGTTCATTTCTTATGGCCATGAGTGAAGTTACGATTTAGCGACTGGTTCAATTCTAACGGTCATGAGTAAAGCTATGATTTAGAGACTGGTTCAATTCTAACGGTCATGAGTTAAGATAACATTTAGAGACTGGTTCAATTTTAATCGTCATGATCGAAGGTTCGATTAAAGACTCGGTCAATTCTTATGGCCATGCGTGAAGATACGATTAAGAGACTTGTTCAATTCTCATGAACATGTGTGAAGATACGATTTAGAAACTGGTATAATTCTAATGACCATGAGTGAAGATACGATTTAGAGACTGGTTCATTTCTTATGGCCATGAGTGAAGTTACGATTTGATACATGAGCTTAAGTGACAGGTACAATTTTTATGGTCATTATTGAAGTTACGATTTGGTATTCGAAATTTAGCGACTGGTTCAGTTTGAATGCCATAACTTAAAATGCGCTTTTAAATACAAGCTATATTGACTGTTTCAACAGATCAGAATATTTATGTCCACAAACCATTACAGGCTCATTGTTGTTTACAGTAAAACTGCGGATGTTCGGACAGGCGGTCGTTCGAAAACCGGCAGTCAGTCGAGGTCGAAGCTTAGTCCCGACCATTATTCCTTGTGTTTTTTTTTTTGGTAAAAATAAACTATGCTATTTATTCGTTTTTTAATTGTTATTTTTTTATTTTATTTCTTTCTTTTTTTTTGGGGGGGGGGGATTTTTCACATTTATTAGACAAGCTTTTGATTATATGCGTGATTTTAACAACGCAATACAATACATACTCGGTGCCGAAGTAAACTGACGATTCAAACTTGGAAAAACATTGGGAAACATTTAATAACAGACTAATTTGGAAACTTGGGATACATCGGATCACTCGAGGTTTTAGCTCAGTCTCCGGCGTCCTCGAGCGATCGCAGTTTTACTGTACAATGATATAGTGACTGTGTTAATTTGCGCTGTGTGACAAGAGTGAATGTTTCGAATTGAATTACCCCGATTTGTAGGCGCTCTGTCAGCTATTCCGGCTTTTTCGATAGTAATGCACCAGACAATTGAAACCACAGCCCCCAGATCCGGCGGTACACCAGGGATAGCGGGGGGAAATGGGCCGTGTTTTACCTTCCAGGTGGCTACACACAGTGCCCAATGAATGCGGTGGTTTTGTTTTCGCCCCGAAAATAGAAGGGCATGAGCTTTACCTAGGATGACCCAGGGGTTCGGGGCATTTCACGGGAATTTTACCAGCAGTTTGTCCCCACTGGGCGGGGATTTTAGCTGGGATTTGCTGGACCGCGAGTCAAAGTCTCTGCTATTCCCTGACCTACTTGGGGCCGTGGTTACAATTGACTGGTGCATTATGCATATTAGTGCCAATGCCCTCTGTGACATAAGGTGTAGTTGAGGTTTCAACTATTGTATGCTCAGTGGTCTAAACGCGCTCTGGTATATTGTCGGCTGTGTTTGTTTTAATTCAATGGCCATACACCAATATAGATTAACTATATTACAATGCGGTTAATGAAGTGTTTATATTTTGTTGTTGACTGATTTACTCTCATAGCTGGCATAGGTGAGGTTTTCTACGTACGGGATGGTGACTTCTTTAATCGTTTATATTTATGATTGCACATAAGTCAATCCGTCATTTAACAAGTTACAAGTCATCATTTACATCCGTCATAGAGATTTGTTATAAGGCCACGGGCGTAGCTAAGCTTTGCCGAATCTGTAAGAGTGCCTTGCTAAAATGGTGATTTCCATCGACCTTTGGTCAAATACTAGTAGTCAAGGGTGTAACTGAGCTCTGTTGCGTCTGTAAGAGTGACTTTTCAAATGTACACGGATTTATGACCAAGAATGTACATGTAGGACGGGAAGGGTAGACAAGCAAATAAAATGCTAAGACGGAAAAGGTACACAAAAATAACATGTTAAGACGAAAGGGTACACAAACAAATAACATGTTAAGACAGAAAGCGTACACAAACAAATAACATGTTAAGATGGAAATGGTAACAAACAAACAACATGTTATGATGAAAAGGGTACACAAACAATTAACAACGTCAAGACAGTAAAGGTACATAAACCAATAACATGTTAAGCCAGATATGGTACACAAACAAATAACATGTTAAGACTGAAAGGGTACAGAAACAAATAACATGTTAAGACAGAAAGGGTATACGAACAATTGATATTTTATGACAGAAATAATACACAAACAAATAACATGTAAAGACAGAAAGTGTACACAAACAAATAACATGTTAAGGTGGAAAAGGTACACAAACAAATAACATGTTAAGGTGGAAAAGGTACACAAACAAATAACATGTTAAGATGGAAATGGTACACAAACAATTAGCAACGTTAAGACAGAAAGAATACACAAAAAATAACTTGTTAAGACAGAAAAAAGGGTACACAAACAAATAACATGTTAAGACAGAAAAAAGGGTACACAAACAAATAACATGTTAAGAAGGAAAAAGTACACAATCAAATAACATGTTAAGACAGAAAGGGTACACAAACAAATAACATGTTAAGAAGGAAAAAGTACACAAACAAATAACATGTTAAGACAGAAAAAAGGGTACACAAACAAATAACATGTTAAGAAGGAAAAAGTACACAATCAAATAACATGTTAAGACAGAAAGGGTACACAAACAAATAATATGTTAAGAAGGAAAAAGTACACAATCAAATAACATGTTAAGACAGAAAAAAGGGTACACAAACAAATAACATGTTAAGAAGGAAAAAGTACACAATCAAATAACATGTTAAGACAGAAAGGGTACACAAACAAATAATATGTTAAGAAGGAAAAAGTACACAATCAAATAACATGTTAAGACAGAAAGGGTACACAAACAAATAACATGTTAAGATGGAAATGATACACAAACAAATAATATGTTAAAACAGAAAGGGTTCACAAACAAATATCATATTAAAATGGAAAGGATGCCCAAACAAAAAACAATTTAAGACGGAATCAGTACACAAACAAATAACATGTTAAGACTGAAAGGGAGACAAACAAGTTATATGTTAGGAGAGAAATGGTACACAAAAGTGTCAAACCAAAATCGACAAAAATGTTTATATAAGTAAATAATTTATTTCATCAATGTAAAAAGCCATATATAACAGGCATGTGAAAATGCGAGATATAGTCTGAACACTTATAGAATCAACGACACGTCAGTCGCATTGCTATCAGATAAAATATTATGCACCTGATTAATTCCATACATTTTGTGCATATGGTATAAAACACTAATATTGTTCTCGATTATATATGTTATCAGTGGCGTAGCTTGCCCTATATTCATGTAGATTCATAAATGTGCTAGGGGGTCTGGGGGCGTGCCCCCCCCTCCTGAAATATACGAAAACAATGGTGCAATGTGGTGAGTTCTGAGGTGCTTCTTTAGTACTGAAAAATGGACAGTGTTAGGATCTACAATTATTCCTTTACTTTCTATAAAATAGCAAACGACTAAGCCCGAGTTATGTTAATAATACTCAGATTGTCTAACAGAAGTCTAATTTTCGGTCCTTTTTGCAATTGATATACAGTCAAACCCCGTTGGCTCGAACTGAAAGGGACCGGCGAAAATACTTCGAGCCTCAGAAAAATCGAGCCAAGCGGGATTTTTTACCTTAAGTATAAAGCAAACGGACCTTTACATCTAGTTCGAGCCAACGATGATTTCGAGCCAAACGAGTTCGAGCCAACGGGGTTCGACTGTATATAATTACATGTTCAATGTCCATGTGTATGTAACAGCATGTAAGGTCAAGTACGGATACTGGAACTTTGTCTGAATTATTTATTTTTTTGTCAGAATCATATGGATTCAGCCGCGAACTCGCGTATAGGCAGCTACGCGCCAGGTGATGGAATATATATATTTTATGCTGGATATGATACAACACGTGTACAAGCGTATAATCTAATAATGATGTACAAAACAATAGTGACATTTCATGACCGATATGCTCGTCCAGTGTGTGTATACCACGTGATAAATTACGTCATGTATACCACGTGATAAATTACGTCATGTATACCACGTGATAAAAAACGTTATATATACTACGTCGAAAGGCAGCATTTTGCTTAAAATAAATACTTCAATCAAAGATAACTTTTCTTTTACTGCACCATTTTAAATGAAACAAAGGACAGTCTATGTGGCTTAAAGAGCCCCTCCTTCGTTTTATTACCGAAGTTTATTAAGGTGATTAGTTTCAACAAACACTTCGACAAACCTGGTTCCAAAATAATGATTTTGACAGTGCTCCGTCAGACGGCCGTATTGTGAAAGGTATGTCGAAGTGTTTTAAGAAACTCAACTCTCAATCAAATGCCAAGACCAAAGGCGGGGCTCTGTAAGTGGCGTAGACTAAGCTATGTTTCATTTGAAATGGTGAAGAAATAGGAAAGTTATATTTGTTTAAAGTCTTCATTCGAAGGAAAATATTGCCTTCCAACGTAGCATTTATGACGCATTTTATGACGTGGTATACACACACTGTCGTCGGTATAATGGTTTATGATTTCATGAGTAAAAAATGATTATCACAGAACAAATAATTTTCAAAAACGTATCGGGTGCACGCAATGTACGGTTATAAGTATACCAAACTCCACACAGCGGTTCCTTCTCCTGACTACTCCTTCATTCACTCGTACATTGCGAGATTCGGAGCTCCCCGGCCATTTCACATCGAAAACAACCTCGGATGTAAATGGACGGTTTACAATGTCAGAAATCTTTACATTTTAACTATGCAGCAAGTAGATCGCATAGTAGTTTAAATTAAGCAGTTAAACTGAATGACGGTAATCTGGAAATCTTAATTAGTTATGCAATAAATCACTTCACTAACAATCATTTTAAACTTAGATATACAAAATATACGTTAAAACAATACAATCAATTTATACTAGCATTTAGATTTTTACGAACTACTTCTACTGATGCACCGGCATACATCCAATGTTGTTTTCGATGAAAAATGGCCGAGGAGTTCCGAATGTCGTATATTGCGAAGGAGCTTGAATATATTCACATGTGCGGCGGATAAGGCGTACGACTACCACGTGTCAAGGCGCGTGTGACACACTTCTTCCGGTGCGGCAACTTCAAAGGGAAGCATATCCTCGTGCGGAGCCTCGTGTGACATTTCAGCTTTCACCTGTGAAAACGGAGACAGACATGTGTAAATGCATAGATCAAACATTTAACATTAATGTATTCGACCTACAAATCACATTAAGATATCCGACGTGCATCTAAGTTCGGGGTAATCTTTGCTAATCTTACATCAGAAAATCCGATTTACATTTTACATGAATGTAATTGTTTGTTTCAGTGAGATATCGATTTTATTTTATCGACTGGGCACCGAAATTCATATTTTCACGACTGGTATAGCCACGAGTGAAAATATGAACTTTCGGTAATCTTTTTATTTCATGCTACCAACGAAGGTTTTAACGTTTTTTCTGTCTGTTTTAATCACCATGACGCACCCCGTTGAGTGCCTCATATTTTGACAGCATAACTGAATTATTAAAGTGCATGCCGGAATAAAATAGGGCTTAAATGCATTATACAGTTATTCGCAGCATTCTATTTTATAAACACACAATAAGCAAAAAAAATAATATTAACAGTACATATTGTTTCTACAAGATTATTTTTTTTTGCAATTGCTCACACAACTTTAAAAAAACAAGTTGACTGCGTATGAATACATAAATAGATATTTCATTCAGCGAGGCACAGATGAACTTGCAACATGTGTTTAGACCTGAAATTTGGAAATTAAATCAATCGCATCAATTTTTTAAAGCGTTTTGTGATTAAAAACGTGGAAGAAAACAAGTTTATAGTTGTCACTGTCACAGCTGTCAAAAATCATGCAGATTTATTGTATATGCGGAGTGATTTTCCGTGAGACTGGAAAATCGCAAGGTTTCTGGTGACCTGAAAATGTGTCTGCTTTTGTGAACAATAATTTGCAGTAAAGGTTGATGCTGTTTTTTTTATATTAGCTGCTCGAAGTATTGTGAAATAATTGGTGTGAATGTAGCAAAATTAAGCGGGAAGCTTAGATTCTTCTCTGGATTGGTCATGACATATACCAGTGAACGAGCTCTACTAAAAGTAATGTCGACTATCGCAGCTAATAAGAGAAGGTCGGCTTTGGGGTTAAGGTGAGAAACTGGCCCCAATTTCTAGAAACTTCTTAAGCTTAACAGGCTTAAGTAGCTTATTTCAATTAGCCAAATTACATACTTAAATTGAATTATGATAGATGAAAAATGGTTAATTGTGATTATCATAATGACAATTCCTATCTACAGTATAAAAACTCTTAAAGAAGTAAATCTTATTTAAATTATTGGAAAAAAAATCATGACCTTAGCTTAATTCTGCTATGAGGGACTTAAAAAGTTTCGAGAAATTGGGGCCAGAGTTTTAGTTTCTAGAGCGGTATTCATAAGACAGTTTAAGTCGTTTCCTAACTTAAGTCATTTTCTAAAGTTAAGATTCTTACTTATTATATGATACAATCGCTTCATAGTATCTGAAATACTTCATTGATTTGATTCAAGAAACATACCTTGATGTATTTTCATTTGACAACGAAAATTTTAGGAAATTGACTTAAGCTAAAAATGATTTAAGAAGTTGTTTTATGAATACGACCCCTGGCATACATCAAAACTGTGAGTGCTGGGTTTTCAGTTATATTTCAAAATTACAAACTAGCATGCGATTATTTTCAATTTTAATGATGTTGAGAACCAAGTTTTGTCAGCTGTCCATTTTATAATTTTTTGAAGCAGGCGCCTTAAGAACATGTATATAATATACAGGTGAGTAAGCACAAACTAGCGACCGATAGTAGCGACCATCAACTTGATCGACCGATAAGAAAAGAGTTATCCCGCTTGATATTTTACAGGTGCTGTTAAAAGGAAGTAACTTTTGTTGTATTTACTATGGTAACCACAAGGGGAGCAACTCCAATTGTAAATTGAATAAGGAACAGGGAAGTTAAATCCAGAAAAAAGAAGTTCCCTTTTTAAAGCTGCACTCTCACAGATTTACCGTTTTTACAACTTCCTTCATATTCTTGGAATAAACCATTTTTTGGCGTACATATATGAAAACCAGTGATATAAGACTTTTCCTTTTAACGTTCGAAAACTAATGATTTATGGCTGACATTTGCACAAAACATCAATTTTTGATCATAAATATGAAATCTTGTGATTGTTTTGTGTCAGCAGTCTGTATCATTGATTTCCATGCATTTTCGCAAGAATTGGTTCGTTTCAAGACAAAAAGTAAAAAAAGTTGTCAAAACATTTAATCTGTGCTAGTGCAGTCTTAAAAAAAACAGTGAAATATTAATATGTTATTACACTTTTTCAAAATGGTGAAATATCAAATTTATTTCACTGATAAATCTCTATTTACCACAAAAACACATGAAATAAATCTATGTTTCTAACGTAAATCTCCGGACCTTGGGTGGAGGGGGGCGGGGGGCGTGGTTAACTGGTGCATAATGTGTACACTGAGTTTTAAGTAAATAGACATATGGACACCTTTGTAATTTAGACCAAATGTAAGGGTTGTGCACGATTTCAGCACCGCCTATTGTTACCACATCGCTCCTTTAATATGTGACTACATTGACCATTTGTCAAACAACAACAGCAACAACAACAACGACAACAACAGCGACTACACCAACAGCAACAACAATAATAACAACAACAATAACAAAGACAGTATCATAACATTAGCACCAGAAGTAGCACCAGCAGTAGCACCAGCAGTAGCACCAGCAGTAGCAACAACACAACAACAACAATAACAACAACAACAACATAATAATAATAATAAAAACCTTTACGTTGTACTCTAATTGAGCTTCACATTAATCGAACTAGAGAATTTCTGCCATTTATGTGTTAAATGGGACTCCTCTTAGATTGCCAACAAACTACTTTTCGAGAAAACGTTTTCTTTACCCGAATGCATTTATACTACAAATCATTTCTCTCAGTAAAAAAAGTTAATGATAGGTTGCCATATGAAGAGAATGTAAATAATAGCTAAAATCTGACATTTAAACTTAGTTAAAAACATGGCAAGATATTTCCGCATACACACCGGGCATGACCCGAGGTAAATGCTAAATTTAATGTTAAAGCAAGTAAAAATAGTAAAATAAATGCATTTAAACTGTAAGTTTTTTACTTTGGAAGATTTGTATTTTTCATATGTCTAATTGTATTTGCAACCCGAACGAAACGAAGCATTAAAAGCATAGAAATGTCATATATAAATCAATTACTTCACTACATGCTTAAAGATCTGATGAAAGTCGTTTTAATCAATTCGATAAATTTATCACCTTCTCTGCCTGCCTAAGTACCCGGATGAGATTACGGCCGGCGAGTTTTTGAAGGTCAGCCTCGTTCCAGCCTCGCCGCACGAGCTCAGCGAACAAGGCCGGGTAGGTGGACACGTCTTCTAGGCCAACCGGAAGTCTGCAAAAAAGAGTGACACGTATAGTCACGTGTAAATTGTAGGAATAGAAAATCGGTCAAAATCATAATTATAATCGATTCTGTGATAATACATTCGATTATCGGCGACCTCGGCTTTATCAATCATCGTTTTATCCCTAGTTCAATGAATACTTCGGCGAAGGTGTATATGGTGCACTTGGTATAAGTTATGTGTACAATAAGTCACGCGTTTATTATATATTAGTGTATATTATATACTTAGTGCATGCTTATTACAACTGATTATCTTGTATAATTGTATACGGTAAAAGGTACATGATCAATATACAATTGTTAACAACATATTATTGTACCAATGACATGTATAAAATAAATCCTTTTGTCAATTGATAAAGATATATTATATATTGTGTAAGGTACGTGTTATACAACGTATAAAACAAGTGTACATTTCCTAAGGTATGTGTATAACGTATAAGACACGTGTACATTTCCTAAGGTATGTGTATAACGTATAAGACAAGTGTACATTTCCTAAGGTATGTGTATAACGTATAAGACACGTGTACATTTCCTAAGGTATGTGTATAACGTATAAGACACGTGTACATTTCCTAAGGTATGCGTACAACGTATAAGACACGTGTACATTTCCTAAGGTATGCGTACAACGTATAAGACACGTGTACATTTCATACGGTATGCGTATAACGTATAAGACACGTGTACATTTCATACGGTATGCGTATAACGTATAAGACACGTGTACATTTCATACGGTATGCGTATAACGTATAAGACACGTGTACATTTCATACGGTATGCGTATAACGTATAAGACACGTGTACATTTCCTAAGGTATGTGTATAACGTATAAGACACGTGTACATTTCCTAAGGTATGTGTATAACGTATAAGACACGTGTACATTTCCTAAGGTATGTGTACAACGTATAAGACACGTGTACATTTCCTAAGGTATGTGTACAACGTATAAGACACGTGTACATTTCATACGGTATGTGTACAACGTATAAGACAGGTGTATCCTTCATAAGGTATGTGTTCAATGTATAAGACACGTGTACATTTCATAAGGTATGTGTAGAACGTATAAGACACGTGTACATTTCATAAGGTATGTGTACAACGTATAAGACACGTGTACATTTCATACGGTATGTGTACAACGTATAAGACACGTGTACATTTCCTAAGGTATATGTACAACGTATAAGACACGTGTACATTTCATAAGGTATGTGTACAACGTATAAGACAGGTGTATCCTTCATAAGGTATGTGTACAACGTATAAGACACGTGTACATTTCATAAGGTATGTGTACAACGTATAAGACAGGTGTATCCTTCATAAGGTATGTGTACAACGTATAAGACAGGTGTATCCTTCATAAGGTATGTGTACAACGTATAAGACACGTGTACATTTCATACGGTATGTGTACAACGTATAAGACACGTGTACATTTCATAAGGTATGTGTACAACGTATAAGACACGTGTACATTTCATAAAGTATGTGTACAACGTATAAGACACGTGTACATTTCATAAGGTATGTGTTCAACGTATAAGACACGTGTATATTTCATAAGGTATGTGTACAACGTAGTATAAGACACGTGTACATTTCATACGGTATGTGTACCACGTATAAGACACGTGTACATTCCATAAGATATGTGTAAATGCATATTTAGCTACACGTGGCGTAGTTTTATAACCACTTTTAACGTGCACTAAGGCGCATGCTAGTATCATGAACGGTGTTTGAGTTAGGGACAAGAGTAAAGGTTTAGACCGACAAAGTTGTCGACGTTTCGATGTTTTTTCAGAAAAGAAGGATGCTGAAAAAAATATACTTACGAGGGGACACCGTCATAGTCAGCCCCTATACCCACGTGATCGACCCCAATAAGGTTCTTGATGTAATCTATGTGATCTGAAAGAAGGGGAGTAATAATGCAAATAATACGTGATTCGTAGTTGAGTAACACATACATTCCTTGTGAAAATTGGCCCTCCCAACAACGCATAGATTCAGTTTCCGGATATGGATAAGGTGCTGTTACGATAAAGATGGAGTTATAAAAAACCGAAAACATGGCATTTAGCGCATGCGCTGTGGACTTATGTAACTGTTTTCAGTTTCGAACTGTAGAAACTCGGGTCCCTCGAGTAGGTATTCCCAAAATGCTCAATACACACGTTGTTTAAAATGTATACCTGCGACATGGGCGAGGGTAGATTCTGTGCCGTTCATAGGATAACAAGTGACGTATTTGTCGTAAAAATTCACCATCACCAATCCGCCGTTTGTTTTCTGAAAATACATGTTACGATAACGTGTAAATGGATTAAATTAAGGATTAAAACTGTTCTATTCGCTTCCGACTTTGTTTTTTACATTGCCGACCCAATCTTTCATTTGGTAATATAATTTTCCGTTAGCTCATTTGGGAGAGCGTTCGCTTCGGGTGCGGAAGGTCGGGGGTTCAGGCCCGGCTGCCTCAAAAACGTTAAAATATGGCATTAGTAGCTTCGTTGCCCAGCGTTTGGCATTTAAAGGGTAGTACTGGTAAATAGTGTACTCAGTACTGGTTTTACCCAGGAAGTTGTATCCAGTGTATCGGTTCTATACACCGAACCAGTTCACTGGCACCGGATTTACACTCTTATTTTTAAAAAAATAAGAAGAAAAACCCCCTTATGATTTCAAACTAAAAATTACGATTCCCAAAGTGTGAAAAATTATTGAAAAATATTGTTTTGTTTATAAATATGCACTATGTACTGTCTTTATATTCTCAAGGAGAAAGATTTTATCTTTTATTTTTTAAGAAAAAAAATGATTTTGAAAATTCGGTGGCAGTGAGCCAGTTATAGAACATAGCGGTCTACTCGCAAAAATCTAGGACACCACACCCTGATTTCTTGTATATAACAATTTTTCTTCAAGTCTTCCAATGCCTGCTTTTGATTGCGAGTTGCAGTCACTTCTTTATCATGTCACTTATATTCTTAACAGTGTGTGTATACCACGTGATAAATTACGTCATATACTAGTATGCTACGTCGGAAGGCAACATGTTGCTTAAACTAAAGACCTCGATGATAACTTTTCTTTTATTACACCATTTTAAATGAAACAACGGGCAGTCTATACCGCTTAAATAGCTCTTCCTTCGTTGTATTACCGAAGATAAGGTGATTAGTTTCAACAAACACTTCGACAAATATGTTTCCAGAATAATAAGTTTGACAGTGCTCCGTCAGACGGCCGTATTGTGAAAGGTTGGTTGAAGTGTTTTAAAAAACCAAACTCCAATCAAATTCTGGTAAAAGACTGAATGTGGGGCTACGTAAGCGGCGTAGACTGCGCTATGTTTCATTTAAATGGTGACGAAATAGAAAAGTTATCTATGTTTAAATTCTTCATTCGAAGCAAAATATTGCCCTCCGACGTAGCATTTTTGACGCAATTTATCACGTTGTATACATACACTGCTTAAAGTGACACTCTTATTCCAAATCAATACATACAAATGTATAAAAAACATCAGTTTTGACTGATAAACCTTTTATCTTCTTACTAAATAATTCACTTATGGAAAATATTAATTACCTTTAACAAGATCGTAATCGTGTATTTAAAAGCAGAAAGCGCAAACATACTAAATGATTGGTGAATGCTAAAAGATTTACTGTGGTCTGCTATAGTCTCATAAGGCAGAAATACTGTGTTTTATGCTCATTTCCTTCTATTTAAACACGGCACCCTTCATAAGAACCATTGTTTTCGACAATAATTCATCCTTTCTGGACTATTGAAACAATATTATTAAATGTGGTAGATCTTATTTGGGAGTAAGAGTGTATCTTTAATCACTGGCCTCGGATTTTCAAACTCAATCATTTTTTAAAAAAATCTAAAAAGATCTTATAATTCTTAACTAAAAATCATAATACCGAAAATGCGAAAAACTATTAAAAAATATGTATATGTTAGTATAATATACAGTACAAAGTGTATATTTATTAAATAAAATATTTTTCAATATTTTTTCACATTTTCGGTATTATGATTTTTAGTTTAGAATTATAAGATTTTTTTGGATTTTTTTTAAACAATGATTGAGTTTGAAAATCCGGTGCCAGTGATTAAAGATATACTCAAAGTCGATAACGATTCAGTCAGCTCGTGTTTATTTTCCCTGCACTTAAGATCGTTGCGATTTCTCAAACCATATTTGATCAGTAATAATAGACACACCGCACATTTAAAACATACTTTATTTCAAACGCAATTAACTTGAGGTTTATCAGGACTCATTCAGGCGGCAAGTGGGACATATCTTACATTGAAAACACGATATTTAAACCCGTTTTCATCATATCTAAACAGGCAGGTTGCATGCATTTTGCGTCATTATAAATATCAGTTACATAGAGTGTAAGAGTTAAACAGTTTTATTTGTACCACCTAAAAAAAACAACAACAAAAAACAACATTTGCCGATTTTTCTAACTTTTCATAAAAACACTATTATATTGAGGAAGAAAAAAACAAAATAAACACATACACACACGTTAAAAATCAAGTTAGCTCGATAGCGCAACCACTACTTGACAGCGCCACCACTAGGGCAACAGCGCCACCACTTTTATAAATATGTGCATTTTTACTTTTTAAGAAGTGCTTTTTAGGTTTGGTTGTGTTCCGGCATAGGTACAATACATAACAGTTATGTTTGCATGCGTGAGAATGTTCTTACGGGGTGTGTAAGCACCGAAATGTACATGCTATGCAATCAGATCTCAAAATATGCACACGTCTGATTCGGGTAAAAGCTCCAGGCACCACAATTTGCACAATATTGAAACGAAATAGTAACCAGCCTACAGTAGAAGTGTTCTTACACGGTACTACATTCTCCGATTTCCGAAATATATCCGTTAAATGAAATTATCAAATAAAATATAAATCGTACTCACGTTTGTTCATGTAAACATAGGGCACAGCTCCACCACGGAAGTGGCGACAGCTCTTTTTCTTTGCACCGCCGTAAACTGGTGGAGCTGGCGTTTACAGGCCGTGTATTAGACACATCGTAAATATCGCTCAGGTAGTGCACCAGTCAATTGTAACCACGGCCCCCAGGTCCGGGGGTATACCGTGGATAGCGGGAAAATTGGCCGTGTTTTTACCTCTCAGGTGGCCCCGCAGTGCCGGGTGAATGCGGTGGTTTTGTCTTTGGGCCCGAAATAGCGGGGAACGGTCCTTACCTAGGGTCCCTGGGATGCGGGGGCATTTGATGGGGATTTAACCAGCAGTTCGTCCCCGCAGGGCAGGGACCCGGGCTTGGGTGGACCGAAAGTCAAAGTCCCGGCTATTCCCCGGACCTGGGGGAGCCGTGGTTACAATTGACTGGTGCATAGTGATTAAGTATGTTTACTTTAATAGAAAATTTCTTAAAGCATTGCTTCAATGGTTAAGTTTGGTAACAATGCGTTACCGTAAGTTTAAGAACGTCGTCCTGTACATTCCGGTAGTGGTTACAGAGCGCAAAGGCGGAGGAGTGGCTGTAGATTACAGGTGCGCGCGCAATCGCCAGTGTTGAAACCATGGTCGCCTTGGCAACGTGTGCCAGGTCCACGAGCATTCCGATACGATTCATTTCCAAAATAACTTGCTGAAATATATAGAAAACAACACTTTAGAGCTTTAATAAAAACTTCACTCTCACAGATATACCGTTTTTACAACTTTTTTATCTTTAAATGAGCATTTTTTTTGCGCCATAACTGCAAACCAGTGATTCAAGACTGCTGACAAAAGATCAGATCGCAGATATGCATATTTGCGTTCGAAACTTAATGTTTTATGGCTTAAAGAGCGTTACTAACGGTTTAAGAAAAATGCATTAAACATTTTTTTTTAACTTACATAAAAAAAATCTGCGGTCTAATTTTTGTCAGCAATCTTTTATGACTGGTTTCTTAGAATTTTCGCATAAATTTGCTTGTTCCAAGACAAAAAAAGTTGTAAAAACGGCCAATCTGTGAGAGTGCAGCTTTAAACAAATTTAAAAGTCCTGCTGTAAACCCTCCTTCGAAATCAGTGGTACAGTGGTATTTTATGTATAGTATTCGCATTATAAATAATTTAGACTTAATACGGGCTGGCCTGGGATGGTATTCGATATTGGACTTAATTAGATACAAGAACGATGTATCTAATCGGACAAAATTATGTAAAGATGGACTAATTACATCCCTGATCAATTATTTGAGTAATCTGAATAATACAATTAATTAATTGTAGTGTATTAGCGTGATTCTATTAACATTAAGTTATTATGAATTTCCCGTAAAGTGTAATTTTGCATTAAATCAAAAAAGGTCACAAGTGTTAATTCATAAAGGTTAACTGCTTAATTTAAATTACTACGCAATCTACTTGTATCGTATAACCGTTGTTGCTTTCGAAAAAAGATTTACGAGGTGTTCCGATTTTATTACTTTAGAGCCGATTCTTTTCTTTCCGTTATTATACGACTCTACGTTATACCATGAACACTCTAATTCGTAAACATGGTTAAAAAGCAATTAGAATTATCATCAAAAACACATGTCACGTGTACCTTTCCAAATCCCTGAACATTGTAATTTTAATAACAAAATGGACTCATGTGTACCTTTTCAAATTCCAGAACTTTAATTTTAATAACAAAATGGACTCATGTGTACCTTTTCAAATTCCAGAACTTTAATTTTAATAACAAAATGGACTCATGTGTACCTTTTCAAATTCCAGAACTTTAATTTTAAAAACAACATGGATTCATGTGTATCCTTTCAAGCTCCAGAACTTTAATTTTAAAAACAACATGGATTCATGTGTACCTTTCCAAATTCCAGAACTTTAATTTTAAAAACAACATGGATTCATGTGTTCCTTTACAAATTCCAGAATTTTAATTTTAAAAACAACATGGATTCATGTGTACAGGTCTTTCCAAATTCCAGAACTTTAATTTTAAAAACAACATGGATTCATGTGTTCCTTTACAAATTCCAGAATTTTAATTTTAAAAACAACATGGATTCATGTGTACAGGTCTTTCCAAATTCCAGAATTTTAATTTTAAAAACAACATGGATTCATGTGTACCTTTACAAATTCCAGAATTTTAATTTTAAAAACAAAATGGACTCATGTGTACAGGTCTTTCCAAATTCCAGAATTTTAATTTTAAAAACAACATGGATTCATGTGTACCTTTCCAAATTCCAGAATTTTTATTTTAATAACAGCATGGATCTATTTATTGTACCTTTCGAAGTCTGTTAGTCCAACCTGAGCATAATTATACTAATAACAACATGGATTGTACCTTTCCAAATCCCTGAACATATAATTGTAATAATAAATTTAACCCATGTGTACCTTTCCAAATTCCAGAATTTTTATTTTTATAACAACATGGATTTATTGTACCTTTCCGAAGTCTGTAAGTCCATCAAGTGGTTTTCCGTCCGCCGTCTCATTGTAGTCGGGTGCGTCTTGGCGCCAATTGTCTGCCCTGAAAAGATAGAGAAGTTTAGAATATTACGTATTATGCTTGGTTTGTAAAAAAAGACGGATGAGAGTATCGATTTCTTCTTTAGGGTAAACGCCAGTTTCATCGGGCAGAAACTTCATTAAAGTTACCTATCAGTGGTTCGATTATAAAACTGTATCGCTGATATACTCGAAATAGTATTATTGTGTGCACTATGTCCATGCTCATACATAATACCTTCAATTTTGTATGTCTAAAATGTTGTTTTGCTATGCGACAGTGTCACCATGAGAAGGAGGCGTGATGCGAGATTTATGTTTGTATATCATAACAAGACAGCCTGTTGCGTCAAGGACCTGTGTCTGTAGGACGAAGATCGCGGCGTCCCGTACGAAATAAAGGGGCGGATTCCGGGCGGAATTGAGGCGGAATTGGCACGGAATCGGTGAATTCCGCCTGGAGTATGGACGGAATCATTATTCCGCCCGATATCCCTCTAAGTTTCTAGTGGATTCTGGGCGTGAAAATATTGGAAGTTCCAGGCGTAAACAAATTACGGGCGTATTTATATACCCTAACATTTGTGTAACACGGAATTTCGTACTTTGTTTTTTATACGAAACCTTTGGGACGGAATATCCTACTTAAACATTTTAGTGGCGCGTAATTTCGAACTTAGCCTAATATTTTCAGCCAAAAAAATCCAAAATAATTCGAAAGTCATGAAAATTATTGAATTGTTTTTGTTCCCTTTAACATTTAGATTTCACATAGCGAGTTAAAAGCTAATCATCTTCCATGCTTTCATCTGAACACCGCATACTCCATGTAATATAAAATATGCAACAAAAATAAAAATAAAGGTCAAACACATAAAGGAAAATAAATACATGACCCCATGATATAAATTTACACTCAGCTTTTATGAACTTTAAAGTCAACTTAAAAAGTTACTTATGACACTAATTTGGACATTATAACATCAACCACTAATATCAATTAAAACTAAACTTAGCTTAGTCGGCTATAAATAATTGACTTCCATTCGATTCGAGGTCGTCATGTACAATACTGTGCTTCAATATTTGACTCACCGATAAGCCTCATGGGCTTTCAATGGGGTACAAGACCCAGCTGTTTATAAATACTCGCCTTATCTTGCAAAGATCTGGTCGGATTTCCCTTTGAGAACCTTAACCTTTATTTACTCCGGTCATGTGTTTCACAAGCGGCCCTTTCACAAGATGTACGACGCTTTCGAAAAATGGATAACTAGACTTTTACCAAGAAAACATTTGAACTTGCGTGAGAAACGTTATAGTTAAAACGTATGGTTGTGTGTATTGACCAACAGATGGAACATTAGCCGTGATTGATAAGAATAACGCGGACTTGGGGTGTCTTACAAAAAATTGAATCGAGAAATAAAATGCATATGCTGTGTGAGACTGGCAGATAATCAAATGCAACACTTCAAAGAGGTTCGTGGTCATGAAAGATGGAGGTAACTTTTCTATTTCTCGTTTAACCAGTTTTGAAATTGTGTTTGTCTGTTCTCACTTTTACAACTATTTTGTTTGATTTACATAGAGTAAGTTTGATGCGATTAAGAATGCTTAGTTTATGCTTTACAAAATATTTGGTTGGGTATCAATACTATGTTTATTATAACCATAATACCTTATATTTGCCTTGTTACATAATTTTCACCCGAAAAGCATTCTCGCAATCATTAAACTTCACAAAGAAGTTCATATGTGCAACGAAAGAAGATATCAGCATTAACCCTCGGCTTTCCGCGAAAGTTTCCGAGTAAATTACAATTGCTGTCGGTGTTATCAAAATGAATCTTGCCGGAATCTACCGAGTTCACATAATATATTCATTTTAATATGTTTGTTTAAACAACAAAACGTTAATTAAGTTCTGCATTATGCTGGAATAACGGTTTTAGTCTTGATTTTAAAAACAATCTTTAAATTAAAAATTTATTAAACAGAAATAACTGCATTACACATGTGTTCTTCTTGATATTTCAGCAGCCACTTTCACACGCAGAAGTCGACTGCATCTCCATCAACAAATTTCACAGCAAAGGTAATGGCTTTCTCGAGTAAACCTCTAAAGTGCTTAATTAATTAATGTGCCATATATGTTTTATAAAGATGTAATTCGTGATAAAATAAGGGTATGAATGAGAGCAGTTATATTTATTAAAATTATATGGATTATGTAAACAGCTAAAATAAGTCATCATTTAATTGTTATAAGGTGATTATTGCAATTAATCAAACAACTTTTACAGTTATCGGAGAAGGGCAACTTCGCAAGAAAACTCATGCCAACCATCTCCACTCCTGTAACCCCAGGCAACACTGTTGTGGTAAGAATACATTTCAATATTGCTCAGTCATCACGTCTTCTGGCCTCCCGAAACATAATCATGTTCTCTACTTATTTTGTTCATACACATATCAGAATGTTAATCAAACGGTTATTTCAGGAGTCGTTGCTTCCTTAATGAGTGTGCTGCAAGAAACACTACAAATTTAGTTAAACCTGTTTGTTTATTCATAATGTTATGATACTATAATGGCAAATAAAACCTTACGCTCAGAAGTTTGTGACTTTGAAAAGATAAATAACATTTTCTTAACTAAACTGACTTTAATAACCATTTATTTGAAATACGATTCAACCAGCCTTGTACTATGACATGCAACTTAAATGGCATTTTACGTATGACTTTATTTCTGTAATTGTTCACATATGTTACAGGGTTATCCATAGATTATGTTTCAATTCAGGAGTGTAAATAATACAATTTCAATAAATAAACCTGAAATACACAATTTCAATAGAAGGAAATCATTAAAACTTTATTTACAAGATACAGTATAAGAAAACTTTCCCAAGTTTCAACTTATTGACAGGTGAGGCTATTACCTCACAGTGAGGTTTATAGAACGAAACATGTACCAATGCTATCCGAAAGAGGGCAAACGTAGACAACTTGATGTATGACCTCATTGACAAGGTGTTCACCATTACCAAACTGGCGAACTCCATGGGGAACTAGTATTGGGAAACCTCGCCCTAGTGATGCAAGAAAGCATATGCTTGGCCACTGGCAATACTCGAAGGTAGATACTGTATTACAAGTACACTGCCTAAAATATAATCATAAGGCAGAAGTAAAGGCTCATGGTTACCCTTTTACAAATCATTGTGCAAATTCATATACCGAAGACTTAGGTATCCATACACAGAGTTAAGCAATATAGCACTTGTCTTATATCACTTTTATAAGTGTGTTGTTGTTGTTTTGAGAAAAAAAGCTTTCAGTTTTCTTATGATAAGAAAGCTTATACTTTCGGTTTAATAAAAAAAATATAATGTCTTATTTTCAGAGTATGTGATATGACAGAAAATGCTGCCATGACGTTCCCTGGCCACCACTAAGAGGAACACGTATGCGCGATAACAGTTGACGAATACTAGATGGATGAACAATAAGGAAGTACTCATTCTACTGTGAAGTGTACTTGTGACTTGACTTATATTTTATAGCTAATATGATAATCTAACTTTTATTATTCTGCGTATTTATATTTGAAATGGAGAATAAATTGAGTAAGCTTTAGTATGGTTATTCGCATTGTTTTTAAGTCCGTGAATTAATCATAGTTTTCGCATGTAAATTATTGCGCACATAAAATTAAAATTAATTAAACTCCATGTGACATATGTATGAATATCCGCCCGTAAACTAAAATTCTGCCAGTAACTGAAATTCCGTGTGAATCTGAAATTCCGCACGTAATCTAAAATTCCGCCCACAACTGAAGTTTCGTCTCATTCTGAGTTGAATTCCGCCCGTAACAAAATATCAAGCTAAATCTGAAAATCCGCCCATAACCTGAAATTCCGCCCGGTATTTTAATTCCGTCCCACCTCATTTACATATTTCGCCCCAAAAACCCGGCTGGTTCCGCCTCTAACACTAAACATTATATTATTCAAACTACGCCTGGAAAATATCTCCGCCCGTACGGTGTATCACGTCCAAGACCCATGTCTGTAGGACGACTGTCACGGCGTGTCGCGTCCAAGACCCATTTCTGTAGGGCGATTGTCACGGCGTGTCGCGTCCAAGACCCATGTCTGTAAGGCGATTGTCACGGCGTGTCATTTCCAAGACCCATGTCTATAGGTTGAAGGTCACGGCGTGTCACGTTCAAGACCCATGTCTGCAGGGCGACTGTCCCAAAGTGTCGCTTCCAAGACCCATGTCTGTAGGGTGACTATCACGGCGTGTCGCTTCCAAAACCCTTGTCTATAGGTTGAAGGTCACGGCTAGTCGCGTCCAAGACCCATGTCTGTAGGGCGACGGTCTTGGCGTGTCGCGTCCAAGACCCATGTCAGTAGGGCGACGGTCACGCCTTGTTGCGTCCAAGACGCATGTCTGTAGAACGAAGGTCACGCCGTATCGCGTCTAAGACCCATGTCTGTAAGGTTATAGGTCAAGGTCACGCTTGAGGGTCATTGCTTAAAAGTCCTTGTATGAAGGTCAATGTCACTGTTTAGGGACAAATTCCTTGTGTTTTGGGCTTGTCTAGTCTGTTAATTGCCCATGCATGGGTAAATTTCAAACAAGTTGGCACCAAACTTCACCATGAGGAGGCAGCGTGTTCAGAGCAGAGCCCATTTACGTAGATCAATGATCAGGATCAAACCCAGGGTCGGATAACAAATAATTCTATATTTAGCTTGTTTTACATCGCTGCCATACATATATGTATATATATATATATATATATATATATATATATATATATATATATATATATATACAAATTCAACCTTTGGGATATTTTGCCAATTTGAACAACCTTTGGAAGACATTATCATTAAATGCTATATATCCTATAATAATATATCCTTTGCATTTTCCTTCATAAAATATGCATATATAAATGTAGTAAAGCATTATTAATGATGCTTTTTTTTCAAAATTACTAACCATCGAGAATATACAATTTTTGACTGTCGCCTAAAGGTTAAGCGCCGGATGTTCATGAAAAAGTACAACCTTTGGGTTAAGTACCCCAAAGGTTGTACTGTATATGTCGGTAAAAGGTTCAATAATATATAATGTAACTTAACTACTTAACTCAGTCGGTAGAGAGGTCTGAATGTCTCGCGGCAGACCCTGTTCGAATTAAAATGGTAAATATCGGTTAACCTAATACTTTAGTCCTACTGACAACGTTAAGATGCCAGTTCGGTAACCATGATTTATGTAGCCATCTCCTCAATCCTTTCAAGATATTGTCAAATTATTATTCCTTGCATTTTGTTTGCTGTGTTCATGACAATATTTGAAGTTAATTTTAATTCAAAGTCGGGCTAGGTTGTGATCTTACCCTCACACTAAGACGAAGGTTTATGAACCTTAATAAACAATAACAACAAAATCTATGTCATTATTATTAAACCAAATACATGTTGCTTGTCCAATGACATACTCTATTGCCGTTTTCATCATTGCATTACTCTTGTAAAAAAGCAGCATTGTTTGCAATTATGACGGGGTTGCTTAATCGCTTCAACCACCCGTTGGTGTGTAAGCTTCTTTACACTCGCACTCGGGCCTTGCCCATTCGACGAGTGCTCTGGTAAGAGTATTAGTTATTTAAAATATTTCGAAAATGGTGCACAGACACAATACAGCCCTGGTTTGAGCCAATCCAATTATTTGACGTGCCGCAAAGTACAGGACTGTCACACGGGACCCCGATTAACGTCCATCCCGGAAGATGATAAGTATATTAATGTTGCGGTTGGGAATCGAAACTGCTGTGCCTGGATTGACTAGTCTGACCACGGAACCACCCGCAAAACGTTGACAAGCTAGTGACCGTGTATTTCGGTATTTTCTCCCTATATATGGCGATACCGGTGAGCAATGATATGATTGTCGGAATACATCCTCCGGCGGGATTATGTATGTCAAAAACGAGTCCCCTGTATCCAAAAGCGTAGATAGCAGCTAGCTTTTTTCATTTTCGTGTGCTGGAAGAACATCAATAATGATGAAACGGGTATAAAAATACAAGTTATTATGACTATATGTACATTGCAGCATAAATGACTCATTTAAGTAGTTTAATACGAAAAGTAGAAATTGTTGTGTATGATTCCTTAATCCTGTTATGCCAATGCCAAAACGAAATTGTCTGATGGAGGCGCAGACATCGGCGACCCTATTCTTGGAGGAAGAATTGGCTATTGAAGTATATATATATGTCTCTGGTGTAATGTCGTCTGCGATTTCATACGTTTTCTTCTCGACTTAAACAGACGTGTCGTTACAAACCAGCTGTTCCTGTACTTTCAATAACAAATAGAAACTACTCTTTGCTAATATCTACCGTTATGGCATTCCTTAAAGTACAAGGGACACACGTAGTGCACGTTCGTTTTTCAAAATAATTTCAGAACTGAAATAAGAGTGAAATCTATATACAATGTAAACTTATTATGTTTTTAATTTGAAAAGCTGAAATGCTATGAAAATATGTACATATTTATTTTGATTAAGTTTCACTCGTATCTGTTTGATTGTTAAACCATTCGAATTATTTATATGACGCTTTTTCTAAGAAAATAATGACAAAACAAATCAGTAACGTATTATTTCACTTGAGAAACAACCACCAGAAACCATACATTAAAATTACACTTAGAAAAATGATTTGTTTTAATGAATGTAGTGCAGTTAATCTCTCCAAAAAAGATTTAAAGGTGCACTTGACAATTATAATTGAATATTTGATACTGCATAAAAGCGGTAACAGCAGGGGAAAAAAATGCACAATAAACGATAAGAAGGTACAACATTCGCTCCAGGCGGTAGGTCCTGGCGCGAGCCCAAGACTGTCTGCACATCATCTTTCCGCATATCTATAGCCCATTTAAACAAAGCGACACACGAACCTTGCCTAGATTGAATAGCAAACTGATATTGCCACTAATCGTTGTTTTCTTGATTCCATCGTGTATGCGGTCGAACAACATCTTCCATGTGTCGATCTCTTTGTGGTTGATAAAGGAGATAGGTTGCCCCTCTTTCCCATTTCTAACCTACGTCCCTTAAAAGGGGTTTACATACTTAATTATTATACGGCTCCAGTTATTAATTAAGTAGAGTCCGAAATATTAAACCGTGGCGTATTAAACAGCAAACCGTTTTAAAACAGTGTTGTTGTATTTTAAACTTTGGCATAACACATGTTAATGTGGGGTAGACGATGTATAACAAATATAAGATATTTTGAACATTACGTTTAAGATTCAAAGATTCATTTAAATATGTATCAAAATGAATCTAGGAACATTTTAATTCATTCAAAAATGGTTCTTATATAGTTTTCCCATCAATTTATAAAAGTATTTCAATTACAAATCGAACTTCAGGTTTTCAGACATACTCATTCGTTTTACGATGTCTCTCCCAGAGGAGTCCAACTGCAAATATTAATTGTTCAGATATAAAGAATGTGTTCATTGGTAGCACGACGCCTAGTTTAGTTTCAACTATTTTTACTATTTGTGGGATTATATTGTTATAAAGTGGGGGTTGATGTTTTCACTTAAACCCAGGTTATGGTTACACGATAGAAGTCGAGACAACCGTTGGAGTATAAAAAACCCAAAAGGAATGAGGTCACAGAAGCGTAATTTTAAACGGGATAATGAGGCTTAAATTGAAATTGATTCGATAATGTTTTTTCATTGAAATCCCGATAACGGAAAAAGATTGATCACAAGTTCAGAAAACCTATTGACTATTTGACATAATATTTTGTTTAATTTTGACTGACAAAGAGGTGTATCACTGTAATATTATTAAAGAGGCATTCACTGCATGTTTTAAAGACAAATTAACACATAACAAACACTTTGCAAACACATCCTAGCAGTAAATGCACAGTTGTTTTTATGTAAGGTATCTTCGTGTTTCTTAACATGACTTTTACCTCAATTATACACCAATGATATATCTGAATCAATACGTTGAATAAATGACTGAGTCGGAAATAAAAACGTTTGTTTTATAATTATCAAGGTTTAAACAAAATCCTTATTGAGTTTACATGGAAAAGAGCTTTCATATGAAATAAGTTTAAGCGACATGCAATATACATTGATTTTTATTACTTCTTCAGGAAGGATCGCTTAAGATCATATCGTTATTTACATGAAGATTACAAAGGCCATTTTCCTGCAAAATAATAGAGGGAAGAACAAAACAATAACACTAACATAATTTTACGGAATATTTACATTTGTTTGAATTTTATTCATAATCTGCACTGAGCAGAGATTATCGATTGAAAATTTTAAAAAAAATGCACATTTGGGACATATTAATTTGCATAGGTCCTTAAGTACGAATGTCCTGAAAATCTTGTGACAAGCATATCATCAACTTTTATGTATTTACTTCAATCTTTGATTTCGTATAACTTGGGATTCTGTATTTAAGACAAAACCGTTTCATTCATTGGCAGGTGTATTGTCCTTCAGTTTATAATAAATTCATATAATGTACTAGATGCCATTTTTTCTAAATCGAACAACTTATAGAATATTCAGTGTTTCACATATATTTTACTGTTTGAAATTATGAAATAAAACGAAAAGGATTTTATGGACTTATGCATGGCATAAAGAACGATATATTAATCAACTTTTAACCCTACCGAACCCGGTAAACAAACACTTACTATTACAATTATTTTGATGATGTATTATCCATGTTGTGGTGACAAAACTTTTCTTTTTCTTTTCTGATTTCGTTTTTACATGAAAGGATGAGGTATTTCAGAGTATGATTTTACATATCGGTTTAACCATAAACTATTAAATACATGTCACCACAAAAACATAACGTCAAACGAACGAACGCATCAAGAAAGAAAATATCGGAAAAAATGTATATGTTATAAACAATGTTTCAATTCTTCTCATTTAAAGCTTGTACACAACCATTGTACTAATAGAAGTCCAGAATGATACATGGTGTATGCTATGCAAGTTGATGGTGTTATTTTGATAAAGCTTCGGGTCCAAGTACATTGTAGGTTTTTGACCCACACCTAATTCATTCAAAAACAAATATTCAAATATAGAAAATAAATTATATTCAGTGAAAAAGAGCATACACTGGACTAGGGGCGACATGTTTATGTCTAGATAGTCCAGTATGGGTAATAATTATCTCGTTCTTGAATACTTAATTGGAAAACAATCGAACGCGGGCCGTTTGAAAACCAAACAAAAAACCAAACAAAAACAACATAAATATGTAGATAAACATTTGAAAAAACAATCAGAAAAATAAATCAATAAAAAATGTCAACATATTCTTTGGTATTGAAGAAGTTTTAGAATTCAGATAGTAGTGAGGCAACTGGGAATTCAACAACAAAGAGGTCAGTTCACATTATTATATATGTATACACAGTGGACGAAACGTCCTGATCTCAGAACACTCTCTTGCCAATGAACTGTCTTACTCATCCTTTAAAAATATCAAAGTTACAGAGTTACTAGCATTTAGATTTTTAAGACACGCATGCTATCCAATTTCTAAATTACAACAAGTCAAGACCAATGAAAAAAAAACATGTGTGGGACCACATATTTCATTTATAGTAGAGCCCGCAGTTACTCATTTGGCAAATTTCCCACAAACAAATGGGATTAACCCTCGGCCTCAGAAATATGTTTCAGTCTCACTTGGGGCTGTGACGGAGTCAAGCCATAACGCAGCCTCTATAGAGTGCGGGCAGACCTTTATAAACTCAACAACGGCAATAATAGACGCCAAGTGGCGACATATCAAGCCCGCTAAAAAAAGCTTCAGACACAGTCAGACTATTTTCCATGTTATTGCAACACAGACTTACATGGAGTTCAACAGTAAGACGAAAACTATTTATATTTAGTATGATATATAATTTGGTAACGATCAACTTTAAAATTTAACAAACTCGAACATCTCAATTTATTGTGTACTCAATTAATTAATGTTTCAATAGAACTATTTCAATTGTTGACCTCTCAGTGTTACCTTAAGGTCCGGGTAATGTGTGTGCTACGGCGCCTTATAAATTGTGAAACCGTTTTGAAAATCCTACTATGAATGATAAATACAGCCAGGACAATGTTTGCTCAGGATCAGTTGAAGTACTTTGTGTACTTACGTTTTGTTGAAAATACTAATATACATGGTAAAGTTTCAATCCGGACTAAGTTCAGTCAAAATAAGTTCCATTTACAGTATTCATTTTGATATTTAACTTGTATTGTGTCTTTGACATTTGACGTACAAATCATTGCTGTGCGTTCATACCGCTTGTAGGCTCGTACTTAGGCGGGATTCCGATCGTCCAAACTTCATAAACAGACAGAAAAAAGGTACATACATTATCACTACGAAATCGTGGCTTAATAAAATCAATCTTTATTAACAGAACAGAATTTACCATACCGAAACAACAATTTTTCTTAAGATCCGGTTTTCTACGATCATCATAATTATCAAATCACTATTGAACCCTCGGACAAATCCCGCCAAATATGAGATTTCTGCGATGACCGTGATAGTATGCAACTGACTGGTATGTTTTGCTTATTAAGCGAAAACAGTTATCTAAAATCTACGGCGTGCTTAAAAGATGAAAGAGTCATTTATAAACGTTTAAAATTATAATCATATACACATATATGTTATAGCACCATAACTGATGATAACATTTCTAACATGGCACATACTACTCTTACTGACAATATATTTTCTGATTCCTAAACTTTACTGTTAGGCAGAGATAATATATAAATGTCATGCGTAGGCAATTAAAAAGGCAATTTATATCTATGTCCTTTTATATTAAAATGTGTTTACACCTCAGAGGAATAATGAACCCACAAAAACAATAACAACCAAAAGTAAATAAAAAGCAAAATAAATAACAAATGCGATAACATTAAATGTAAAAACCCGTATGCAAAACTATATTCTTTTATTAACACAGTGACTTTTCGGTAAAATTTTCTGATCCTAAACAAAACTTACTTTTAGGCAGAGGTAAAATATTCATGTCATGGGTAGGCAATTAAAAAGGCAATTTACTTCTATGTCCTTTAATAATAACAAATGCGATAACAGTAAATATAAAAACCCGTATGCAGAACTGTATTCTTTTCAAACACAGTAAATTTCGGGCAAAAGAAAATTTTGTCATGTGGTAAAATAATTTCATGTCTCCCAAAGGTTGGTGCGATGTTACCCAAAGGTCGGATTGTGTTAAACATTTCGGACACTATATAAAGTCATTTTCTTGAAAGGTCACTGTTGCTCTTCATATGTTATGAGAAATAAATGTCGCAAGTGTCAGGTTCAACGCGGGGAAAGGGCAACTACTTCAATTTCAAACATGCAATTTATTCATTTGTATTGTTAGAATGTTTACTATATAGTGATAAAATACCCGTGTATAACAATACACGACAGCCTAAAGCGTACAGTCGATATTATTTATAATGTTATGTGACAAGAATATGACCTCATCCTACAGTTTGTGATCCAAGTTGGCACCTATCAGGTCAAATCAAGTCCTAAGTTGTGCATAAAATCACTCCGGTTTCTGGTTAATATGTACCTAATAGAAAAAAATAATGTTCCGAACAGATCATTTAATGTACTTTGCCATGACAACGCGGCAAAGTAGTCAAAATATGGGGACAAACTGGTACTCAGCTGTACACATCTGTGTCATCGCCCAATAAGCACATACTAGGAACATACGAGATATGACCATAGGCTATTTATGTGATGTTTAAAGTTGGGGAGCGGTAAATATTTAATTTTTATGTATGCAAAATATTCCTCTTTCGTTAGAATGTTCATTAAACAATAATAAACAATCTCTGTGTATAGAATTCATGATTTTATAAAGTGGACACTCGAGCCTCTTATAATGTTACATCGTGTGAAAACAAAGTACTGTTTGTGGTCCAAGAGAACACATAATAGGAACAAACTGGCACATCACCTGACTCTATATTGATCTCCGCCTACTGGTTGTCGCCCTGATATTAATATTAAAGCGATAGCGTCTTGAAAGGAGCATCAAGTGACCTCTGCTTTCTAGAGTTTGCCCTAGTAGACACATATTAGGGACATAATAGACACGAAGTGAACAGATTATGTCTTATGTACATTATCTGAACATATAGTGACCTCCTTCTACTGATTGTCATGTCATGCGAGTGTTGACAGCCAATGTAAATGGCCCATTTCTTAAATCTTATATAAGGCGAGTTTTGTAGCCAATTAAAACGGAGGAAACTCATATTAGCCGAGTTATATTGATATTGGCAGAGTTTGGTCGATATGGAATGAGTTCTGGAATATAGTTTCTTCAATTATCTGGTATTGCTACCGCAATTGTCTAATAGTAATAGTTGATTAATAATCAAATGTATGCATGCCTTGTTACAATGTTATAGAATAGTATATAAAAAATCCCAATTTTTGATATAATATTATCAATTAGGTGCTATCATAGTGGCCTAGTTATTTGTCCGAGGTTAGATGTATTTGCCTGAGCCCAAAAGGGCGAAAGCAAATACATCTGACCGCGGACAAATAACTGGACCATTATGAAATCACCTAATTAATAAATGTTTTATTAATAATTTTTACCATTTTTGTTAAAACATTTTTATAACTTACCAATTCACATTGAAGCCATAGTTATCCCTTATTCGTTCATGGTGTCTGCTTTTCTAGAATCGACTATGCTGATTTTGACATTCAACATTAAAGTGACATTGCAAATGATTATGGAAAAAGCTCTGTACATTATAAGAAAGCATTTCTTTTTATCTTAATTTCGTAAATCGTTAGCCAAATGTTAAATGTTATACCTTCGTCGTCCATTTTGTCGGTGTGCACAAAATATTCGTAAAATCTACCAACGGGTTAAATACAACTGTAATATCAAACCGTAAAAAGTGGTTCAAGTATTCAAAATAAGTTAATGCGATGCACACAATTTTCAAAACAGTCAGAAAACGGAAAACACAATGGCTGCTTTAAAAAATGATTACTAGAAAATTTCTCATAATAGACGGGTTTCGACAGCCAATGAAAATGACCCATTTCTCAAATCCTATATAAGGCGAGTTTTGTCTAACGGAGGAAACTCATATTGGCCTAGTTTTGTTGATACTGGCCGAGTTTAGTTGATATTGAGCGTGTTTTGGCGGCGTAATTTGTCTTCAATTGTCTGGTATTGGTACCGCGTTTCCTCTGTATCTCGTCAAATACGTAATAGTTGATAAAAAACAACACATTCTAATAAGTGACTACTAGGGTGACGACCGGTCGGCTAAAGTCACTATGTGTATGGCTTGGACATGTATGCCTATTTTAATGGTGACAATCAGTAAGCGGAGGTTATTATATTCAGTTCAGAACTATTATGTCGCTATCATTATTTTTTTTAATTTAATAATATTTTATTGCATGAGAACACATTTCACAATGATAATATCAATACAAATTTTAACACAATATTTAGACCGACATTATAAAATCAAGCATGCAAAGGGATTGGGCCACGAGTTATGCCAACATCAGTTACGGCCCTCTCCCGTCGCTATCATTAGCGACAGGCAGTAGGCAAAGGCCACTATTTCCTGTTCAGGACTTCAGTGTCGCGTTTAAGTGCATTCTAGGACGGTAACAAGAAAGCAAAGATCGCTTTATGTTCATTTCAGGATTTATATGTCCTTGTTATATTTTTACAGGGACTTGATTTACATTATGAATGCATGCATGAGCTTAAATTTTGATTTACATCAATTTCAAATAAAACAAGTATAATCAAAGTTATTTGTTATTAATTAAATACTGTTTCGACATAATTATATACTGAACTATCACTTAACTAACATTCATAACGGTGTTAAGGTGTTGCACATTTTCACGACTTTATGTTTTATGTCACTAATAAATCGCGCATGCTGTTTTGTCTATAAATTGTTTGTTCGACATACCGTCAATCCATATCCCGACTTAGGATTAACGGTGTATAAATGAGTATATTGATATCGGCTTACCGATTATTGCCCTAGTAGAAACAAACCCGAGACATGCTACTACAAATCAGAACTGAACTGAACATAAATGGATATACGCCATGGCTGGCAGCAAAGAATTCTCATAAAACGGACATAGTAAACATCCACTATACAGAAAGTGTTGTAGGCGATCTATATCATTCGAGTTTTAAGAACTATGTTTGGAAAAATACAAGAATATGAGGATAATGGGGATATATAGTACATGTGGAATATAAAAATATTGGAAATATATTGTCATAAAGTTATTAAAAACTATCGAGTATACTGGCGAGGAGGAAACAAGTCAATGATTATGAAAAAGTGTAGAAATCTAACTGCTATGCGATTTGGGTCAAAAGAAACGCGTCAGTTGGAAAAAAGCATTATATGTCTGAAGATCTCAGCAAGTTGACACAAACTTCTGCAAAAACAGTGATATCTTGCAACCGACTTGTAAAGTATGCCAATATGAGCATAAAAGTAATCTTAATAATTATTACAATACGCCTCAAAAAAGAGTGATACGTTTGAAATCGTTCCAAATTATCCAAATAAATATGTATTTCTTGTAGCACCATAACTTATGATAAAATTTTAATCATTATTAATTATTTGATATATATTCTAGCATGGCAAATACTAATTTTACTAACCTAATAGGCTGAGGTTAATATTCATTTATTTTTTAGGCAGTAAAAATGATTATCTTCTCCATCCTTTAATACCATAAGTGTGTCCATCCACATCTCATCAGAACATTGCAACTACATAAAATATATTATATTATAATTTAGATATATTGGATTACACAAAATGTAATGAACCATATGCCAAATAATGTTTTATTAAACACAATACCTTTTTGGCAACATGCTATATAACCATCTGATAACAAGTACAAGTTTCCCAAAGGTTGTAACCATGTAACCCAAAGGTCGGATTTGTTTAAATATTCCGTAGACGATTTACAATCTTTTTTCTAGAAAGGTCACGGTTGCTCTACTGCTCTACACACGACAATTTCACATATACCATGTTGAAAGTTGATGGGGGTCGACACTCTAGTTTCCTTTTACTGTTGCCTGAACATACAAATTAGTGACCTCCACCTACTAATTGTGGTCCGCGTATTCACAAAATAGTACTAGCACCCACTGGCCGATGTCCTAGTAGACGCATGAGACGTACTTTTCCTGAATAGAACATAATGTGACATCCACTATGACTTTATGCCCTAGTGGGTTCATAAAAGGAACAAAACAGAGCAAATTCAGCTGTTTATATAGTGCCATCCGCATACAAATTGTCATCCTAGTACGCACAAAATATGAACATGATATACGTGAACTGATTGTTAATTGACCTCCGCCTACTTGGCTTCACCCTGTTACGCACATGCTAGCGTTAAATGCAATAAGAATTAATATGAACGAACTGGTCCAAGGCCGAACATACATTGACATCCAGGTACTGGTTGATGGGCAGACACCTGATAGAGACAAATTTGTTTCCAAATTGGTTTATTGTGACGTCCGCCATTCCTCGTCGCACTATTATGCACATAATTGAGTCAAACGGTAACATATATTGACATCTGTCAACTGGTTGTCATCATAGTAAGCACATAAAAAGAACCTACCGTACATCAACTAAATTGTATTGACCTCCGGCTACTGGTTGTCGCCCTGATAAACACATGCTAGTGAATGGTTAGTCCTTAAATGAACATAAATTGGCATTGTCATGAACCTACTGGCTGTCGTCCAAGTGAACACATATAACACATATAAGAATATAACAGTAATGAAGTGAACAAGTTATGACCTCAACGTACTGGGTTTTGTTTTCCTATTAAACAAATGACATCCATTTGCTATTGGTTTTGGCCCTGGTAGGCTCATGATAGCGACATACTAAGTATGAGCCAAAAACAGAGTGATACCAGTCTATTGACATCGCCTACTATTATCTACCTTGTCGGAACATAATAGGGACATACTGGGCCATATCGGAACACATGGTGACCTCCGCCAACTAGTTGTAATCCTACCAGCTGCATTGTAGGGATAAACTAGACATACTGTAATCATATAGTGAACTGCACCTACTGCTTGTCGCCATAGTAGGCGAAAGAAAACGACATACTAGTTCTGACTAAAATAAGTGACCTCCGCCTACTGGTTGTTGCACTAACTGGCACAAAATAGGAAAATACTTCGATTAAAGTAAACAAAAAGCTGAGACTTTCGCCAACCGGTTTTCATCTTCGTAGACGCAAAATAGCGACCGAATAGACATGATAGTGATCGCCCCTACTGTTTGTTTTTTTCAATAGAACGCAAATAATAGGGACGGACTATTTCTAGACTATAAGGCAAATTATAGAAACATCATAGACGTGAAATGTTCATTATGACCTGATTGTGGTTCTTGCACTAATAAGCACCCAAAAGGGCTGAGCGGAACAAGAGTGACCTCCTGCTACTGGTTATCGCTCTTGCCATAGAAGGGATATTTAAGGGACATTATTGGTTTGAACCAAACACACAGTGACATTTGCCAACTTGTTATTTCCCTAGGACGAACAAAACAGGGACATATCGGAGCTGAACTTAACATAAAGCGATCTCTGTCTATTGGCTGCCACACTTGAAGGCACAAAAGAGCGACATACACGCCCTGAACCGAACTGGACATAGTTACTTTTGCCTACATTTCGTTGCACTAGTAAGCACCAAAAACGATATACGAGCTGCACACATATTTCTGCATAAAACATTTCAACATAACTTCTTTGGTTTAGTATAGCATGGCACGTACTACTGTTTCTGACCACATATTTTCTGAGACCTAAACAATGCTTTTAGGCAGAGGTTAAATATTCATGTCATGTCTAGGAAGTTAATAACCAGATATACCTTTATGTCCAGTTATATAAAAATGCGTTTACACAACATTAGAACCATGGATTTACAGCAACAAAACAATATAACACAAAAAAAGAAAGAAATGCGATAACATTAAATGTAAAAACTCGTATGCAAAACTATATTCTTTTTAAACACAAAACTAACTTTCGGAAAGCAGAAGATTTGACCATCTGGTAACATCATTTCATGTCTTTCAAAGGTTGCAACAATGTTACCAAAAGATCAGATTGGTTTATATATATTTCAGACATTATAAAAAATCATATAAACAATCAGCCTCAGCTGAACACAAAATGACCTCCATCTACTGGTTGATACCCCAGATGGCATATATCTTAAACCGCACCATACTATTCAGTCTTGAACAAAACATGTACGAGTGTTTACCTTAATAAACAGCGGTCTGCATCATGACCTGGCGCCCTATAAAAACATTCCCTGGGCATGAAGAGAGTATATAATGACCTCATACTTCTGATTGTTGCCATAGTTTACTCATTTTAGGGAGTTACTAGACGTGAACTGGGCATAAAACTGCATCAAACTACTGGTTATCGCACTAATAGACACATAAGTGTGACGTACTTGACCTAAAGTGAATGCGCAGTGACCTCTGCATGTCCTAGTGCCCTAGCGGCCATATATAAGGTCATCATTCAGGCTCAAACATTAGCAGGCCATGCTGCTTAATGCACAAGTATCTTTATCATTGGAACATACAGGGCCTGAGTAAACATAAATTGGCCTGCACGTACCAGTTGTCGCCCTCATGTGCGCATCTAGTGAATCAGCCTACTTGGTGTCACCCTGTTCGGCACGAAAAAGACATACCAGGCCTGATTTGATCACATAGTTAATGACCACCGCCTACTGGTTGTCGCCCACAATAAAGACATATGAGTCCTGAACTGAACAAAGAATGATATCCGCCTACTTGTTACCACGCTAGAAGACACAGTGTAGGGATATACTAGGCTTGAACTAAACAGATTGTTGAAAATCAATATACATGTAGTTGGATCACAAAGTGTCATCCTCGTTATGCCTGACGCCCTAGCATATGCATAAAAGAGACTTACTAGTTCTGTACTGATTGTAAAGTGACTGCCGGCATGACCTTGGACCCTAGCGTATACTAAGCCTAATCTGAACATATGGTGACAGCCGCCTACTGGTTGTCGCCCTAGTATACACATATAAGGTAAATACTATACCTGAACTGCATTGTTGGCACATATAAGGGACAATTTAACCTTGGAATAGGCTGAACATATAGTAACCTCCGCCAGCTGATAGTCCACCGAGTAGGCACATGTTATGAACGGCTTGGGCCTGAGCTGAACCTTTGAAAACCACCGCCTGCTAGTTGTCAACCTTGTTCTGAAAACGCATAACAGGGACCATACTAGACGTGAGTTTAGCACATATTAACCTCTAAAATCTAAACGTCGATCTTTTAGGTACATACTAGGGACATGACCTCATGTGAACTAAGCTATGTGTTCTTTACATTTGGCTTATATACCAATTGAATGGATTACATGGAACTTCAAATTATTTTCTTAGCCGCGTACCAAATAAGACGTTTTTAATTATCTATACAGTCGAACCCCGTTGGCATGACATTTTCATTAACAGATGTAGAGCAACATTAAGGATATACTCAAAAAAATGCTTGTAAATAATTTCAAAAGTATTTTTTCAAATACAACCTTTGGGTAACATCGTTGCGACCTTTGGGAGACATTGAAAATTTTCACCAGAAGGTCATTTCTTCTTCTCGCTAATAGTAAATGCGCGTTTAATAATAATAATAATATATTATTGCTAACGTTTTATATGTAACATGTTTTATTATCGCAGTTGTTATTTGATAAGTATATTTGAGTTGTTGTTTTTTAACCAACGTTCTGATAAAGTGGCTACACGCGTTTTTATTCGGACGGAAATTGATTTTTGTTATTTAACTCCTAAACATCACACCTCAATAATACTTTACTTAGTACTAAAAAATAAGGCATCGTTTATTGTAACAAACAAATATGAATCACATGGTACTTCAAATTAAATTTCGTTGACCGTACTCAAAAAGATGTTTGCAAATATCTATACAATCGAAACCCGTTGGCTCGATTTATCAGGGACTGGCCGAAATACTTCGAGCCTCGCGAATATCGTGTCAAGCGGTATATTTGTGTATATTTAGACGTTTAAGAATGACCTGTTAACCTCGTTTGTTGTTTGCTACGTTATATCCTAAAGCGTTATTATTACCGTGTGCATATCGTACAGTTCACAACATGACACATTTGATAATATGAAATAATTTGACTTTTTCTTCATTTTATTTAAGCAATACAAATATAAACCAATCCATAGAAAAGCAATAAACAAGCAAACTTAATACTTATTAAGTAGGAATTCTTATGAAGAAAAGTGTTGTGTGTGAACCCAATCTTAACAATTAATATAATGAAACATAGAATAGCATTTTGACGATTCATGTTTTCTTAACATAAACTTATAAAATTGATTAAGGTAGTTTCAGAGGCATCGATAGTGGAGAGAGAATGTGCACAAAATAAAAAATGCGTACTGTCGAAACAGATTATCATTTTCTACTAGTGGTGTGTCCATATTATAGATATCTGAGATCTTCATGTTTACCAAGACATTATTGGTCTTGGCCAACTTTACAACTTTACATGGATTTTGATATTTAATGAATAGTTATTAAGTAGGTACGCTAAATAAACTAGCAAAATGTATATATCTAGCATGTGACCAACGTTATAATTAAATTGTATATATGTACACGTTATTGTTTTCTACAAATGAACTAGAACAACAAGGTAAAGTGTTACCATTTAGAAAGATAATACATCAATATATAAATCAAAACCAGAATTAAAACCAACATTTAGACACTAAAAAGTCTCATTCTATTAAACATACAAAGTTAGCGATATGTCAAACACGAAATCCTCGTGCACGTTCTTTTCAATGCGATATTTATGTCAAATTTGTTCTTATATTCAACAATATTCAAACCATATAATTTCGTCAGGCATGTTATTTACAAACATAAATTATTATTGTGTAAATGGGGAAGTTATGGATAAATAAGATTATTCTAGTTCGCTTTTTAAATATTTAACAACATAGTTTTCTCATTATTAATTATTAGGTACATATGTGTGTGTATAGAAATGACTTGTGCACCGTCTTTAAATTATATTATGAATAATAGCAATGACATTTTTATGTTTATGATAATAAAACTGAAACTTGACTTTGACATACTTTTGACGTCTGTATTCGTGCCAATTAAAGTGAAAGCATGTTTTCTCAAACTGTTAAACCATTTGAATCTGATAATGATTATAATACCAATCAAGCGAATTTAAAATTTTAAAAAGGATATATACAGTGCTTAGCAAAGCAAACAAATCAAGGTGTGAAAATTGACATCGAGTAAAACAAACAAAACAAAAGGCTAAATCTTTACTAAAGACCGCAATATTACATCGAGCGTTGAGAAATATTTAACCTCAAAATACCAAGCTAACCGATCGAATTTTATATGAACATATTGAAAAAACAAAAACTTTAAATCTTGTTCGAGCCAACGAGGATATCGAACCTTGCGATACCGCGACACCGAGTTTCGACTGTAATCAAATATTAATTCATTGGCATCAGTGGCCGATCTGCCGACATGAAAACCTATCATATTTATCATTTTGTCACTTCCGATTGCACTTAAGTTTGGGTCCCAATTTTTACACCTTATTTAATATATTGCTTAACGCTATGCCTCTATAATTTTTATATTTACTCGCTTCACCACGTGTTCAGTTATAAATTGTTGTTATTATTACCCTCTCTCAATGACTCCGGGTATTCTGCGTTATTTAACATTCTGTTTAACAATTAGATCAAATTTAGCGGAACTCATTGCAAATGGATTCTTAAAAAAAACGCTATTAACATATTGTTGCCGGGGCTTTTTCGCTAAAGAAGATATATAATTCTTAAGTTCTGATTCCGATATTATCCCATCTAGCGACTCATATGCCTTAAAAGGCACATTGAATTCTTTTTCATGATTCGCAACACCAAAAGGTTTTTAAAATGCTTATACAACTCATCTATAGATAAGCATTCTGAGCTGGGTATACTTTTCTTGTACTGAGTTTTCAATTTTTCCCAAACTGTTTTGTTGTTTTATTGCCATTTTAGCAATTCTACACCTTCATTCTATGTTATAATAATTATTATTTCATTACAATCATTTACCGTATTTCTACCTTTATTCATTGTGTTTTAGCACAATTTGCAATATTTCAGTAAATAAATTAAATGAGTCATCAATGTTTGTATTATAAATATTGTCACACAACGCGGTTAATCGTTACTGTGCGACTGTAGTAAATTTAAGAATGGATTACGTTCTCCTACGCATGTGTTTACTGCGGATATCCAATTGATCAAGTAATTGAACTCTGTTTGTAATCAAATACCTTATAAACATATTGTTATTACCGAATGGTCATACAATTGTGTGGAAGGAAGTATTTTAAAGTTGCTCAAAAGAGAGAAATATCGATAGTTAATGATAAAATAATCTACCGGTTTATTTCCGTTAGTAGTATGGGAAGCAAAGTCGCTTATTTTACTATCCTTACTAGTATTTTTTTTCCGTGGTTGTCTAAACATTTATCTTTACTTATTATGTTAGGAACATTTGTCAACATGTGTTCGAACTGCTCGTTGTCTATATTATTATAAAAACATAATGATACATCATAAATCTGACATTTGCGTTTGTATATAAATTACATATTCACCGTCTTTAAATTGTATTATGTATAATAGCAATGACATTTTTATGTTGATGCTAATAAAACTAAAACTTGACTCTGACATACTTTGAACGTCTGTATTCGTGCCAGCTAAAGGCCGAAATTAAAGTAAAAACATGTTTTCTCAAACTGTTAAACCATTTGAATCTGATAATGATTATAATACCAATCAAGCAAATATAATCGATCAGCGCCTCGGCTTAGCTAAGCAAATAAATCAAGGTGTGAAAACTGACATCGAGTAATACAAACAAATCAAAATGTTAAATGTTTACTAGAGACCGCAAAATGACATTGAGCGTTGAAAAAAAAACAACCTCAAAATACCAACTAACCGATCGAATTTTATATGAACATATTGAACAAACAAAAGCTTTAAATCTTGTTCGAGCCAACGAGGATATCGAACCTTGCGATACCGAGACCCCGAGTTTCGACTGTAATCGAATATTTATTCATTGGCATCAGTGGCCGATCTGCCGACATGAAAACCTATCATATTCATCATTTTGTCACTTCCGATTGCACTTAAGTTTGGGTCGCATTTTTACACCTTATCTAATATATTACTTAACCCTATGCCTCTATAATTGTTATATTTACTCGCGTCACCACGCGTTCAGTTATATATTGGTGTTAATAATACCCTCTCTCAATGACTCCGGGTATTCTGCGTTATTTAACATTATGTTTTACAATTTGAGCAAATTTAGCGGAACTCATTGCAAATGAATTCTTAAAAAAAAACATTAAATGATTGTTGCCGGGGCTTTTTCGCTGTAGAAGATATATAATTCTTAAGTTCTGATTCCGATATTATCCCATCTAGCGACTCATATGCCTTAAAGGGCACATTGAATTCTTTTTCATTATTCGCAGCACCAAAAGGTTTTTAAAATGCTTATACAACTCATATATAGATAAGCCTTCTGAGCTGGGTATACTTTTCTTGTACTGAGTTTTCAATTTTTTCCAAACTGTTTTGTTGTTTTATTGCCATGTTAGCAATTATGCACCCTCATTCTATGTTATTATTATTATTATTATTAGTAGTAGTAGTAGTAGTACTAGTAGTAGTATTAGTATTTTTATTATTGCAATCATTTACCGTATTTCTATCTTTATTCATTGTGTTTTAGCACAATTTGCAATATTTCAGTAAATGAATTAACTGAATCATCAATGCTTGTATTATAAATATTGTCACACAACGCGGTTAATCGTTACTGTGCGACTGTAGTAATTTTAAGAATGGATTACGTTCTCCCACGCAATGTGTATACTGCGAATATCCAATTGATCAAGTAATTGAATTCCTGTTTGTAAACAAATACCTTATAAACATATTGTTATTGCCGAGTGGTCATAGAATTGTGTGGAAGGAAGTATTTCAAAGTTGCTCAAAAGAGAGAAATACCGATAGTTAATGATAAAATAATCTACCGGTTTATTTCCGTTAGTATTACGGCAAGTAAAGTCGCTTATTTTACTATCCTTACTAGTAACTTTTTCCGTGGTTGTCTAAACATGTATCTTTACTTATTATGTTAGGAACATTTGTCAACATGTGTTCGAATTGCTCGTTGTCTATATTATTATGAAAACTTAAGAAGCCAATTTCATCCGCCATGCGGCCGTTTAAATCGCAATTTGATGCAAGTATATAATCACTGCTATATATTTCGATTTCCTGTTTAGTTTTACCATTTGTATGCCTTTCAGTGATCGTAATATTATCTTAAACCCTATCCTTAAAAGAAATGGAGATACATCCACTATAACGATCTTTTCTTGTATTTTTAGTTCCAAATAAATACTCAATGGGAACATTTCCTATGTCCAAATTTATAGTGTGGTTCACATGAACTTCGAATTATTTTTTTTAGCCGCGTACCAAATAAGACGTTTTTAATTATCTATACAGTCGAACACCGTTGGCATGACATTTTCATTAACAGATGTAGAACAACATTAAGGATATACTCAAAAAATGCTTGTAAATAATTTCAAAAGTATTTTGACAAATACAACCTTTGGGTAACATCGTTGCGACCTTTGGGAGACATTGAAAATTTTCACCAGAAGGTCATTTCTTCTTCTCGCTAATAGTCAATGCGCGTTTAATAATAATAATATATTACTGCTAACGTTTTTTATGTAACATGTTTTATTATCCCAGTTGTTATTTGATAAGTATATTTGAGTTTTTTTTTTTAACCAACGTTCTGATTAAGTGGCTACACGCGTTTTTATTCGGACGGAAATTGATTTTTGCTTTTTTAATTTCCTAGACATCACACCTTATTAATTCTTTACTTAAGACTGTAAAATAAGGCATCGTTTATTGTAACAAACAAATATGAATTACATGGTACTTCAAGTTAAATATCTTTGACGCGTACCAAATAAGACGTTTTCAATTATCTATACAATCGAAACCCGTTGGCTCGATATATCAGGGACTGGCCATAATACTTCGAGCCTCGAGAATATTGAGCCAAGCGGTTTTGCGTACTGTATGTGTATATTTATACGTTAAAGAAAGACTTGTTAACCTCCTTTGTTGTTTGATGTTTGCTACGTTATCTCCTCAATAGTAATTATTACCGTGCGCATATCGTACAGTTCACAATATGACAAATTTGATAATATGAAATAATTTGATTCTTTTTGAAGTATATTTACTCAATAAAATTATATAAACCCATCCATAGAAAAATAATCTTGATGCTAAATTAGTAGGAATACGTGCGAATAGCTTGGTTTGAACCGAGTCCTCTCAAGATTGCCCACCATTTGACAGTTGTATTAATTCTTTCATTCGGAGAAACCTTAGCGCAATAATTTTATCTGAAGACGCCTGATCAAAACACAATCAGATTTATACATGTACTGACATTACCATTAAAACGCACATTAGATGAGTTTGGACATACATACATGTAACATAATGCAAATGTTACGAAAGTTGAATTGGATATGTTAATCCAACGTGTTTGTGATCAATGCGTACTTTGTTGGTTTCAAGATGTTAATAATAGTAAAAAGCTAGAAAACGTATGTACTTATGAAAATAAGTGCTGTAAACCCAATCTTAACTATAATCATATAATCAAACATAGAATAGCATTTTCACGATTCAGGTGTTCTTAACACTGTTTCATTGTATATAACTGGACATAGTTACTTTTGCCTACATTTCGTTGCACTAGTAAGCACCAAAAACGATATACGAGCTGCACACATATTTCTGCATAAAACATTTCAACATAACTTCTTTGGTTTAGTATAGCATGGCACGTACTACTGTTTCTGACCACATATTTTCTGAGACCTAAACAATGCTTTTAGGCAGAGGTTAAATATTCATGTCATGTCTAGGAAGTTAATAACCAGATATACCTTTATGTCCAGTTATATAAAAATGCGTTTACACAACATTAGAACCATGGATTTACAGCAACAAAACAATAAAACACAAAAAAGAATGAAATGCGATAACATTAAATGTAAAAACTCGTATGCAAAACTATATTTTTTTAAACACAAAACTAACTTTCGGAAAGCAGAAGATTTGACCATCTGGTAACATCATTTCATGTCTTTCAAAGGTTGCAACAATGTTACCAAAAGATCAGATTGGTATATATATTTTAGACATTATAAAAAATCATATAAACAATCAGCCTCAGCTGAACACAAAATTACCTCCATCTACTGGTTGATACCCCAGATGGCATATATCTTAAACCGCACCATACTATTCAGTCTTGAACAAAACATGTACGAGTGTTTACCTTAATAAACAGCGGTCTTCATCATGACCTGGCGCCCTATAAAAACATTCCCTGGGCATGAAGAGAGTATATAATGACCTCATACTTCTGATTGTTGCCATAGTTTACTCATTTTAGGGAGTTACTAGACGTGAACTGGGCATAAAACTGCATCAAACTACTGGTTATCGCACTAATAGACACATAAGTGTGACGTACTTGACCTAAAGTGAATGCGCAGTGACCTCTGCATGTCCTAGTGCCCTAGCGGCCATATATAAGGTCATCATTCAGGCTCAAACATTAGCAGGCCATGCTGCTTAATGCACAAGTATCTTTATCATTGGAACATACAGGGCCTGAGTAAACATAAATTGGCCTGCACGTACCAGTTGTCGCCCTCATGTGCGCATCTAGTGAATCAGCCTACTTGGTGTCACCCTGTTCGGCACGAAAAAGACATACCAGGCCTGATTTGATCACATAGTTAATGACCACCGCCTACTGGTTGTCGCCCACAATAAAGACATATGATTGTCGCCCTAGTATACACATATAAGGTAAATACTATACCTGAACTGCATTGTTGGCACATATAAGGGACAATTTAACCTTGGAATAGGCTGAAAATATAGTAACCTCCGCCATCTGATAGTCCACCGAGTAGGCACATGTTATGAACGGCTTGGGCCTGAGCTGAACCTTTGAAAACCACCGCCTGCTAGTTGTCAACCTTGTTCTAAAAGCGCATAACAGGGACCATACTAGACGTGAGTCTAATCTTTTAGGTACATACTAGGGACATGACCTCATGTGAACTAAGCTTTGTGTTCTTTACATTTGGCTTATATACCAATTGAATGGATTACATGGAACTTCAAATTATTTTCTTAGCCGCGTACCAAATAAGACGTTTTTAATTATCTGTACAGTCGAACCCCGTTGGCATGACATTTTCATTAACAGATGTAGAGCAACATTAAGGATATACTCAAAAAAATGCTTGTAAATAATTTCAAAAGTATTTTTTCAAATACAACCTTTGGGTAACATCGTTGCGACCTTTGGGAGACATTGAAAATTTTCACCAGAAGGTCATTTCTTCTTCTCGCTAATAGTCAATGCGCGTTTAATAATAATAATATATTATTGCTAACGTTTTATATGTAACATGTTTTATTATCGCAGTTGTTATTTGATAAGTATATTTGAGTTGTTGTTTTTTAACCAACGTTCTGATAAAGTGGCTACACGCGTTTTTATTCGGACGGAAATTGATTTTTGTTATTTAACTCCTAAACATCACACCTCAATAATACTTTACTTAGTACTAAAAAATAAGGCATCGTTTATTGTAACAAACAAATATGAATCACATGGTACTTCAAATTAAATTTCGTTGACCGTACTCAAAAAGACGTTTGCAAATATCTATACAATCGAATCCCGTTGGCTCGATTTAACAGGGACTGGCCGAAATACTTCGAGCCTCGCGAATATCGTGTCAAGCGGTATATTTGTGTATATTTAGACGTTTAAGATTGACCTGTTAACCTCGTTTGTTGTTTGCTACGTTATATCCTAAAGCGTTATTATTACCGTGTGCATATCGTACAGTTCACAACATGACACATTTGATAATATAAAATAATTTGACTTTTTCTTCATTTTATCTAAGCAATACAAATATAAACCAATCCATAGAAAAGCAATAAACAAGCAAACTTAATACTTATTAAGTAGGAATTCTTATGAAGAAAGGTGTTGTGTGTGAACCCAATCTTAACAATTAATATAATGAAACATAGAATAGCATTTTGACGATTCATGTTTTCTTAACATAAACTTATAAAATTGATTAAGGTAGTTTCAGAGGCATCGATAGTGGAGAGAGAATGTGCACAAAATAAAAAAAATGCGTACTGTCGAAACAGATTATCATTTTCTACTAGTGGTGTGTCCATATTATAGATATCTGAGATCTTCATGTTTACCAAGACATTATTGGTCTTGGCCAACTTTACAACTTTACATGGATTTTGATATTTAATGAATAGTTATTAAGTAGGTACGCTAAATAAACTAGCAAAATGTATATATCTAGCATGTGACCAACGTTATAATTAAATTGTATATATGTACACGTTATTGTTTTCTACAAATGAACTAGAACAACAAGGTAAAGTGTTACCATTTAGAAAGATAATACATCAATATATAAATCAAAACCAGAATTAAAACCATATGTGTGTGTATAGAAATGACTTGTTCACCGTCTTTAAATTATATTATGAATAATAGCAATAACATTTTTATGTTTATGATAATAAAACTGAAACTTGACTTTGACATACTTTTGACGTCTGTATTCGTGCCAATTAAAGTGAAAGCATGTTTTCTCAAACTGTTAAACCATTTGAATCTGATAATGATTATAATACCAATCAAGCGAATTTAAAATTTTAAAAAGGATATATACAGTGCTTAGCAAAGCAAACAAATCAAGGTGTGAAAATTGACATCGAGTAAAACAAACAAAACAAAAGGCTAAATCTTTACTAAAGACCGCAATATTACATCGAGCGTTGAGAAATATTTAACCTCAAAATACCAAGCTAACCGATCGATTTTTATATGAACATATTGAAAAAACAAAAACTTTAAATCTTGTTCGAGCCTACGAGGATATCGAACCTTGCGATACCGAGACACCGAGTTTCGACTGTAATCACATATTAATTCATTGGCATCAGTGGCCGATCTGCCGACATGAAAACCTATCATATTCATCATTTTGTCACTTCCGATTGCACTTAAGTTTGGGTCGCATTTTTACACCTTATCTAATATATTGCTTAACCCTATGCCTCTATAATTGTTATATTTACTCGCGTCACCACGCGTTCAGTTATATATTGGTGTTATTATTATCCTCTCTCAATGACTCCGGGTATTCTGCGTTATTTAACATTATGTTTTACAATTTGAGCAAATTTAGCGGAACTCATTGCAAATGAATTCTTAAAAAAAAACATTAAATGATTGTTGCCGGGGCTTTTTCGCTGTAGAAGATATATAATTCTTAAGTTCTGATTCCGATATTATCCCATCTAGCGACTCATATGCCTTAAAAGGCACATTGAATTCTTTTTCATTATTCGCAGCACCAAAAGGTTTTTAAAATGCTTATACAACTCATCTATAGATAAGCCTTCTGAGCTGGGTATACTTTTCTTGTACTGAGTTTTCAATTTTTTCCAAACTGTTTTGTTGTTTTATTGCCATGTTAGCAATTATACACCCTCATTCTATGTTATTATTATTATTAGTAGTAGAAGTAGTAGTAGTAGTATTAGTATTATTATTATTACAATCATTTACCGTATTTCTATCTTTATTCATTGTGTTTTAGCACAATTTGCAATATTTCAGTAAATGAATTAACTGAATCATCAATGCTTGTATTATAAATATTGTCACACAACGCGTTTAATCGTTACTGTGCGACTGTAGTAAATTTAAGAATGGATTACGTTCTCCCACGCAATGTGTATACTGCGAATATCCAATTGATCAAGTAATTGAATTCCTGTTTGTAAACAAATACCTTATAAACATATTGTTATTGCCGAGTGGTCATAGAATTGTGTGGAAGGAAGTATTTCAAAGTTGCTCAAAAGAGAGAAATACCGATAGTTAATGATAAAATAATCTACCGGGTTATTTCCGTTAGTATTACGGCAAGTAAAGTCGCTTATTTTACTATCCTTACTAGTAACTTTTTCCGTGGTTGTCTAAACATGTATCTTTACTTATTATGTTAGGAACATTTGTCAACATGTGTTCGAATTGCTCGTTGTCTATATTATTATGAAAACTTAAGAAGCCAATTTCATCCGCCATGCGGCCGTTTAAATCGCAATTTGATGCAAGTATATAATCACTGCTATATATTTCGATTTCCTGTTTAGTTTTACCATTTGTATGCCTTTCAGTGATCGTAATATTATCTTAAACCCTATCCTTAAAAGAAATGGAGATACATCCACTATAACGATCTTTTCTTGTATTTTTAGTTTCAAATAAATACTCAATGGGAACATTTCCTATGTCCAAATTTATAGTGTGGTTTACATGAACTTCGAATTATTTTATTTAGCCGCGTACCAAATAAGACGTTTTAAATTATCTATACAGTCGAACACCGTTGGCATGACATTTTCATTAACAGATGTAGAACAACATTAAGGATATACTCAAAAAATGCTTGAAAATAATTTCAAAAGTATTTTGACAAATACAACCTTTGGGTAACATCGTTGCGACCTTTGGGAGACATTGAAAATTTTCACCAGAAGGTCATTTCTTCTTCTCGCTAATAGTCAATGCGCGTTTAATAATAATAATAATATATTACTGCTAACGTTTTTTTATGTAACATGTTTTATTATCCCAGTTGTTATTTGATAAGTATATTTGAGTTTGTTTTTTTTAACCAACGTTCTGATTAAGTGGCTACACGCGTTTTTATTCGGCTTTTTTTTTGCTTTTTTAATTTCCTAGACATCACACCTGATTAATTCTTTACTTAAGACTGTAAAATAAGGCATCGTTTATTGTAACAAACAAATATGAATTACATGGTACTTCAAATTAAATATCTTTGACGCGTACCAAATAAGACGTTTTCAATTATCTATACAATCGAAACCCGTTGGCTCGATATATCAGGGACTGGCCATAATACTTCGAGCCTCGAGAATATTGAGCCAAGCGGTTTTGCGTACTGTATGTGTATATTTATACGTTAAAGAAAGACTTGTTAACCTCGTTTGTTGTTTGTTGTTTGCTACGTTATCTCCTCAATAGTAATTATTACCGTGCGCATATCGTACAGTTCACAATATGACAAATTTGATAATATGAAATAATTTGATTCTTTTTGAAGTATATTTACTCAATAAAATTATATAAACCCATCCATAGAAAAATAATCTTGATGCTAAATTAGTAGGAATACGTGCGAATAGCTTGGTTTGAACCGAGTCCTCTCAAGATTGCCCACCATTTGACAGTTGTATTAATTCTTTCATTCGGAGAAACCTTAGCGCAATAATTTTATCTGAAGACGCCTGATCAAAACACAATCAGATTTATACATGTACTGACATTACCATTAAAACGCACATTAGATGAGTTTGGACATACATACATGTAACATAATGCAAATGTTACGAAAGTTGAATTGGATATGTTAATCCAACGTGTTTGTGATCAATGCGTACTTTGTTGGTTTCAAGATGTTAATAATAGTAAAAAGCTAGAAAACGTATGTACTTATGAAAATAAGTGCTGTAAACCCAATCTTAACTATATTCATATAATCAAACATAGAATAGCATTTTCACGATTCAGGTGTTCTTAACATAAACTTGATTAAGGTAGTAAGAGAGGCATCGATAGAGCAGAAAGACTGTGTACAACGTAAAATATATATGTACTGTCGAAACAGAATATCATGTTCTAATAGTGTGTCCATATAATAGATATCTGAGATCTTCATGTTTACCAAGATATTATCGTTCTTGGCCAACATTACAATTTTACATGAATTTAAATTTTTAATGAATTGTTATCAAGTATGTACGCTAAATTAACTTGCAAACTGTGTATATCTTGCATGTGACCAACGTAATACTAGTAATTAAGATGTAAATATGTACACGTTATTGTTATCTACAAATGAACTAGAACAACAAGTTTTACACTTTAAAAAGATAATCCATCAATATATAAATAAAAACCAGAATTCAAACCAACATTTAGACACTAAAAATTCTCATTCTATTAAACTAATACAGTGGGCGATTTGTTAATCATCGTGCACGTTTTTATCAATGAGATATTTATGTCAAATTTGTTCTTATACATGTATTCAACACTCGAAATTAAGAGTTTGTTTTTAAAACAAAAAAGCTTATCCTGAACGCATAGTAACATACTTTTTCGCGAGCGTTCTTAGAATCGAAAAAATATTTTATGCGCGAATTTTAATTGCTTAAATCAAAATTCTAGCATTTTTGTATGAACACTATACCCATTCAATTTTAACATATCCAGTTCTTCGCATTTACACCTGATCTCCAATTTCCCAAAAGTTTTTCTTAGCGGTGGTCTGTGGTGGACATTTAAATAAAATAACATGGTTTTTAATGATACTGCTGATGATCTTACAAGTATCATGATTATAAACTTAGTTTTCAAAAATGAGTAATTATAGAAATATCGAAGACTAAACCAATATATTTTTTGGTTAAACGAGAAATTTAAATCACATTAAAATGAAGTTGTTTTAAGACAACACTAACAATAAATTTAAAAGAAGATGGATTAAGTAAAAAATAGTTGTAAATCTTATTATTTATTTTAATACTGAGATAAGGATGTTGTGCACATATCTTGAATATCTGAAATACGATCAGTCTAAAATAAATTACATTTCAATCGACACATTAAATAAACAAGAACAGCAGTACGAGTAAGTCAAGTATTGTGCTAATGAAAAGTCTGTAAACCTTGGAACTGTTCATTCATAATCGATGGATATCAGAAAACTGCATTGTCTATTATCAAAACGTATTGATCCTGCAAACACTGATATTTTAAAAGAATTACTTTTCACTTTCAGAAATTCAACTTCTAGTTTTGTTTCCAAACACTAAACCTGGTATTTGTTAAGCTCGAACCATTCATCATCATTTCTCGAAAACATACTTTAAAATGATCAGATCAAATGCTTCCATGTATCACTATCTCCGACAAACATTTTATATTGTATATGCTACAAATGTGTAGATCATTATAATGTTATTTTGAAATAAATACTGTTTAAACCAAATGCACGTATCACATATTTATTGATGAATTCTTACAACCTTATATAATGCCTAGTGTGACAGCTAACAGTAATTCCAGTTTTCCGATGTTTGTCTCTATTTTTCTTCAATTTATGATTTCTTTGATGTGAATGTTTTTCTGAAAACAAATATCAGGTAAATTTAATATGCAAATCAATATAATTTAAATTATATACAAATATTAAAACAATAGAGTTTTAAAACAGCCATGGCGAAAGAAGAACAAGATTATGACGAACAGATTATAACAAAAGTACCTTTAAAGTACATGCAAAATAAAGATTTAATGAATACAGACTGTATAAGATTCAATTTACATCAATAGTACTTTGGTGCCGATGTAAAGTTTTGAAAAAATAAATAAAACGAGACAGTCAAACGTTTTGAAAGTTTGTGTGATTTTCTGACTTAGAGCTAGATGTTTTGGCTGTTGGAACAGTTATGAACAGAACAGATTTTTGTGACTTAAGCATAACGGGTCATCGTCACATTACACAAATATAAAACAAAAATATAAAAAAACACGCGCGCATGCACGTACGCACGCACACAAGAACAAGCACGCACGCGCGCTCGCACACACACACACACACACACACTTACGCACGAACGCACAAACGCGCGCACAACCCCCGCCACACAACACAAGCAATCAAAACTTATATATTTATATTAGACATTGTTTTGAATGATTTTTTTATCAACAACTGATTTTTTAGAAATTTCTCAAAAATGGAAAGAAAATGAAAAACATCAACCACGTTACACACAAATCAGTGTGCAGGATGGTTGCTATGAAAGTTAGAAAGTTTGATATATATCATTTAACACATGAACCTTGAATATTGCAGAAATAAATAAAATGAAATAAGAAAACAGAAGCAATATTTCCGTATATAAAGGCACCTGATACATATAGATTGGAGATACACCGTTTGTGATAAAACAGCAACAGATACACATGTAAAAATAGAAAATAAGACTGATTGTATGTTGTTCGTTTTAATCATATGCATTGCAGTGCGTTTTTCAATTAATAATTTGAATTATACTTCTAAACGTTTCCGGTCAGAACAATAAGAGTCATTTTTTATTAACGAAAACATCAAAACACTCTTGAAAAACTGCAAACCTTCCATTATTTGATTTTAACGAACCTAGCCATTAATTTGTGTCATTATAACGTCTTTAAATATAAACAATGCGAGGGATTTGAGTAATAAACGCCTAAACCAAGCTGACTTAAAATACCCATCACAAGGCGGTAGGCGGAGTCGAACTAACAAGACCGACCAATCAACGATCCGAATCCGCTACAGAGATAAGCACCCTGTATCGAAAATATACTGGACGCGTGGCTTCTGTAAACACCCATGGGGATTAATGGTCTTATCTGATAAACAAATACACAACCACATACTACAAATGCATTTGCGTATACGTTTAGAGAGGAATTATAAGCAAGTTATTAGTATGATTTTTTTTTCAATTGCTAAAGTGAATTTGATGTTATATTTTAGATACTTAGGGCATGGTATTTTTATAAATACAGACATAATTTAAAATTAAATCCTTAAACGATATTAATGTCATTTCTGCACACGTTTTTGTTTTTGATTCTGAAAATTGATATGGTTTCCGTTAATGTAGGTCTTATACATTTGATTTAATCATAAAACATTACAATGAGGCATTCATATAATGAACGCTACAAAACAAGTATGTGTTATTTAATATCATTGTAATGTCTCAAGGCCTATTTCAAACCTTCTTTTAGTGACAAATGATCCCCGGCCCGAAACTTGTGTGAATAACTTCTGAGTATTGATCTTTCTTTCAATTGTCCTGTGTTCCTTTTTTTACATAACATTTATTCAGCATTAAATAGTGTAAAAATAAGCACCAGTAGCAATATATGGTGAATTAGAACGGCACCCTCTGTATGTTACTAGACCTGTACGAATTGTAAAATATGTTCTTAAACTGTATCAATTTAAAACAGACAATTGAATTTTATAAAGTACATTGCAAAGCCTTCGATACAATGCGGAAAATAACGCAAATTCAAACAATTGGTGTTCTAATGTACGCACTGTATTACAAAATGCAGGATTCAATGAAGTATGGTTATATCCGGAGTCGATTAATATTGATTATTTCATTCCTTTTTTAGAAGAAGATTAATCGACTCATTTATTGGACATTGGAAAAATAATATAAACTCATTAAGTTCAATAGTGTTAAATGCTGAAAGAGGCAAATATGTTAATATTGAAAGAAATCAACGTAAATGTGTTTTATGTGTTCATAATGATATCGAAGATGAATATCACTTTGTTTTGATTTGTCCGAAATGTAATGACAATAGGAAAAAATACATAACTAAATTTTACTATGCAAGACCAAGCATGTTTAAATTCATTCAATTACTAAACTCGGAAAATGTTGCATGTCTATACGAAAACTAGCTTTGTATTGCAAACATACTTTTCAGCTACGATATACTGCTTTGAATGATAATGCTTAACTTTTATCATGTTGAGAGTTTATATATGTATATATGTCTAATACACTCTCGCATTTATCAACTATTGCCATGCCATGTGTTATGTTATTGTAACAACGATAAACTGTAAATGTTAAAGTTAACAATAAATGTTCTGTTCTGTTCAATGATATATAATGTTCAAAGACAAAATGCAAAAACATATGAAACAAATCATCGTGATGTCATTTCAACCATCATGCACACTGAATTTTGTGTAACTTGTTTGATATATTCTTTTACTCTTTTATTCTTTCGATTTCTGAGTAATTTCTAAAAATTCTGTCAATGATAAAAAATCATTTAAAATTGTTAAACATGAAACTATATATAGTTTGATTGTTTATGTGTGTTTTCTATATTTCTGTTTTGTATTCATATAAAATGACGATGAGCTTTTTATGTTTAAGTCAAAAATAAACTTTCTGTTCTGATTTTTTCTTTCAATAGAGAAATATACTATACATCATAGTATCAAATTCTTAACTTAATAATGTTCTCGATCGTTACAAAGATGCATACTATAAATATTTACTAACTTGGCATAGTTTTTTCCACTGTCTGAGGAAAAGGGTAATACATTTTGTTTTGTTGGCCAAAAGCAAAAATATGGTTTACAGAAATGATTTCGTAGATTATGATGTTTTTGACATACAAAATGATATTCATCTCGATTGCATTCATATTACAAAAGCTACATATTCTATATTTTCTTGGAAAATCCTTCCTGTTTCGATTAAAAGGTCATGTGAGGAAATGTTGTAACGACCGTTCTATATTTATTCATGTGTATACTGTCTAGATATTTTCATGCTTGAGTTCATTTTTACACCAGCGATATGTTTCTAGTCTGTTCGATTCATTAATATCTGCATTCCATATATGCCAATTATTCTTTGTCTTATTATTTCGATCACAATCATAATTGAATGTAAAATATCAATAAATCGTAGACTTGCCTTTTTGAAATTGATTTTAAATATTTTTATTAAGAGTGCTCCACATCAGTCTTTTAAGAAATATTTGAGAATAAAAGTTCGAAAAATACCAATGAGAGTTATTTCTCTATAGTTCTTTGGCTCGTCTTCATTGCCCCCTTTAAATGCAGGTACTAATAATTCCCCCCCCCCCTAAAAGGATCTGGGATATTCTCATGTGGTAAAGATACGATTTAATAGTTTCAATGTATCAATATATCTGTGAATATGGTTTTATAGATTTCAGCATTACAGCTTCATTAATCTGCCAATATTATCATTTTATCAAGATTCTCATCGCAAATGTTTGCTCTTAATTTTGAGTTGCAAGTATAATCAGAAGTACTATATAGTGTTTTGTTATGATCATATAACTCCGACGCATTTTGATTCTCAGATTTTGGTTGACTTTTTATATTCGTTTTTATTTTATTTCTCAATATCGTTAGGGTTTGATTTGCTCAGGGTCGCACGGCTTTTTGGGAAGCGATTTTCTAGCAATTGTTTCTTTTTTTTGGCAGACCGACACAAAGACGAATATTGAATTATCTGTATGAACGAAATCGTTGAACCATCAATGTTTAATTGGAATCTAATTGTTCTACAAATCAAGACAATTGGTTATATTTCAATGACGAATTACTTTTAAGTTCCTCAATTCTGGATGGATTCCATTTAATTTTATTATCATTATTTATATTATTACACTTACTATTATTTTTGGCATTATTTTTTCCTACCTGCTTATTACAAGCGAAAACGATTCATGATTGATTCGAAAATTCGTTTGGACCTTGTATTTGAAAGTCTGAAACAGAAAATATATTTTGAAGCTGAAGTATTTAATAATCCAATACGCCTAATTGATTCTTTAAAAAAAATGTATATTCGCCCATACCTGATCGGTGTGCAGTCGACTTTTAACAAAAATATCAAATTTGGATTGACATAACTCGATGAAGCGTTTACCTTGTGTAACTAGCACATAATCTTTTGAATCACGTGGTGGAATGTAAGCACAATCTGAACGCTGATTACCCGTCGAATGTTAGATAATCTATGAGTTAGAGCTACTGCCATAAAGATCCGCTGTAACCAAACATTTATTAAGTTGGTAATCCTTTTCAAAACCGAAAACAATCAAATTGATCATATCGTAATAGTTCACAGTCACTTTATCGGTTTTTCTCAGCAATTTCAAAATATTTGCTAAATGATTTGTGATGATAATATTCATTTCACGCGTTTCGTTAGTAAAGCGTGAAATATTTGTCTTGGCGAAATGACAGTATTTGAATACAGTAGTGGTCAGTCTTGCACGAGGATTTCGTGCTATATTGGTATATTAGCGTGAAGAGTCATTCTGCCAGTCGACTTCACTCAGTTCACTTTGTAACCTAAATTTTCACTTCAATATTTTTAGTGATTTTGTTTCACTGTTTTATATCCATATTTGAAACAAGACAAATGAATGAGGTTCGACATTCATACGTTGTGGATCGACACTTGGCAAACGAACACAGGTTTCCAGAGTTAACCGTCTCTGGTTTTGCCTGGCCGGTCGGTTGCACTGCATAGGACTTTGCCAGTGAATTTCATTGTGCTGTGCTCTACATAAATACATGTGCTCGTTTTATACTTACTCAACCTGGCTTCACGTCATTATCTAATAAACAACTCGTCTGGTATTGCACATTTGTGTTGTTGTTTTTAGGGTAAAAACGAAGTATAACAAAGACATTGGTATGCCACTGCTTATTTCAATTTAAATGCTTAAATAAAAAAAATATAAGTATGTTTAGAAGTCAATGTGTCTGTTGAAAATATGATATCAAACTTATAAATAATGTCTAAAAGGCTGTTATATTACTTTTGTTATTGAAAGACTATTGATATTCCGTGATATAAACCTTAATTATGACTTCTCTTGACTGTGCACTATTGCCAAGGCGCTTGTTTAGCTTATTTCATCTCCGATCTAGGTGGCGAGCTGTGAAGCTATAGAAATGCACCAATACATCTTGTCTTTTAGTTTATGTTGCTTTCAAATGGTGATTGTATCATAATGCCTTTAAATAAGGAAAAGAATTATGTAGATAGTCCGTTAATACAATTTAACCGGAATGCGTCACAATTTGGATAGAACAATGGTGACCATTCAATCAAAATGGATTTAAATACATATCATATAACTATTTAAAAATAATTATTATTTCCAGTCGGTTTAATTAATAAATACATTGGCTAAGCACATTGTTTAAATGTGTTAGTAAGACAATGCCAATTTCTAATAGCAAAGCGTCTACTCTAAATAGCTCTGAACACGATACACGAGTACACAGAAAATGGCCCCTACTGTGACACCAGTGCGATTAACGCATGGACCACAGGATGGGTTAATAATGATAAACATTTTTACACTAGTCCTTAAGCACTTTAAAAATGACAAAGTTTGCGCACTGAAATGATTCTCAAGAGCGTATTCATAAGACGTCAAAATTACGCGGTGTACTTAAGTTATAATATAATATAACGTACTTTTCTTTATATTTCATCATAATAGTGGCAATCAGTATTAAGTGTTAGAGGCTTTTATACATGTTAGCATATGCACAAACCCTAAAATCTCTGACTGGTAAATACCAGCTAACGTTTTACGGGCGTCAACATCACCTCTATCTAGTAGTTTAAGCTCCCAACAAAATTCCCCACACTGGTATAGAAACATCTGCGGTACAAGACCATTTATGTATTTTTATTGAAATAATAAATCTACCCAAAGCGCCTTCATTGGTTGGGATCAGGTTTGAGCACTAGATTTCCGCTACGTGCCTTTGTCCGGTCTTCGGGTGACACATCGCGTCTTTATAATAGCATGAAACCCATCCAGTGTCAACAAACTGGCTAATAATAGAAAAATACGTGGTTCTCTAAGCTGGCCCTTGTTTGCTGATATAAGATGGTAGTTCAAGTTGTCCCTTTCGTACCAGTATCCGGTCTTAAAAAGTCAAACCACATCGTTCTAGTATTATGAACCATATTATTCATAACATATACTACTATATTATATTAATAACGAATGTTAAGTAATTCACCATTCATCAGCCTTCATGAAATTTTTCCTAATTTGCTGTTACGGTAATATTATTTATTAATACCTTGGATATATGTTATATTTCGACGTAACCCGCATAGTTATTTCTTTTAAGCTGCGTTATTTATTGTTTTCATTTTATCCGTTATCCTTCGTTGGTTAAAATAGGGCCTATATAAGGTTCATGTCGCTCACACATGGAGTGAACCTCAGTTACAGTGATTTATAAGTTTACTGCATTTTTAAAAGTTTCTGTTGATGCTCACTGTCATGCGATACACATTAGTCATTACTGATATCGAATAATGAATTTGAATTTAGCAACTAAGCACTCAAGTTGATTGAAAGAAGATATTGATTATAACTGTTTTTTAAGTATAGTCGACTCAGGTTATTGCAGATGTACGTGTACTACGTATTAAGTATGAGTAACTACGTTTATTGTCTTCGAATGAACATTTACATGTTAAAATATTATTTTGGGATACAATATTTGATCTTGAGGATTTGGGAAAACTAGTTAGATATGCCGCTTGTAAACCATACACCATCAGATTAAAATGTTTGTTTTTGGTGAGGAGGTTTAACCCTGAACTGATTTTGGTTTATCAGTACATGATAACACATTTCGACGTATTTTATGATTTTTGCCGTCCATTTGAACCATAGATTATATTTGCTTAACAGATTTCCGGAATTATGTCGGAATGATTGATTACAAGACGTTTCTTCGGGTTATTTTTTATTTAAAGTGTTTCGTCTGAAATTTTTATCTAGTAGTAACCCAGAGCATTTTTATCTAGACATGAAGAAAACGTCTTGTTGTTATGGAAAACATGTACCTTACTTTAATATATGAACTCATAGTAGATTCGTCATTTTGATGTTATTCTAAAATGTAATCAATGCATCAATATAAATGTTAATCAATACAAATAAAACATTAAAACAATTCTATATCATTATCTGAAATTTACTCTTTAAATCAACTAATGATAGATGACTTCTCTTAAATTCTAAATGTTGGTCAGTTATAAATAGGCAGGAAACTTGAAGCAGGAAACGACATGTTATATGTAAACCTATTTGTACCAGCATCTAATGATTGAGGAGATATGGCGAAGTTACTGTTTACACTGCATATTTCAATAGCAGATATTTGTTTATCTACTTTGCAGAACATGCGTATCCCCTTGAGAACGAAACATTCTTAATAAGCTTAAAACAACCTTATCTATTAGAACAGAGTGATGGTTTTATGCGTTAGATTTTAATTGTTTAACCTTTGATGGATGAGAATAAATGCAATCCAAATTTCTAATTACATGACCAAAACAAATCCGATAATTCATTCAAATTATCGCAGGAAAAATATCATACGCCAAGAAATTGATTTTGTTGATCACTGAATATATATGTGATGTTATCACATAATTGCTTTATAAATCAATATACTTTTGTGTCTTGGCCATAATTAGATAGTTTGTAAATGGTCAAAGGCAAACATGCCGATTCGCCAATAAACTCTTGAAACTCTTAATCACGAAACTCTTAAACATCAATTCAAATTATAGAATTTTTGCTATAATCCCTTTAAACATTGATTTTGTTTTTGAACGACATTCATCAAATTGATATTTCATATTCAGGAAAATTTATAAACTCTTTAGTTGACCAAGGGTCCATTCTGGGACACCTCATGTTTTATATATAAAAATATATATATATACATCATAGGCAATCCCTTTGAAATACAAAATCTGATTGTCTTGTATATGGATTGTGTCTAACCTTATCATGATAATTAACGTAAATGCACAAAAAATAAATGTACGTAGAAACTATTCTTGCACAGCATATCCGAGTGGTGCGTATCGGAAATAAAAGCTATCACGTGTGAAGAAAATAACTAGACTTTAACTAACAGGTCCAAACAAGTATATTGCTTAGCAGCACAGATTTAACGTTTTTTACAACCTTTTTTTATTTTTTGTTCAGAAATGAGCAGAATATTTCGTAGTACTAAATATCTGCAAACCAGCGATAAAAGACTGCTGATAAAAGACCGCAGATTTTCGTTCTTAAATTCATATTTAAAGCTAAAAGTGTTACTAACTGTTTACAACAAATGCATAAAACATCATATTTCGAACTAAAATAAAAAAAATCTGGAACCAATTTATGTCTGAATTCTTATATGCCTTGTTTACATGCATTTTCACATAATTTGGCTCGTTCTAAAACAGTTGTTACAACGTTCAATCTGTGAAATAACAGCTTTAAAACGCGAATAAGAATTGTTTGAAAAAAATAAAACGGATTCAATATATAAACCATTGGTAGTATCAAACAGCTGCATTTGAATATAAATCCTTACTAAATCGTCACACTAGCTATTTTTGAGAAATCATTACTATATCTTATACTGCGGCATAGGCCATCGTCTCTAAACGAAGAAGATATCGCTCATTTTAGGCATACAAAACAATAGAAGAAACACATGCTTGTAGAATAAACGTTTAGAACTTTTACGAATAGATAAACATAAATCTAAAAACATGTAAGAATTGCTTTACAACATCAGATGCAAATAAATAAATGGATTTTTTGTGTAAATTCTGTTAGATACATATTAACAGATAACCTTTAATTGTATTTACGATATTATAGTTGTTTTAATTGACCGATATACTGTCTTAAATACATTGTATGTGTTCCTTAATTTACTGTAAATAGTTTATAAACATTTTATGTGATAACATGATGGTATCGATGGATCGATACAAAATGGTGTAATCTTTGAGTGTGCATGTGCGCGTGTGTGAGCGTGTGACACACGCGGGCATTCATATTTCTTATAAATGATTGATTTGTTTAATTGAAAATGTTTTATTGGACCAATTGACTTGCGTTTTGTTTGTTTGTTATGTTATGCTAGAAGTAGCCGGGAAACGTGCGTTATTGACCGATAGTATTGATAATTCTGATTTTGCGGTCACACTGGACTGCATATGCAACAAAATCAAGTATCAGTGTGACGTTATATCTATTTTTAAGAACTGCACAAGTTGAGCTCACTATGGCATAACCAATTTTATATATACTACTCGTATCAGATGATGCTTAAAATTAAATATAAGTTAATTAAAATGTTCCTCATACAAAACGTATTGTCATTCAGGAACGGATGTTGTATATTGAGCAGAAATAATAGCCTAAAATCATAGTAAAACTTCAAAAAATCAATCTTTAAAAATGTATATTGATTGAGATAAAGAAAAACGAATAATAAAACACCAAGTGGGCAACTGTTTGCAGTCGTTTTGCAATGGCAAACTAAAGTATATTTTGTCAAACTATCTTTAATTGGTGCAATATTTAGGATATATTCAAGGAGCTTGAAATACCAAAACTTATAGTCCTCGACGTTTTGCTGAACCAGTGTTGAATGGTCCATTGTGAAGAATGTTTACAGATAAGTAAATTAACAGTTTTCGCAATCAATGTAAAATAAGTAAGACTCATATATTAAACAGTGAAGGCATGTCACGTTGGAACTGAAATATACGGATTTCAAAACAATGTTTTAAGAAACGCAACATTTTGTGTTGTTTACCATTATTTTGATTCCTTTGATGATAAAATTTCAGCCAACTTATATACAAATCAAGAACACTACCAGGCGGTCGGTCTTAAAGCTAGTTCTGCATTAGCTAGACTTAGCTAACTTAATTTGTAGCCTAATTGTTTGTTTTGATATTTTGTGTATATGTATTGTAAAACACATTTGAACGTATATTGCCATATGACAAGAGTGCTATATAAATCAGGTTTACTACTACTACTACTACTACTACTACTACTACTACTACTACTACTACTACTACTACTACTACTACTACTACTACTACTACTACTACTAGTACTACTACTACTACTACTACTACTACTAGTTGACTATCAATCAACTAGTGATTGATGAAATCCGATCAGGCGTTAACGTTCAATACTGCTCATCTCTTTAACACAAAAGTATGTTTGGTACCATAGTCGATAAAACATATATTAAGTAATTTAGTTTCATCCTAGATTTCTTACAGGTAACCAATGGTTTCTACAAAACTTTGAAATGATGTACTGACTACTGAATGTAATAAAATTATGTGCTTTCTATCATGATACGAAATTATGTTAAATAAAACCAGTAGCTCTATACTATGTTGATCTTAATGTGCGATTGCCTGTAATTATACATTTGGCTTCATTTAGTAAGAAACCATAGGCATAAGTATTCGTATATATTTTTAAGATTAATGCCGTTTGACTTCACGAAACTGTATTCATTTTATTGCATGTAATATTTTGTTTATTCCATGTTATACACGATTGGTGTAAAAATAATATTTGTCAACATTTTTTTACATTGCTCGTTGTGTATATAGTTAACAAAATTTAAGAAGTCAATTTCATCCGCCATGCGGCCGTTAAAATAGCCATTTAATGCAACTATGCCAGCAGTGCTATATATTTCGATTCCTTGTTCAATAAGATCGAATAAATATATTTAAAATTGTTTTAAAATAGTGGAATTAATTGGTGGTAAATATAGACTGCATATATATAAATCTTCGAATGCTGAAAGGACACCTAAACATATTTTAGTCTACAAAACAACATTTTATGTATTTCAATAATTGTAATATTTTCTCTAAAACTATCCTTAAAATAATTGAAGATACCTCCCATTATAACGTTTTTTTCTTGTATTTTTATATTAAGTATCAAACAAAGGCTCATAATGAAAATTTCCTATGTCTAAATTTATAGCATGTTTTTCTGATAGGCATGTCTCTGTTAAAATTACTATATCATATTCACATATAATGTTCACAAATTTAGTATCGCCAAGTTTTCTACGAAGTCCATTTATATTTCATGATCGACTGCAAATTACAAGTACTACTAAATTGGGAGCTATGTTTTGTTATATTAACAATTACGGATAATCATTAAATCGTAATTATATAAAAAAAATAATTTTGAAATTATCACTTGACCTTTGAAACTGTTCAGATAATAAATGTTTTGCAAATAAATAATTAACTTACGACGTATAGTAATCTTGAATAAGCATACACATAACGCACAATGACTATTGGTCGAAAGAAGATATGACCTTCTGGTGAAAATTTTCAATGTCTCCCAAAGGTCGCAAAGATGTTGCCCAAAGGTCGGATTTGACCAAATACTTTGGACACTATTTACAAGCATTTTTAGTATTTTCTTACTGTGGCTCTACATCTGTTATTGAAAGTGTCATGTGGGTGATATTTCGTTTCTCATACATGCAAAATATTCACGTAATAAAAATATAAACCCATCCAGATGAAAACAATAAACAAGCAATCTTGATACTAATTTAGTACGAATATCTTAGGTTGTACCGAGTACTCTCGAGATTGCTCACCACTTGACATTTGTATTTATTATTTTATTTGGAGAAACATTCAGCGCAAAATTTTTATGTGATCATCAATACGCCTTATCAAAATACCTTCAGATTTATACCTGTCCATACAAGTAAAACGCTTATTAGATGAGTTTGACATACATATATGTAGCATAATGCAAATGTTACGAAAGTTGAATTGGAGATGTTAATCCAACGTGCTCATGATCAATGCGTATTATCTTAGTTTAAAGATGCTAATAATAGCAGAAAGTTAAAATCGTATGCAGTTATGAGGAAAAGTTATATATATGAACCCAATCTTAACTATATTAATATTATGAAGTATAGAATAGCATTACCACGATTCAGGTGTTCTGAACATAAACTTATGATTAAAGAAGGTATATAGAGGCATCGATTGAGCAGAAAGACTGTGCACAAAGTGTAATATGCGTACTTTATGAAATATGTGCTGAAATATTTGTATTTAAATGTGCTATGTAAACTTTTTTTATGCAATAAGGCCAGTGTTTTTTTTTATTTTTCGTTTTACGGGAAAGTTTTCAAAGTTAAGCGCCATGAGGAGGGAATAAAATTAAGAAAAAGATGTTGAAAAATGAGCGTCGAGAAAAAATAAATAAAAAAAGATGGATTTTTCGTATTTTTTTTTCTTTTTTTCGGAAACATTTAAAGAATGTATGTTTTCAAGTTGTGCACTCTTGTTTCGTACTCCATACAGCCTGTTGTATAATAGGTCTGTATAATAATGTCAAAACAAGAAGTCGTTTTCACAAGTAGCCTCAATCATGCACCATTGAATTGTAACCAGCCCCTCCCCCAACCCAGGTCTTGAGAATAGCGGAGACTTTGACTTTCAGTCCAGCTAATCCTTGGTAAAACCCTGTCCTGCGTAGAGAAAGACGACCGTCTACTGGTCAAATCCACGCCAATTCCCCTGCACCCTGAGGCAAGGCCAATTCCCCACTATTTTCGGCGCAAAATCAAAACCACCGCATTCTCTCAGCACTGCGGGCCACCTGGAAGGTAAATAACCACTCATTTCTCTCGTTATCCCCTGTATACCCCCGGACCTAGGGGCCGTGGTTACAATTGACTGGTGCATAACCTGGTGCATAATGCATGTTTAAGGAACTTATTTCAACATTAATTTTGGATATTCAATTTACTCCCTAAACGCCACAAGTCAACTGATTCACACCACATGTAAATGTATTCTTCAACTGTAACTCCGCAGTATTTAACACTGCATTTTTAAATAAAAATTAGTAAAATTTCACATAAATTATTATATATGCATGATTTTAATATGAGCATATATACTTTTGTCATGTTTTTTATAGTCACTGAAACTGCACCGGCAAAATATTAGGCAACTGGCATATTGTTTGTGTCTTAAATATTGATTAATATCATTGTGGGTACATATATTGAGATAAACAACACATCTGAACAAATTTAATGACTTTGATATACAAGAAAAGAAACAAGGTATGTAACTCAAACTTACCAGATTCCACAGTAGAGTCCATTTATTTCAGTTTCTTAATCAACATACAAACAATCCATTTTAAAATGAGTGACATGAAAAGAGGAGCCAATGCCCATTAAAATGGTATGCGATATGTTGGTATAACTTAATTGTCTTTAGACAAACAAGCTAAATCCAATGTCACATTCTCGTCTTTTTCTGTAGTCGGAACATGTACAGCAAATTACAATTCTCAGTGTATCCCCGTGTAAACAGGTCTACACACAGAAATATTTTAGAGATCTTATGCTTTGGTATAAATATCACAAAATTACAAACGCACTGATTTTATAAACAACAGTCTTCAAACTAAATCCACTTTAAAATTTCGTAAAGGCGGCCACTTTCCTTGCAATCGTTTAGATGATGATAATAAGCAGGTTTCAAGTCCGTGTAGAGGCGTACGTGCGTGGGTGCGACAGTGTTTGCGTAAGTGCGTCCGTTCGGCCTATTAACACTATAAGTTGAACATGCAAGGAGGATAACGAGTGTCAAAATTATAGTCTTAGCTTTATAATCATGAACATTTCTAGAAATAGCGAAGACTGATAATTATTTTGGTTTAACAAGAAATATATATCTCAACACATTAACATAATTATCAGACAAAAAGAAAATAGTAGCTCGATTAGATAAAAGGTCTTTATTATTTATCACGTACATTAGTGCTGAAATAAGTTTATTTATGCAAAGATTTTGAATAGCTTAAACACCAAGTCATATGATTCTTTAAAAAAATGATTAATTACACTTTAATCAACAAGTTATTTATTACAGCAGTACAAGTAAGTCCAGTATAAATGCGTACAAAAAAAACGCTATGGCGTATACAAAAAGGATAATTTCGAACAAAATGTTACAAAAATGCTATTCAAAGTACATGCAAAATACAGATATAATTCGTTTAGTCTGTATAAGATTAAAACAACATCAATCTTATTTTGGTTACGATGTATATGTAGTCTTAGGTGTCAATATATTTCCACCTTTTTCGTGGCGTCTCTTCTTGTGTTCTGGCTTTTAGTGACGTTAAAGCTTTATGATCACTTCTGATTTATCTCTTGCTAAAATCATTTTTCATACAACATTTAAGAAACATAGCAATAAGTCTTATAAAGAAATATGCAAAACATGTTTTGTGGCATACTTCTCACTAACTACATTCCCTGCTTTGGGAGGGTTTCTGCATGTTGCCTAAAATACATCAAGGCAAAATCTGCATTTTTAGTAACGTAATAATACTGCCCTGTTTTACACATAAGTCTTATTTATCTCATTATATTTCATTATATTACTGACAATTTCTTATTTCAATATGAGATATTCATGAAAACGCACACCTTCCCCACCATTGTTTGTTTTTGCTGCCCGACATTTTTTAAAGAACATTTTATTTGACTGCGCAAAACAACTGGAGCCAGCCAATTCTTTGAAGGTTTGTGTAATTTTCCGTCTTAGACGTATACTTTATGGCTGGTTGTTGGTACATTCATGTTTTCTGTTCTTTTTAATAATAGTCAGTGTTCTCTGTGACATCTTGTTAGGAAGAGGCAGTGCATTTTTTCTATAAATCATATAAATTTGACTTCCCAAACCTTTTCGGTCAGAAACGATCACAATCAATAATGAATTAACCAATACAAAATACTGCCATCTAACTGTTATGCTTTCATCAAGGCTTCAAATTATAAACAATGTGAAATAATTGAGTTATAAACGATTAAACCCAGCTGATTGTGAAAATGCCGATCACCAGACGGTAGGTGGAGTCGAGATAACAGGACTGACTAATCAACAACCGTATCCGCTAATGCGGTATGCATCTTCTTATAAAGAAATCTATGTAAACACCCTGAGATGTATAAAGTCTTAACCGATAAATCAATATACAACCCCATTAAAATGCACTGAATATAAGTATGAAAGTTATATTATGCAAGTTGACTTTTTATGGCATTCGAAATCATTTTTTTTTTGCTAATAAAAGTGAATTTGCTGTTATATGTATCTTTATAAATGTATATGTATTTTGAAATATAACTTGAACTTATTACTTTTTTTTTTTGCTTTTTCTTGTAAATAAAAGATATGGTTTCCCCATTCTTTGTCTAATACATTTGACTTAATCATTAACTTCATAATAAGAATTTCAATGTATGAACGCTTCAAATATATGTTTATTTATTTGCATTTAAATGTTTAAAGCTTATTTAGATTGAACCCACTATAGGCGCTATAAAATGCTGTTTAAATAAAATTATATCGTCCGCATAACAATGTTTACATTTTCTAAAACGAAGTGGGTAACCAAATATAGCAGAGCGTACTCATAAGGGGTCGCTGTTTAAAAATTACTTCCTATACGGACGTCAAAATCACACCAGGCGTACTGGAGGTTATAATGTACTACTATTATGGCGTTTCCTCCATATTTTATCATACTAATAACAACCATCTTCTAACTAGTTTAAGAGGCATTTCTAGTTCTTCACATTTGCACAAATGCGATTGTTTCAACTGGTAAATGTTTAACCAATACTTTGAGCGAATAAGCCAGGACACGGTGCCTTTGGGTGCCATTATTCTTTTATACCAAGTATTAGCCCTAGATGTCCCATACGTACCGGTACCCAGCCTTTAGGCGTCACACCACCACATCTAGTAGTATTTACCCCCAACAAAAATCCACACCCTGGCTTATAAAGGAAAACTCTGTGGTCCTTGACACTTAAAGTCATTTTGAGTAGACCTACCCGATCCTCCCTTATTGGTTCGGGTCCGAATGGTAAACTAAATGTCACCTACCTGCCTGTATCCAGTTTCCGGAAGTCACATTGCGCACTTATTATCCTCCCAGCCCAGAGTCCACATACTTGCGTATAATAGCAAATTCCACGGTTCCTGACATTAAGACTTATTACTAGTCAACTTGACTCAAAGCTGGCCCTTATTGGCTGGTATCAGATGGTAGCCCTATATGTTCCCTACGTACCAGTACCCGGTCTTTGTGCGTCACAACACCTCCATCTAGTAGTTACAATCTTAAAATTTGCATATATACCTATTTCGTTTAATTATGTAAAGGATAAATTTACACCGTTGCCTATATCGCTATTTCTGAAAAAGGGTATAGGCGTAGACAACTTTAGTATATATATATCTAATATTCACATGTTATTTAGCAATTCACCATTAAACAGTCTAAGTCATTTTTGTCTAACTGGCTCCTACGATGATATTATATGCTAATAACTTGGTTATACTTTTTATTTCGACTTATCCAATCTAGTGATTGGCTTCTGGTTGTAGTTATCATCTTTTTAATTTGTACCAGTTATCATCACTTGATCAAAATGGGGCCTATTGTTTCATGTGGCGCTTGTACCCCCTAAACCTTCAGCTCAGATTGAGGTTTAAAGATTTTTTCCTGATATAATTAAGTTAAATCAATACAAAATGATAAATTCAGACGGTTGGCTTCCTTTTAGACAATAAATTATGCTTGTGAAATAAAAGGTGCAGGGGCTGCTGCCCAATTAAACTGCATGTTTAATTTAATTAAAAAAACTAGAAACTTATTAAGTTATAAAATGTAATCGAATCAAATGCATGATTATTTTATTTCTGATGCCAAAGTCAGCTTTTCAATTAAGCTATGCATATAGTTTTGAAAATCTTGTTGTTCAACTGTACGACTTGTTAGGGGGCATTTCTACATCTTAAATCAAGAAATATCATTACAAATGAACTATATATGTATGTAAAAAATAAAATATAATATGCATGCAAAACTTGATTTTGAACACATTGATTTTACGATTCGATTTGTGAACAAATATCTGTGCACTTAATTAAAACCATACCCGATTAGTTTTAGCAATATTCTAATGCATTCAATTAGACCACTTTTTTCTAATATAATAGTTAATCAATATAAATACAACATAATATTCTCGATTGTTATATCTAATATGCAATAACACCCTAATGATGGCTGACTTCACTTTAATTTGTAATGCTTATGTGTAAAACAGATAGGCTGGAAACTCGAAGCAGGAAACTAACTGCTAAATGTATTAACTTATCTGTACCAGCATCTTAAGGATTGGGGGAAAATGGCGAAGTGTATGTTTATACAGTAGATATCAATATCAGTGTTTGTTTATCAGCTTAAACAACCTAATCTCTTTACCCAAGTGATGATGCTATGCGTTAGAAATACCGTTATCAAACCTCTGATGAATGAGAATGAATGCTAATCCAATGTCTGATTACATGACCAAAACAACTCCAATAATCCTTTCGAATGCAGACAATTGATTTCCCATCCGGATGAAAATATCATAGTATTTGAATAGGTTAATCACGAAGTTCTTAAGCATCAATTAAAATATATAATTTTTAGCTATAAGTCCTTAAAACATTTAATTTTGTATTTGAACGATAGACATCCAATTATTAAGCTTGAAATGAATATTCACGAAGATTAATAAACTATGTAGTTCTCCATTCTAGGACTCATCATGTTTCTTATGCATGAATGTAAATAGCATTACATGTACCTTTGAAATACAAAATATGATTGTCCTGTATGCGGATGGTATTACAAGCAAGAAATTGAATGTTTGCAGAAAATAAACTTAAACAGCTTGTTTGCTGTCTTTTTGCAAAGGAAAACTAAAATATATTTTGTCAAACTATCTTATGTATTGCTATGTTCATTATTCGGGAACTAAGGGACACATTCAGAACAGCCGCTTACACTAACACTCCAACCACATTCCCGCAAGGGACACTGAAGTGACTTTAGTGGTACAAGGGGGATGACACTCAAGAGATATGTTCGTAATCACACGCCTCACTAACACTCCACTTCATCAAGTCACCAATACAATAACAAATACATGTACTTGTTCATGATCATTTCGGATTATGGTGGTGTTTTCAGTAAACATAAAAAATATGTTTATATAAGATTTGGGTGCCTTATTGTTAGAAATGGTGTCAAATAAAAGACAATTACTATTATTATTTGAAATTAATAGTTTAAAACAATCGCTTGAATAAACATTTTGGAAATACACAAAAAGATGCAAAACGCATTGAAATGCACGTGTGTGTGTGTGTTTTAATATGTAGCCGTTATGCAATGTATCACGTTAATTAATGTGTTTTCGTGTATAAATTTATTTTTTGTTTGTTTGCAAAAACTGTTTTTTAGCGTTTAAAAATAATAAACGTTAAGTCGAAAACACATGGACAGAATTAGCGAATGAATCGGCTTCGGGTGTGAAAATAACACATCGGAGTGAATAACAACTCAAGTGATGTAGGATTTTTTTATAATAATAATAATAATAATAATAATAATAATTATAATTAGAAGAAGCAGAGAAGAAGAAGGAGGAGAAGAAGAAGAAGAAGAAGAAGAAGAAGAAGAAGAAGAAGAAGAAGAAGAAGAAGAAGAAGAAGAAGAAGAAGAAGAACAAGAAGAAGAAGAAGAACAAGAAGAAGAAGAACAAGAAGAAGAACAAGAAGAAGAAGAGCGATAATAATAATAATAATAATAATAATAATAATAATAATAATAATAATAATAATAACAATACTACTACTAATACTACTACTAATAATAATAATCCAACTGACTGTTTTTTGGGAAAGACATATCAATGCCCTGACCACGCTCTGTAATAAAAATGTTGCGTAAAACATCAAAGCTGCAATGTACGTGATGTTAGCGGCCTATCGGCATGTCGGCCAAGCGGCGTGAAGTAAGCGGCCACCTAAAACTGCTTCCTAATTCAAAACATTATATATGCGCTTTCTTCTAAAACAATAATTAATCTTATGTTCCTATTCACAAATCAATATCCTTAAGCGAATACCGGCATTTTCCCTAAATGGATTGGTGATCAAATTTGTTTTATACTCGCTTTAGAGTGTTGATTGTTTCGTAAACAAGTATTGTTTAAGAAGCAAACACATATAAAAATGATTTGTGTTAATCTCTGAATACATATGCTTAGACTAATCATTGTTTTCATAAAATGAAACGAATGTTCAATTGCATTGAAGTAGAGAAGTAGGACGTTAGGCCACCAACTTCACTCCGCAAGGCCGCTCGTTCCCAGATAATATTCAAGAGACCGGGATAACCCATTGAAGTACATTTTGATTCAATAACGTAGACTTCAAAAAAAATCATTTTTTAAAAAGGATGCAAAAATCACATATCTGTTGTTTTTTTGTGCTGATCTCAAACGCTCAGCACACTTGATGGATGCAATTCATCGATGGCTGCAATAAAAGGCAGCTTCATGTACGTGAATTAAGCGGCATAGCGGCGTGAGGTAAGCGGCCAAGCGACGTAAATTAGCGGCCTTGCAGCCTTGCGGCCTAGCGGCGTTAAGTTAGCATCCTAACGTCCTAAATTTGTTCTCTATCTCAAAGAAATTGTGCATGTGTTTAATTGGAAACTAATGATAAATCAATGTTTTATTTACAATTATATTATAATAGCGGCCTTATATTATTTCTTATTCAAAACATTTTTATATTAGTTTTTTTCTAAAACAATGCTAAAACCATTGGGTTTTTAATGCAAAATGCAATACTCTGGAGCGATTATTAACATTTGTTTCAAAAACTTGATCGAGCAATCCAGCGCCATAGCAGCGTAAATCTTGGGGCCTGACGGCCTGGTGGCCTAGCGGTCTAAAATTCTGATACCACTCAATCCAGCAGCCTAAAAAATAAGGAAATATGCTAATATGTTCGTAAGAACGTTGACCTTTGAATAGAAACATCGAATTTATCATTGTTGAAAAGAACGCATATTAAAAGTTTGAAATATTGAAATACGAAACATTGTTAGGCCGCTAGGAAGCGGGGCCGCCAGGCCTCAAACTTCTAAGCCGCTTACTTCACGTACATGGTTTTACGCAACATGTTCATTTCAGACCTTGGTCAGAGAAATAATATGAATTTTCCAACCTACATTCAGTTGGATTTATTTTATCATTAATATTATCATATAATGATATTATTATTATTATTATTATTATTATTATTATTATTATTATTATTACTATTATTATTATTGTTGTTGTTGTTCCCGTCATCATCATCCGATCATAGGCTCCCTACATTTTTGATTTGCTTTCAGTCCGAGATGTAATTTTCTTTAAAAAGTAGATTCATTCGTTTATTATTTCCATATAATGTGCTTTTTTATAAAGTCTTAATTTATTTTCAAACTCTAAGACCACTTGCATACGCATACTATATTACACTATTCGAATACATATCCATATCACGTGATACTATTGAAAACGGTTATATTTAAAAAAAAAACACAACAACAACAGAACACGAATTTTAACGAATTTTGGAACTGTTATTTTAAATATTCACAATCCAAAACATATGATAACATTAAATACTGTAAACACCACCATAGTGAAACAGATAATCCGATATGATCATGAAAACATACATGTATTTGTACTGAATTGGTCATTTGATGAGATGGAGTGTAAGCGAGGCGTTTGAAAACAGAAAGATCTTTTGAGTGTCACTCCATTCATTCAACTCAAGTGATCACTTGAGTGTCCCTAACGGGATTGTGGTTGGAGTGTGAGTGACAGTGCATGTTCATTCGGCCAAAATTTTAAAGAAGATTTTTAAAATACACATGTAAGACTAAAAAAAGAACATGGAGATCCTTGTACCAAACAGGGCCAGTCTAGAGAGCAAAACTTTAATTTGAACAAACTGTGTAAAGTACCATTACACCATGCTCAAAAACTTTATTTCAAGGGTCTGCGACTTGCGGTTTCAGGAAATTTTCTTTATTTTTATTACTTCAGACGCTATTTACTAAGGCCAAGGCATGCTTTGGCCAAAGGAATATTATTTGATTTTTGTTAGTTAACAGCAAAAATATGAGGCTACATACACAATTCTTGCCCTTGTGATTGAGAGACATCTTGGGCAGGGCAATTTTATGGCAACAAAGCAATCATTTTATGTTATTGTTCAATTGAAAAAAAATGACGCACGGAAGAGTGAACACCGCCTCCCGCACTCATCCACCAATACTTGCACGTGTCTTCTAGGGGAAGGCCTTGATCTTAGGTAAAACCAAACACACGTTCAAAAGCATGCCAATACGAATATCTAAGTGTTTGGTTTACAGCCATAGTCAGGCGCGTAGCTAGCCCTCTATTGATGAATGTGCTTGCACCCCCTCGGAACATTTGCAAACCACGGTGCAATATGGTTCATTCTGGTCGTTCTGAGGTGCTTTATTAAGTATTTTGAAATAAACATCAGGTAGTCAAGTATGCGTATTGCAACGTTGTCTGTTTTGTGTCAATATCATATGGATTCAGTTGAGTACTCGTTTATCTATATTTACACGCCTGATAGTCCATTTAACTCTAAATTTTACTAACCTATGACGGATATCGACCGACACTTGTATCCGAGAACAAGGTGCTGGAAGACAAATATATGTGTATAACGTCCAAAATAGACCTACAGTACTACTGTGAACATTGCAGTGTAATAGGGATTTGAACGTATGTACAAGGTAATATTATGATGCACACCAATTGCTTGGTCCGGGGTTGTAAGAATCCAATTCAAGCAGACAATAAGTGTCATCTTCAATGTTACGATATACACTTTTGCAAAGAATGGTTGTTATTGGGTTGATTGTTAAAACAAGAAGTGCAAAATGCATTGTTTGCACAATATTACAGACGGCGAATTTTGTCACCACATTTTCACAACCCATTCCTGGACGTAGTAGTCTGGGTCTGTTTCAGCATTGATTCAAACCCGCCGCTACTAAATAAAGTTGAAAATGCGCGAAATTTGAATTAGCTCGTGAGACAAAGACATTCTGCAGGTCACAACTATGTTTGGTTGTACCTGCTATAACCCCGTTTTTGCACTTTGAACACTTATTCATCAGAATTTTATGAGGATGTGTGTACTGTTGCATTAAAAATTATAATGTTTTCTTACTTTAAATGTTATATCTAATGTGCATGCCCTACTAAAACGGGCCGGTGTTTTTTGAGTGCCTATTTGACAAGAACAATGATGACCTTAACCCTAAACTAAAAAACATGAAAGTTATTTATACAGCCGCTTTTTAGAGTCATGATCGCGCCATGGATTTAATAAAAATAAATACCCTGTTAAATACATCTGATAAGTTCAATTCAAATTGACGAAAGTTGTGCATTGATATATTAACGCAATTGCATGTATTCAGAAAGTCTCTGACGTGTGGCTGAACCAGTGTTAAAATGACCATAGTGAAGAAAGTGAAATTTACTGATTAGTTAATTAAGATATTTCGCGCTAATTGTACAATAAGTAAACAGTGAAGGCGTGTCACATTGGAACTGAAATATATGGATTTCAATACAACATTTGAAGAAGCGCAACATTTGGATTTTTTACCATTATTTTGGTCTTTGATGATATTATTTTAGCAAACTTTTATACAATCATCTAAACGAAAAATAGCTCATTGTGATAAGCATACAGATAATTCCCTTTCGAATTCCCAAAACGCTTAAAAGGGTAAAATGGCACAAATTAAACCAAACAAAAAATCGGCTGAACTTAATACTGTTTTAAGGGACTTAAGATGTATCGAGCAATTGGGACCGGAGGTCTGAAAATGGTACATGATAAAGCTGACGTCACAGTAATCTGGGACCCTGACTTTATTATCGAAGATTTAATCGGCTGACAACGCGATCTGATTATTTTTGAAACTTATATATCGCCCATGTGCATTTTAGTCTTAGCAACAATAACTGTTTATTCGTCGTATTGTTTAATATTCGAAAATCATATCACAAATAACGTTTGAAAAGTGAATTCTTCGACGGTGTATACTTTTGAAATTCTTTTTCGGGCGGATTTATCTTTCCTAAGGAAATTATTTGGCTTTTAATAAAAACGTGGTTTGAAATATTCATTTCAATTTGAACATCATAACTATTGCATTGAAATTGTAAAAAATAAAAAAAGTTCATTCAATAATTTTTCATAGAAAACATTACCGATAAAAATAGGAAGATCAACCATAATTTATGTCCACTGCCTCATGGGTTTGAGACCTATATGCGTGGAAATGAGAAATCCTGAGATGAATTGTGCGGCGTCTGCAGTCTGCTCAAAATAACATGTAATCATAACAAAGGCGATTTCGGCTCATCACCTTCTGCTCTTAAGAAATGGTTTGATCAGGCCCACAGAAGTACCACAAAGCTTTAAAACAAGCTTTACACTGAAGAGCTGGCCGGAAGGATAAGTATTGAAAATGTATCAGTTCACAAACTTTGACATTGACTCTTAGATGTGAGTGCGAGGTTGGTGCCACGACACTTGAAAGTGACAATAATGCAAATGGGGCAATTACCATAAAAATATAAAAATGAGTCATTCTCACCATGCGGTTGTGCGGCATAGTTGTTTCGCAAGAGACCCTGCTTCGAATCCTAATCCCGAGTGGAACTATTGCTTATCTAGGAAACATAGTATACTGGATACTTAATATTGGCACCGTTTAGGGGCCATTTTGAGTTAACAGTTTTCGGTTTCTGACTTTAATTGTCTAAAGGTTGCAACTAAGTTAATCTTATCACTTTCAGCTGTTAAATAAAGCTTAAAAAGGTCATTGTTTGGATTCGAGTCTAGGCCCTCACACTTAGTGACCGATATTCTATACTGTAATGATTAAGAAAACCTAAAATATTTTTCTTATAAAGATTACACATAGTTGAGAAACTAAATGTTGAGAAAATGCATATATCAAAGTTATGAAAAAATATCATTATGTTGGTATAGAAGCTAGAAGCACATACTTGTACAATACACAAACTCCCCTTGGCCTACAATCACGCCCACTGCTTCATTTTCAGAGATTCTATCGACATTTCAAGATATTTATGTTGTTCTTCACATTTCAATTTAAAAGTTAACTACTGTGTGTTCCAAAGTAATAAAACAAGACTTGCATGAACATATATCCTTATATACTCGGTTTTAAAGTCATGCAACAACACGTTTAATTGTCAACATTTAAAAACAAGTATCTCTAAGACACAAGTATTATGCTATTTTTGAAAATGTTAACTCTTACTTACGCTTATATAAAGGCAATTAAGTATCCATGAGTTATTTACAGCGACTAAAACATACATGATATGAGTAAAGGGTCTTGCATTTAAAGACTATTCATTTGCATATGGTAGACATATTTCATGCATTACTTGTAGGTTGGTAATGCAAAAATCATATTTTAGTATTCTTAGAATTGGACTTTGTTTGGACATTAAGCAAGAGAGGACTTCTGTGACATTTCATGTGTTTCAAATTTAGTTGAATAGTTACTGATAAAAGATCTCATTTAAAGACTCACTCTCACGCCCAAATAATAGTAACCTCAATTGAAAGAAGTGTTTCAATTTATCAAAATTAAAAAATATAATTAAAAATATAATGAAGGACACAATATGAAACAAAGGAGCATAAACGGTATTTCTTTTATGAGACAATACTTGATTACTGTTATTATCTTAGGACCCACCAGTCATTTATGTTTTGTACGGTTTTAGCTACTGAATACACGTTTATAATCTTGTTATAAGTAAGAAATATTTTTCATAAATGCATAATTTCGCAGTTCGTTTCGCCGATAATAGTTAACACATATAATTACACGGAAACAGCCAGTCATCCAATCATTCACTTTTAACGCATCATTACGCGTTAAACAGTAAAGTAACAGAATTAAACTTGTGTTTTACTTTTTTAAACCGTTCTTTTTCTAAAGTAATATGCATATATGAACTGAACCTGTAAACCAATAAACAAGATGTATAAATTGAAAATAAATAACCTATTACACTTGTTTTATTTCTAATGATTTCGGCAACATTTGTTGACAACGGAAATAGAAAAGGCTATTAATGGCCTGTACGATTTTAACACAATTTATGGAATGATTATCAGCAGCATGCACTCCTTACGCATTCCATAAAGAAAATCGTTTACCTTTGATTAATGTTTGTGTAGATCCAGACCAGTTAAGAAGCATTAAAAGATGACAGCTTTTGTATATATAAAATCACAGATTTCGTAGGCTTCAGACAAACACATCAGTTTGCATGATAAAATAATACGTGCAGGTACATAAGTGTATATTTTTACTCTCTAATACAGATATTGTTAAATTAACCACCAAAACCTGTTTTAATATACTTGAATTCCGATTCAATGCTTTGTACAAGTAGTTAAGTGATAATCCTTTTAGATGTATCATAGTTTCTTAGCTTTAATGAGTCATGTAAATAAGCTTAATTATCTTTTTTAGAATAGACTTGTACCTCCGAGCATATTCGTTTTATCTGAAGTAACATATCCGAACGTATTTGTAAGTATATGTACCTTAAATGGTTTTGAAATGAACTGTTCCCATTTATATCAGTATATAAATATAGAACACGGTTTTCTATAATAAAGAGACGAGGCACATGCGCCCATGTTTATTAATTTTTTAATAAAATAACTAAAACAACGAAAAGTACATGTCGTTCTTATAGTCTGTAAAGCATTGAATATACATCAACCTTTGGGCGACACGAAAACACGGAACGTACGCTTATTGCGAAAATATTTTTTTGAGGGAATTTCGGAATCTTTAAAGTTGAAGACAATTAACTTTTCTGATAAAAAATATTATGTTCTTTACATTTTTGAATTCTTATCTAAAACATATAACTATGACAAGAAAATTATTGATAAAAATTTAAATGTATTCCAAAGGTTGTTTTCAAAATATACACACTTTTTTGAAATTCATGATTTTTCCTTAAATAGTATTCCTGCTGATTAGTGCTTAATGACTGAACCTTTTTTAAAGCATTCAAAATCGTTTGCAAAATTGTTTTATTATTTTAAAAAATAAATTGATAATAAAAAACACAATTACTTTTGGGCGACACAACATATATCCTATGGGCGACACGAGTCTCCCAAAGGTTGCATCAAAGTTACCCAAAGGTTGGATTGGTCTAAATATATATATATATATATATATATATATATATATATATATATATATATATATATAAAAACTTTCAAACAATTATAGTCAAGGTTAAAGAGAAATCTTTCCAAGAACTGTTCCATGGTCGTGGCATTGGCTGGCCGCCAAACATTTACAGTCGAACTCCGTTGGCTCCAACTCGCTTGTTTCGAATTCCTCGTTGGCTCTAACTAGATGTAAAGGACCGATTTCTTTAAACTGGAGGTAAACAATCCCGCTCGAATGTTCCGAGGCTCGATGTATTTTCGCCGGTACTTGGGAGTTCGAGCCATCGAGGTTCGACTGTAGTTTATTCAATGATATCATTATATCCATAAACTGATTTCTTTTATTTCTGGCCTAATACTCACAAGCAATATTTACCTTACTCACTTCTGAAAATAGTAATGTTAATGACTGGAAAAGGTTGAGAATGCGTCTTTTAAGATTCAAAAATATAATTTACCAAGGAGTGTTGCAGCTATGTGTGACGGTCATGTATCTGACCCCGAGGTCATAGAACATGCGCAGTGAACCGAAACTGCTGTCAATGGAATGACCTCCTTCCAATCCGACCAAGCTTCCAATCTTTCCCATCTTGAATGCGTCCAAGATTCCTTTAAACAGTAGTATAAGCAGTTAAGCGTTGACGAACAATATTTATCTAGGCCCGAGGTCAAGTGACATGCGCAGTCCCTCACTTGAACACTTCAATGACTAACAGATAAACTCTGATATTGATATTGATATCATTGGATCAAAGGTCAAGGTGCCGTTGACCTTAAGCTGAGTATCCATTTACAAGCAATAACTAAAGAACCCTTCGGCCCACGAACCTCAAGCTTGGTAGGCAGGTTGGTCACGACCAGTAAATAAACTTTGAAATTTAGGTCAGTGGGTCAAAGGTTAAGGTCGTGGTGACATTGAACAGAAAAACAACATTTCCGATCAATGTATGAAGAACAATGGAACCAATGGCCCTAAACTTGATAGGAAGCATGGTCATGACCGGCACAAAACCCTATATAAACTTAATTGACAATTTCAACACAAACATAATGGATAACACTCGTGTTAAGTGGCAGACATTTGCTCCATCTCGACTCCTCCGACGGTCGAGTGGGATTCCCAGCCATGATAAGCAGCTCATGCTCAAGACAAAAAACAACAACATTTATATTTAAAGGAAAACATCAATGATTGATACCTTGTGCGGTTGTCACCCATTGGAATGTGTCAGGGTAGCGTGTGACGTATTTCTTGATGACGTCAAGTTGCTCGAGGGAAAGAAGAACGGCGTCCTTGTATTGGGACTTACAAGGAACGTAACACGCCCAGAACTGTGAAATATAAAATTGTTAGTATGTATAACCGTATAGATGTAACGTCAGGTAGTTTGTGATGACGTAAATCATTTTTGTTTATTATGACGCACAAACAATTCAAATTAAGCTGCACATTCAAATAAAAATATGTAACCTATCTATCTAGTCGAACCGTTGCATTGTTTCGTAATAAAAACTTACAGAATTGTCTATTCGATTATAAGATCTGGACGGGACCAAATAAAGTAACGTCTGTTGACATGTTTGATGACGTCTAGGAGCGTAGCTAGCTCTTAATTCAAGTGAAATTATAATTGTGCTAAGGGGATTTCGGGGGTATGCCTACTCGGAAATTTTTGAAAACCATTATGCATTCTGGGCGTTCTGAGGTGCTTTATTTAGCACTGGAAAATGGATAGTTTTAGGATTTTTTTTTCAAAATCATGAGGATTCAGCCGCAAACTCGCGTAAAGGCAGCTACGCGCCTGACGTCAGGTTACTTAAAGAAATAAAATGCTACGAATAAAAACCATGGTCATACTAAAAATGTCTTTAATATTTTTCTTCAACGAGACAAAAAAAAACATGAATTCATGTGTATACCTGTGCCCCAAGTTTTCCCTTCCGGAGCCTCGGTATATCGGTATGAGAGAGATTCGTGTTCCAGGTCTTACGTAGATCTGACGTCAGATCAACCGTATACACAGCCGTATTGGAGTAACGTCGGTAGCGGTATGGTAGATCGTTGTGCCTAAAGAAATAAGATACAGACGATGATAAATATCACTGTCAATTATGGTTGGCAGCCCTTAATCTGAAGGAGTCATCGGAAACTACAGTGCGTCGACTTGACTGTCAACTCTAAGTCGCACAAATGCTTCATCATGATCATGATCATGATCGTCATAACTATCATCATCATCATCATTATCATCATCATCATCATCAGCAGCAGCAGCAGCAGCAGCAACAATATCATCATCATCATCATCATCATCATCATCATCATCATCATCATCATCATCATCATCATCATCATCATCATCATTACCATCATCATTCTCAGCAGCAGCAGCAGTAGCAGCATCATCATTATAATCATCAGCAGCATCATCATCAACATCATTACAATCATCATTTTAAGCAGCAGCATCAGCAGTAGCATCATCATCATCATCATCATCATCAGCAGCAGCAGCAACAGCAGCAGCAACAGCATCGTCATCGTCATCATTATAATCATCATCATCATAATCATCATCATCTTAATTATCATCTTTATTATCATCATCATCAGCAGCAGCAGCAGCAGCAGCTTCTAAGCAGTAGCATCACCATCACCATGAGCAAATTCGTTTCATTGCATGTCTGTCATAAATATGTTCCCTTCGAAAGTTTTAAATCGCTACCAAATCACCGGATATTCATGTGTGGTCGTTGAAGTAAGTGTTTACAACAAGAATATCAAGTTTACAATATGAATACAACGAGATATTTATAGCATCCACAGTCGACTTTGGTTTGTTTTGAATAAAAATCGGTGAAACGCATTGACCTTGAATATTTATAATAGATATTAAATGTGGCAGAAAGCACATTTTGATTGCGTGTCAACTTAAGTGCGGGCTTCTATATGAAGCATGTGTCAACATCTTGTGAAATATATATTACTACCTCATAAGTAAGTATTACAGTTTTGAGATAGCTGAAAAGCTTAAACTACTGTGTGCATTATTTGTTATTTCTAGTTTACCTGTCTACTTTTGCATAAATCAAATGTTTACTAGACTGAGTTTATATGGGCCATCATTTACTACTTTCATGGGGTAGGATAAAAGCCCTCGTTTTCGTTTCACAGTAAAATCTGGAGAGTAGCAAATCATATAAGGAGTTTAAAACCAAATTAATACTAAAAGCTGAAACCCTTAAGCAAATTGATGATATTTGCTCAAATATCGTCCTTGAAATCCACAATTTTCATTAGCGTTAATAACGCGATTGAAAATTAAATAAGGCTGTGGTGTTGCGTGATTGGTTGATTGACATTATTACGTGATGTTATCAATGTATCCTTAACAGGTCAACATATCCACCAAATTTGTGTAAGTCTCAGTGGCCGTGTGGACTAGCCGTCTGTTTTCTATTTTTTTTTACTTTACCGGTGTGGGTTCGAACCCAACTAAAAACAAAATAAAATTTATGCCATAACTTTATTTTTTCTGCAAATTCGATATCATAGAGTAAAATAATGACAAAATAAGTGTTTTTAGATGCATAACCGGGAAAACAAATGTTTCATCCAAAAATATGAGAGAGTCACTTTAAATATTATTTTGTGTTTTGTTTCTATAACAAGATATCATTTTGATTTGATGTTAATATCAGAAATCTGTGTTTCTCTAAAGACTGGCAACTGAAATTATTTGACAATACAGGGGAATCTATTCTAAGTTATGCCTGTGAAATATGGGGCTATGGTGACCATAACCAAATAGAAAAGGTTCAAATTGATTTTATGAAGCATATTCTGAAATGCTAAGAGAAACATGCTATGCTGTATGGTGAGCTTGGTAGATTCCTACAATCATCAAGAAACCTATAATAGGATTTGGGTATAAATTTATTCATATCCGATACAATCTCTCATATATTATGTATAAGTTTCTAGATAAAAACAAACTCTATCTTCCATTAGTGTTCAGACTCAGGCATTCGCTAATGGAACGCCGGTCAGATTCACAGTTAATCATTTAGAAGAGCTCGGACTACCAAAAATCCACCAGGTAGATTGCCACCGCCACATTGTCATTAAATAACGTAAACAGCGCCAAATTTCCATTCAGCCATGAAGTGTTTTTAATAAAGTGAATGATTTTGAAACTGATCGATCACGCAAGCACGTTCGTGGTTAATTTCCAACTGAACGATGCGAAAATTGGAATCTTTCAGTTGCGCCCAGCCTGTCGACTTAATCACGTAAAAAACCTAAAAATAGCACTCACTATTCAGGGGCGGATCCAAGGTTTGATATAAGAGGCGGCGTTACTTGAGGGTGTAACCTTTTGACTTGCACCCCGCCCCCAAGAATTTTAAGTGTTGACGGACGGGGGTGTTGGTACTTCCCCAAGAAAATTTTAACAATTTCTAGTCCGAAATGACTGCATTTTGGGCATATTCCTTAACCCTTTTTCTCCTATTATGAATTTAAAAGTACATTTGGGCGATTTATTTTTTTCGGGCGGGGCGGGGGGGGGGCGGTAGCAACCCCCTGTATCCGCTGATGCTTTTACTTAAACGCGAAACATTTTAATAAGCTGAGGCAGAAATCTGAAAATATCGTTTTCTTTTTATAATTCATATTTGTTTTGAATTAAGTTCGATTAACATGCTACTTGAGTGCATACTATTGTACTTACACCTTCTATAATGTTTTCAAACTGCATCAAATTATTTCTGATTTAATTAATTATAACATATATTATTCATATATGATACTTTCTTAGGCAACACCGTGCTGTATAATCATACATGAAAATCATATAAATCGGCTAAAGCAACATTATACATGAACATTGCGAAAGTTTCTTTCATGCGAATGATTTAAACTTCATAAAATAGTACGATGAGTTGTTTACAATTTCTATCTGTATCATACAGCGCACTACGTAGGATATTGAAGGACTATGTTTAAAACCACTTCGATGCTTCACGCAAGCAAAGCTAAGCACAGGCGGTAGTATAAAATTAATTAGAGAAGGAAAAACGTAACAAAATGGGATATTTAAAGAATGAATTGCGGTATTGATGTCATTATCTGGGTATGAACGAAGTAGGGGTGGTTAAAGTGTCCGAATTTGACCAACCCATTTGCGTTCATATCCCATATAATGACATCAATCCCGCAATTTATTACTTATATTTACACCAATAGTTCATTATTTTATTGAAGAATTGTTAAAAACCCCAACTTCGTTTCTTTTACGAAAACCTTACAGTAATTCTTTCTCAACCATTCTGTAAATAGAACGACCAGACCGTAACCGAAAACAGTTTATCATATGACGTCGCAATAACAAGGGAAAAGATCTACCACTTGAAATATCTTTTAAACGTAAACTTGAAACACAAATGGCAACAATTCATTTAAATCTCAAAAATAAACGCTTTCTAAGATGTTATTTTATTTTTTACGGGACCTACTGACACAATACAAACAATAACAAGATAAACAATTTCCATGTATATTGTTATGCAATGATTCGCGATCTGAACATATCCGAAGTTGGATTAATCGGATGATAACCGCAATTGCCAAAGGGCAATAAGATTGATGCTTCACAGTTTCAGACAGTGAAAATATCAATTATATTTTTTCACAGTTTTGAAATTTTAAATTGCCTACTCTCGTTCATAAACAACTTTCAACAACGTCATTCCAAACGCTTTAAAATTGGCGCGTTTTTCTAAAAAAATAGAAAATCAATGACTTATAATTCCCATTTAAAGCATATTATGTAAAGAAAAAATAATCAGTGTAGGAAAGCAGTATATTTCACCTCTTGAACCCCAAAACAGAATAATCGTAAACTATAAATTATCTTACTCGCTCGGTGAAAAATATAACGAACAAACAATTCAGGTTTATTAGCCAAGGATTGCAAACTGTCTTACATTCTTTCTTAAAAATTATGATAATATAAATAAATAGAAGATAATTGTTTGTTTCAGTGTAAGATAGTTATATATTTCCCCTCTTGAACACCAAAAGTGGATTCTCGTGAAATATAAATGTTGTCGCTAACTCGGTGAAATATATTACGATATAGAACAAGATACTATTTTTTAAACTTCATTAAAAGAAAAAAAGTCTTAATTATTGATTGAAGATGGGGGTTTCATCCACAAATTCTACATCTGTATCAAGTACCCAATTACACAAAGCAGTACAGAGCGTAAAAACGACTTTTAATATCGGGTGTATCCGACGACGTTACATATCGTGCGCACATGTCTCCACTCAAGAAAAAAACACGGTCTTATAACTAAAAAATCTACTAAACGGCATTTAAAATGGTTTTGCTCACCCGTCAACCAACGGATAACTATCCAGAACACATTTCGCCTTGTCCAGGTTAGAAGCTGCGTATGAACAGTCCACTACCGGAAGATCAGTGCCCTCACTTCCGGTCTGACCGCTGCTGGAAGACCCCCCGTCAACATCCGCGCCGCCGGAAGTCGTGTCCTTGTTCTGAGTGGCCACCACGGCGAGTGCGATCACAAGAGCAAGCACGGCGACAATCAAGACGAACAACGCTCCGTAAACGACGCGCGTTTGCATTTTCGATTTGCTTTTGTCTTCGAATAAAATTGTCCTCGAATTAACTGTAGCACTTCCGGAAGAGTTTGAATAGGCCACGCATTCGTTTTCATCCATGTGAGATTAATGCAAATATACACCAGTTTATGCCGAGTCAAGAATACATATTCTAATCAAACACATCTAGATGCAAAGTCCGGTTCGCTTTGAATTATTATAATGGGTACTGGAACGAGACGGCGGCACGCATTAATGTTAACCTTATCTATGTAAATGAGTGATTTTGCATACGCAAATATAAATTATAGGTTGAAGTGTTGACAAGCAGTTTCACGACGTTCAGATCGTGTAAATCTTACAAATGTACTTTGTATTGCAGTTCTTATTTATACTGTTTATAAATCCTCTAGCATATAGTAATAAAGTTAAGTAAATAACTATACAATGTAGTCCTATACACTGTTTATTCATAAAACCAGTGAGATAAGAGGTAAGGGATATGATGGTGAACTCACTGGTGCAGAACATGTTACCTAAAAGCAGCTCAACAATAATGCAGTTAACACTACTTGAGAAGTATAAATGCATATATTTGTCGATGGCAGGCAATGCATGTATGCACAGGTGATCGTTCAAAAGAAACGCATGTGTACACGACTTCGATCATATTACGCGCTACATTGACTCTAGCGTAGCCTCGGGGACCCGACCCCCCGCCACCCCTTAAAGTTTACTTTTTCAATGAAGGAGAAAAAAGTAATAAACTACGCCTTAAATGCACCAATTCGGACACTTATTTGTTAATTTTTTTTGGCGAAGGACCCCTTAACCCTCTTGCAAACACTTTTAACCTCAACAAAATAAGTTCTGAGGGAGGAGCGCAAGTCAAAAACTTACGTCACTAAGTTACGCCCCCACTAAGGCGAAATCCTTGATTTAAGCATCGTCGGCAACCATGGTACTTTCTTCCGTTACACTTCATAGACAACGAAGCAAAGCGTAGTGTGTATCAGTGGTATCCGACGATGGATTTAAGGGACCATTCGGAGCTCCTCGATCATTTTTACCGAAAACAACCTCGGATGTATATGGACGGTTTACATATTCATAAAGCGGTACGTTTAAGTCCGTCCGCTGCAAGTAGATCGCGTAGTAATTTTATTTAGCAGTTAAACTTTATGACTTTACCCTAGGGAATCTTAATTATGTTTGCAATAATTCACTTCACTGGAAATCAAATTAAGCTTACGATCAATAAACACAAGTCGAAAACACTACATTTAATTAATAATATAATTTAAAAATTTATGAACTACTTCAACTGATGTACCGGCATACATCCGAGGTTGTTTTCGATAAAAATGGCCGAGGAGCTCCGATTGTTAAGGGACTTGTTCACATTTTGGTACAAAATGGGTAGATTGTTCAGAACTTTGTTAAAGTTAACAACGTTGTTAACGGCGTAATTGTTAACTTTAAAGGGTGATTTTTTTCATGATGTGCTCAAACATTTAAAAACAGCAAGTACAGCTGAAACACATAAGAAATACTGCAGATCACCGCTGTTGTAAACAATGCAGTTCACTTTAACAATGTTCTGAACAATCGGTTCATTTTTTACTGTGATCGTTCTAATTCTTCTCTCAATATTGTTAAATTCAGACACAAAATGCAGCATTAAAGCACACCTTGTCCGAGCCCTTACGCGATTCATTCGGAGCTCCTCGGCCATTTTTACGAAAACAACCTCGGATGTATATGGACGGTTTACAATGCTAGAAATCGGTACACTTTAACTACGCTGCAAGTAGATCGCGAAGTTATTTCAATTTAGCAGTTAAACTTAATGACTCAACTCTTGGGAATCTTAACAATGTTTGCAATAATAAACTTCATTTGCAAGCAATTTAAACTAAGACAATACACGCCAAAACACTACATTTATTTAATAATATAATACAAATCTTTACGAGCTACTTCTGCTGGTGTATTGGCTTACATGCTTAAATCCGAGGTTGTGTTCGACAAAAAATGGCCGAGGAGTTCCGAATGTGCGAGATTCTGCACTGGCCATTCGGAACTCCTCGGCCATTTTATCGAAAACAACCTCGGATGTATTTGGACGGTTTACATACTCAAAAAGTGGTACGTTTAAGTCCGCTGCAAGTAGATCGCGTAGTAATTTTATTTAGCACTTAAACTTTGTGACATTACTCTTGGGATTCTTAAATATGTTTGCAATAATACAATTCAATGGCAATCAATTTAAACTTAGATCAATAAATACAACTCTAAAACACTAAATTTAATTAACGACATAATTCAAACAAATACGAACTACTTCAACTGGTGTACCGGCATGCATCCGAGGTTGTTTTTGAAAAAAAATGGCCGAGGAGTTCCGAATGTCTGCACTGGCTTCGCATTGGTGCATGATGTTACAGGATGGAAGAATTTAAGTGAAATGTTGGAAATGTATAAAATTCAATTGAAACATCCAAATAATGAAAACATAGTACATGTTCTTTGTCTATAGTGTGACGTTTTAAATAGTGATTTAACCTGTTATAAATATACCTGTGTATGTTATTGTCTTTGTATACCATATCGCGAAATATAGAGTCGAGAAAAATTGTAGGGTGTCTGGATTCGAGTATGTACAAACCCAATATTTTCTGTGTATTTTAGAACAGGGAGGGGTCAACAAAATTTTGCCTTAATCCTTTATTTTGCTAATTTAAACAAATCTTAAGACCCTTCTACCTCTGTTTTAGGCTGAACGATGTTTTGACTTAATTTTGAAGACTTAGGTAAACGAAGCAACGAGAATCAAAAATTTTGGTGCCAAAACTTTTTCGCACTAGCCACCAAATAAGGTTAATTTGGTAAAGTTGGTAATGACTTCACAAATGTACAAATCTGAATTATACAGCACATTGCATGGGATATTGACAGACTATGATAAAACCACTTCGATACATAACGCAAGCATACTTAGCACATGTATCAGTTAGAAATGGTAAAACAAAACGAAAGGGCATATAATTATCATAGACGCTCAAAGCATTGAAGCTTGATTCAACACACAAAGAAAGAAATACAATAAAGTAATAAGTTTGATAAATGAGGCTGTATGGTGAATTTCGAAAATATATATTTTTTAACTATAAACAATGAACGCTCGACTGGCGGCGCGCTAAACAATAAATGCGCTCAAACAGCGCCTCCTACCAGAGAATTATCGAGAAAAGGTCACTTATTCAAGCTGCACTCTCACAGATATACCATTTTCACAACTTTTTATTTTATTTTTTGTCTTGGAAAGAGCAGTTTTTGCGTAATTTTCTGTTAACCAATGATATAAGGTTGCTGACAAAAATCAGATCGTAGATTATCGTATTTCCGTCCGAAAATTAATGTGTTATGGCTTAAACCGTTACTAACTTAATTTTTGTCAGCAGTCTTATATAACTGGTTTCCGTGGGTTGTCGCAAAAATTGGTTCGTTCCAAGACAAAAAATAAAAAAGTTGTCAAAACGTTCAATCTGTGAGAGTGCAGCTTTAAGAGATCGCTTAATAATTATCGCATTTATGTCTAAATACTTAAATTATAACTACATGTACATATTATTAGAAAGTATCCAGGGCTGTTCCATTTAATTTTGATCACAAACGCATCAAATTCCTTTTTTATTATACATCGGAAACCGTCATTAATGTATTTGTTTGTAAGACCGGATCTATTTCGTTAAAAGCTTAGGCGAAATAAAACGAAAATATGACACTCCCCACAGCAAAAAAATAAAGATACTCCAAAAAGATAGCGCGTTTCTTCAGTAATTTGCAAGCGTGCATGCGTTCCTGCATTCATACGGACTGAACACACCAACAATTAAACAATGTATCTTTATATTTGCAATAAAAAATCATCAATGTTTATGAAGGCTATCGACAGCATACGTTGTATCTTTCGGAACTCCTCGGCTATTTTTATCGAAAACAACCTCGGATATATGCTGGTACATTAGTTGAAGTAGTTCGTAATTTTTGAGTTATATCATTTATTAAATGTAGTGTTTTACAGTTGTAATTATTGATCTAAGTTTAAATTGATTGCCAGTGAAGTGTTTCATTGCAAACATAATTAAGATTACCAAGAGTTAAGTCAAAAAGTTTAACTGCAAAACAAAATTACTACGCGATCTACATGCAGCGGACTTAAACGTACCACTTTTTGAGTATGTAAACCGTCCAAATACATCCGAGGTTGTTTTCGATAAAAATGGCCGAGGAGCTCAGAATGACGTCAGTATAAAATAATAGCTGACAATTGTAACATCGTATACCATTGGTTAAATTGTGTCGCGCATATCCAATCGGAACACAATATAAAAAACAATGGCGTCATAACTTAAATAAGAAGACAAGGTAAATGTTCGAAATCGAGGAGATACATGTCCCTTATGAAATAGTCAAAAGGTGGCGAAATAAAGAAATGGATATTGATTTTCGAATTATTCGGATTAAACGGAAATATCCGGACTATGATGTTTTTCACATGACAAAATTGTGATACATAATTGGTGTAGAAATACTTTTCATAACTTTCCTAATCGTAGTTTCACGGCACTGGCACCGGATTTTCAAACTCAATCATTTTTTTTAAAAATCCAAAAAGAAATTATAAATCCCAAAGTAAAACTGTAATACCGAAAATGTGAAAAAATATTAAAATATATTTTTTTAATAAATATGCACTTTAAAACTGTACATGTATCAGGCGTAGCACGACGCCGTTTTTCCGGCTGCGAAAAATGACTTTAAGACGAATTAAAAATAAGATACGTGAAACAAGAGAATGAATATATATCCGTGAACGTTTTCACAAGACTCACTTGATGGGGATATTTCATAGAAGTAAACGAAGAATTGAAAATATCGATTATTGTAGCTGGAACGCAAAACAATGAGAGGCGTCCCAATATTGACGTCAGTGGTATATTATGAAGACTCGCAGTTTCTAAATTGTTTCGAATTTTGAAAATGTAAAACAGTCCCTAATTGGGCATATATATGTTGTTTACATTTGTATACCAATTTACAGACATCAACTCGAAAATTCTCTCGCGGTCGCGTTCCACCTTAATTGGAAAATCGCTCGAACTTCATTTCAAAAATGTCAATTCAGCAAAATGAACGCTATGAGTTTTATAAGTAACGAAACAAGAACCAAGATGTATACAGCAGTAAAAAATCAGCTAAAAGTAAAAGCATGATAGAAATAGTTCAAGAGGTGCCACTATATTTTATATACAATTAATAGTACATAGAAAGCGACTCATGATATAAATGGAATGTCTAATTAAGATACATGTAGCCTTTAATTACAAACTGAGGCTTGAAGATATACATGAAGTGCACTTCAGTCGAATGAACCTAATTGGACGTCACAAGACTCGATACATAACAAAAGTTAAAATGATTCCATGAATCTCATTATTGTGGCTGTACTTCAGTCCGGAAATAAGAGTTCTTTCAGTCAAGCCACTTCTATCATCATGTCATTTCGTAGCTTATTCGAATGTTAAATCTTTTTAAACAAATAAAACATAGCTTCTTTTTTCAGTCTAAACGATCGCCTATTTTTCGGCTTAACAAGACTCTCTTCTACTTGTTCTTTTGTGATGGCGTCTCCAGTCATAGTAGTGAAATGCCCTTCCAAATCACTTGTATCCGTTCCAAGCTTTCCGGTCTTTGAATCAAACACACCCTCGAGTATGAATTTGGGATTCAGGAATATCGTTCTTGCATCGAAATGGGCATCAGAAACCAGAAAATAGCCACCAGTCTTCAAATATTTAGTGCACTTCTCGGAGACAATACCAGCGCAAGCCGATATCAACAAATCGAACGAAGCTGGTTTTTCGAACGTAGTGTCGAAGTTCTTGCAAAGGAAATGTATCTTTTGTTTTTCCAAGTACGTTTTATTCTCTTCAATCCATTTTAAAACGAGCTCATCCTTAAAAACCGCCTCAAGTTTCTTGTTAAAATCGACATAAACAACGCTAGGAAAAACTAACGAAGCGGTCAAATGCTTATCACATCCGGGATAAAGCACGTGATTTGCACGCGTGTACGCTTTCGTTTCGTTGAAAATCGGAATGTGCCAATCTTCTAGACCCTTGTACACTTTCATAAACCATGAGAAACTCCCTGAACGTCTTGGTTTGCCAATTGATTTGGATGCGGAAGTATCCGAATCCGCGTCTTTTCGTAACTTCTTTCCTGTAACAGAACTTGAGTCATCAGAACCCAACTTTCGCTTTACCAGAGCTACTGCCTTGCGTCTAGGTGGCATTTTTTGTGTCGAGACAGTAAAGTTAAAGGAACCAACACTAAATTGTAGTATCGAACACTATTAACCATCAGTGGATAAATTATTTCTACGGTAGACAACTTTTTTAACGCTCAATGGATCTTTACTTCTAAGGTAGGTAACTTTTTAACCAACTCTACTGTTTATTAAATATCTTATCTTTCGTCATTTTACCTAAACGTTTTTGTACGTATTTTGCGCAAAAATACAATTTTATTCCAAAAACTTACGTCTTGTAACGTGTGCGGAGTGTACCGAGCGGCTGTACACTATTTTATAAAACTTATGGCATCTAACTCTTAAATGACAAAAGATGAAACTATATAATAATTTTCCTCAAGGTTTCTTAACCTTTTGATTGTGCACAAATGATTTTGATTAAGCTCAAAATAAATAATCACAAAATAATTATAGAAGAAGTTTTGTATGAGTAATTTTCCTTTTGGCAAAATGCCTATGATCAACTTATCAAAATGAATTTCAAAGACTTTAAATCTACTGCTTTGCCGATGTTCTCGGTGATTTATCAGAAAGCTGGGCTTTCTTGAATAAATCACCGAGTTGTAACTTTCAAAATTAAAATGCTTATCAATTATGAAATACCAGATAGCAGAGCTTTCTTGGTATATATACATAAAATACGTTCTCTTTCTTTGCGTCTGCCAGCTATAAATACGCTCCGAAACAAACAGAAAAGCAGATCGTTCTCTGAAGATTTTTGAAGTTGCAACTTTCTATGCCTCACGGGATAGCTGAGCTTTCCAGCAAGAGCATAGAAGTGTAGGCATTAAATTAACTTTCGTATCTTTCAACAACAACCCGGTCCACTCGTCAGCTATTAACTACACAACACGTCAAAGCAGAGCTTTTCGGTAAAGATACTATTTTAGAAAAGCAACTACAAAGTTCAAGTTGATTAATACCAATTATTTCTTGATGACAACTGTATGTTAACTGCATCTAGAATGACGATATTGGGTGGTGTTAGTAGTTTATACTCTGGGTCCCGGCGTGAGCACATTGAAGGGTCCCGGAATGACAGTTGAACCACCGCACACCTATCCTGGGCAGACTATCTGGCGGTTAACCAGTACTAGGTGCCTTCACCTCTGCAAGGAACTGACAACTTCTGTACGTGCCAGGGGCAGTGGTACAGTGCGAATGGTCGTAGAAATGATTTTAGAACCAATCACAACTGAAGAGACATAGTCCGCTCGGGAATCGAACCCAGGTTGTCCGATTTAGAGTACAACGCTCTACCGATTGAGTTAACCGGGCGGAGTAGAAGATTTATTATCCAACTCGGCGTTATATACGCCGCGGAAAGCACTCAAGCAAAGCAATGCGTTCATAGGTTGTATAAACTGCGCGTCGATTGGTTGAAAACCAAACATTTTGTTTGGTTGCAATCAGCATTCTGATTGGACCAAATTATTCTTAACTAAATTACTATGAAAGATAAATAGAGAAACAACTTTTTAGGTTACAGTCAACTATTTTTCACGGCTTGTGGTAAAATTCGTCACAGTCTTATTTTCATATTTTCAAAAAAGCATGGAGAATTCTCAAGAATTAAACACAAAAAATATATCAAAATTTTGTATAGCACAGCTATTATAAAAGGAAGACTTGTTCTTGGATTTATTATTTCAGCATGCTTAATTTAATTTAATGTAAAACGTCTTTACTACGGTGAAACGGAGAAGACGTTATATTGTTATCTCGTTATTTTAAATCGAATTCGTGACGTATCTTGTTAAAACGTCTTTGTAAGTTGCTATTGTGACTGGCGTATTTCGTTAAAATGATTTAGTATCTCGTTTAAACGACTACAGTGTGTGTATACCACGTGATAAATTGCGACATAAATGCTACGTCGGAAGGCAATATTTCGCTTCGAATGAAGACTTTAAACAAAGATAACTTCACTTTTTCTTCACCATTTTGAATGAAACATAGCGCAGTCTACGACGCTTACGGAGCCCTACCTTCGGTCTTTTACAAGAGTTTGATTGTGAGTTTAGTTTCTTAACACTTCGACAAACCATTTCACAATACGGACGGAGCACTGTCAAAACATTATTTTGGAAACAGGTTTGTCGAAGTGTTCGATGAAACTAATCACCTTATCAAACTTCGGTAATAAAACGAAGGCGGGGCTATTTAAGCGGCATAGACTGCCCTTTATTTTATTTAAAATGGTGTAGTAAAAGAAAAGTTATCTATGTCTTAAGTCTTCATTTGTAAGCAAAATGTTGCCATCTGACGTAGCATATATGACGTAATTTATCACGTGGTATACACACACTGGACAAGCGAATCTCGTTAAGTCGACATATAATTGCCAATCAGAATTGCCTTATTACCGCGCATAAACATGGATGAAAAACGGCAGATGTTAGGTACGTTCGATTTTTAATATTCGATTCTGACTGGCCAATATGTCGTTTTAACGAGATAAATCTGTGCTGTGGGGTTACTCGGAGCACCAGGAGGAACCCACTGTGCCATTTTACCTACTGATCTTAAGTTAAGGTTATGTATTGGTCAAGGGCAATCTACAAGTTCACTTACGTTCACCAGTTATGGTGCGGACAAGACCAAGTCGATCAACCAGTAGACCAACACTTGCAAACCTACATAGTCCATCTCCCTCGAATTGTAAAATGCCCTTTTTAAATATGACAAATCCCCATTGCAAAGTTTTGGTAAAACGTGCATGGATCACTGTAAAATAAGAATACATGCAAAACCTTAGCCAGTAAAAAACATAAATGGGCAAAATTTGCATTATATGCAAAAAGGGGTTATCATACTTGATTGTATAAAATGTCAATGCAATGCATAAGGTAGTTGCATTTATATGTGATTACATGCAAAACCAAGAATCTCTAAGTCGAATAAGAAAGGAGCAAGATTTATAGTATATGCAAGATAGAGATATTTTATATTATATTAATTAAGTAGATTGAAGTTAGCAACAATTGTATAAAGTAATAATGCAATGCATGATGTATCTGCTGAGATATTGACGTAAATGTTGTTACATGCACATTCAAAACCTTAACCATAACCATAATTTCTAAGTCAAATGTTAAGGACCATAATAAGCAGAATATGCAAAATAGAGTTAGCTAACCGAGTTATTTACGCAGGTTGGATAGTTTAGTATTTCATTGAAATACATCTAGCAGTTTCTAAGATTAAACATACGTGTGCTTACATGCACCACCTTAACCAGAATTTCTAAGTTAAATAATAAAGTCCCATTATCTGCATTATTTTCAAATAAGTGTTACTTAACTTCATTAATTTAGAACGTTGGAACACATATCTGAAGTTTCAATGCAAGTCATGATGTATTTGGTGGTATAATAACTTGAACTGGTAACATGTAAAACCTTAACCAAAGATGCGATGCCGATGCCGACGCTATGGTGAGTAGTATAGCTATCCTTATTCTTAGAACAGTCAAGCAAATAATAAAGAACAAACACGTTTCTTCTTTGTTTTGTTTTTGCATTTTCTTTATTCTCTTTACACTATCATGATTATATCATAATAACCATAAAGGTATTCCTAATAAAAAAGTCAAGCATTAGTATTGCATGAATCGCTCTCATTTATAAATATATGATTACGAAGCTAATGATGTGTCAATTCATTTATTACATCTTCCATCTCTGACGATGGGAGTTATGCCCTGTAACTGATAACATTTTGCTACTATTATCAAACATGTTAAGATGTTTGTTTTTTCACCACAGTATGACATTTTTTTCGACTAAGGTTCAATGAACGTTATCATCCATTACATTTGGAAATGCAGTCTTTGGAGACTCTAACCTCATTCATATTCGAGAATTTTATCTCCCCCAAAATAAAGAGAACATTACTGAGAATCATGATTGTGAAATATGGGGATACAAAATGGAAACATTAAGAGAGTTGGAAGTCAAGAATATGATACATAGTGAATTCTTTCTCATCTACATTAAGAGTGCAGTTAAAAGATATGAATTTGACAGTGAACGATGGGGGCATAACAACCAAAATACGATACATGCACATGAGTCATTGCATCCACACAGTCCATTAGTGAAAATATTCATAACAGCCCATTAGTGAAAATATCCCCCACATCTTATTAGTAAATATATTCCCTATAGTCCATTAGTGACTATATTCCCCACAGTCCATTAGTGAATATATTCCCCACAGTCCATTAGTGAAAATTTTCCTCACAGTTCATTGGTGAATATATGCCCCAAATCCCATTAGTGAATATATTCCCCACATCGCATTAGTGAAAATATTCCCCACAGTTCATTGGTGAATATATTCCCTACAGTCCATTAGTGAAAATATTCCCCAAATCCCATTAGTGAATATATTCCCCAAAGTCCATTAGAGAAAATATTCCTCACAGTTCATTGGTGAATATATGCCCCAAATCCCATTAGTGAATATATTCCCCACATCCCATTAGTGAATATGTTCCCCACATCCCATTAGTGAAAATATTCCATACAGTCCATAAGTAAATATATTCCCAACAGTCCAGAAGTGAAAATATTCCCCACTTCCCATTAATAAATAATTTAATAAATTCCCCACATCCCATTAGTAAATATATTCCTTACAGTTCATTTGTGAATATATTCCCTACAGTCCATTAGTGAATATATTCGGCACAGTCCTTTAGTGAAAATATTCCTCACATCCCATAAGTAAATATATTCCTTACAATTCATTTGAAAATATATTTCCTACAGTCCATTAGTGAATATATTCCGCACAGTCCTTCAGTGAAAATATTCCCCACATCCCATTAGTAAATATATTCCTTACAGTTCATTTGTGAATATATTCCCTACAGTCCATTAGTGAATATAATTTATTCTGCACAGTCCTTCAGTGAAAGTATTCCCCACATCCCATTAGTAAATATATTCCTTACAGTTCATTTGTGAATATATTCCCTACCGTCCTTTCATGAAAATATTCCCCACATTCCATTAGTAAATATATCCCTTACAGACCATTCGTGAATATATTCGTAATCAGAAAACATCAGTTTTTTTCAATTATTTGTAGGATCAAGAGTACAAGCTTGGGTCTAATCTTAACCAGGTTGAAAGATAGTTATGTAAAACATAGGTATAATGAAATTTCTCATCATTTCATTTTTATATTCTTTTTAAGAATTGAATTTCTTAAGCCAATAATTACTGTGAACTGTGAAAAGTTCTATAAATAATTATAATTATACATCAGATTTTATAGCACTCATTTCATATAGCACTTACAAACTTCATATCACAGGTTATGGACAAACAATACAACACAAAATGAAAGCATAATTACCTTTCATAATAAAGGGATACATTAAACCTCCATTAATCATAAGGCATATTTTGTCGATAAGATTCATCTCCATTTTGTTCAGGTAAACAGTCCATTATTTAAACTTTGGCAGTAAAATGAGGGATCCTGTCATCTATTTTAAGAATTTAATCCTCACATGTCCAAAATGGCTGTGCACTGTGAATCTATGGCTGTGAAATGAGGGGTCTATACAAGTATATTCTAATAATGGTAAGACATGATATTGTCAATAAGAATTATTCCCCATTGAGTTCTGTGTACAGTCTATTAGTTGACATATGGCTGTGACATGAGGTGATACAAGTATATTCCAATAATCTTAAGGCATGATATTGTCAATAAGAGTTAGTCCCCATTGTGTTCTGTGTACAGTCCATTAGTAAATCTATGGCTGTGAAATAATGGGATAGAAGTATTCTTCACTAATTGTAAAGAATACATTGTCAATAAGATTTATTCTCCATTTAGTTGAGAGTACAGTCCATTAGTAAATCTACGGATGTGAAATGAGGGAATACAAAATTAATATTCTCCACTAATCGTTAGACGTATATTGTCAATACAATTTATTCTCCATTCTGTTGAGAGTACAGTCCATTAGTAAATCTATGGCTGTGAAATGAGTGGGCAGGTTGGTCCTGTGTATTGACACCTTTTGATGATGAGGGGATGTATCTCATTGGAATGTAGCCAATGCGTCCACTGGACCATACCTGTAATGAATGAGATAAAATATTAGTCAGGTTTTAGGGAAAAGCCATAGTTTCCTTCTCATTATTGAATTTGTTTTCACAAAATTAAACAATTCAACATCTGACACTGCTTGGCAATTTGTTTATAAGTAACAAAAGAAAACGTAATAAAGGTATGTACATGCAATGAAAAACAAAATTTATCTTTTTCTAAAAAAATATACGAAATACATAAAACGTTTATATGCTTCCCCTTTCGAATACAAACACTTTGCAAAAACATTACAAGGCGGCATATTATATCTTAAGATATCAGTTTTACACGCAAAAACATTGTGTTGACAATATAATACAAGTATCACAATACAGCGGTTGATCTATGATTAGGCGTTAGAGAATGTGTAACTTTGAATGTGCACCTTGTTGAAAAAAAATCCGATATAAATATATATATAATACAGTATAGATATAGTATATATAAATATAGTAAAAGACACCTCGGGATCTTGCCCTGAGAAAACACTGGCCATTTTTACTCTGAAATGGTGCATTCTGGTGTATTCTATTAATATTTTGTATCCGATGCAGACATTGTTTCTTATTTGGAGTGTTTTCGAAGGGACAGCTGCGGGTGTGCCCCCCCCCCCCACCAATTATCTGCTTGTCAAATAAATCGGTGTTGCGCTAAAAGCACATACCACAGTGAGGAGAGATCCACCTTCGAAGTTTGGTTGGAACTGAATCAACTCTGGTTTCTCACCATCTAGGCCTCGAACAAACCCGCTGAAAAACAGTCAAAGGTTGAAGCCAGGTTTTGTCATACATTCAAAAGAATGTTTAACATTTAAGAGCCTACTATGATTTACCTCCTTACCCTTTCTCTCTTACACTGTATTGCAAACTTTCCAAGTCGTATTGATATTTAAATAAGCTCCAAGTGCTTTATTTTTCACCGACCATGCAGAAACTATTTTGAAAATATTTGGAAAAATTGGTTTGTGTGTTTTAGATTCAAGCTTGAAATTGTTGTCAAAACTATTTTATCCATTCTAATGTTCCTCTTACAGTTCTTAATGCAGATTCCACCAAAAACAACAACATTTAAACGAATGTTCTATTTTTAGAAATTAAAAGCTCTCAAACCTGACTTATCCTGAATTGTTTCCCCCCATAATCCCTCATTTTATCAGTGCATAATGATATTAAAGCTGTACTCTCACAGATTTACTATTTTTACAACTTTTTTATTATTTGTCTTGGAAAGAGCAAATTTTTGCGTAAATATCTGCAAACCAATGATATAAGATTGCTGACAAAAAAATCAGATCGCAGATTTTCATATTTCCGTTCGAAAATTAATGTTTTATGTCCTAAACCGTTGCTTACAGTTTAAGGAAAATGCATAAAACATCAATTTTTTTACTTAAAATATAAAAATCTGCGATCCCTTTTTTTGTCAGCAGTCTTATATAACTGGTTTCAATGGGCTTTCACAAAAATTGGCTCGTTCAAAGACAAAAAAAAAAAAGTTGTCAAAACGATAATCTGTGAGAGTGCAGCTTTATAATAACTTTTTCGGCATACCAAAAAATGTATTTGAAGGTTGGCTTCCTTAAATTGACCTCTGACCAGAGGACCGTTTCAAAAAAGATTTTAGTTGATTTTAGTCATAAACTAGAACTGTAAGCCAAAGGCTAACGAATACCCCCAACCCTTCCCTGTCTAGGTTGTTTGCCCTGGCCTTAGTTATGGTATCATTAGAAAGCACAAGGCAATACATTTATTTAGTTTATTTAGAATACCTATTACTGAATCAGGGACTGCCATGGCACTGCAGCAGAGATCACAAAATGGTCACTATAGTATGTTGGTACTGTGTCCACACTTATCCCCTCCAGGAGCCTGTTGCAGTACAAAGGAGTAGGCCACCAAAGCGAATATTGTAACAAATTTAAGGCCTGTATGCACCTAACTTCAGGACTTTTGATGGTCTTTTTAAGGACAAAATCAATTAAAGGTCTTTTTAAGGCCATGCAAACATTCTGATTAATACAGGTGCACCAAATCACATATTCAACAGTTCATATCATGGTCATTGACATCTGAAAGTTTGAAAAGATTTATAGAAAAAATGAGAAAAAATGACCAAGGATTAGGCTAGACAAAGCTGTATAATTTTTGCCTATTTTAACTTATTCAGGGGCCATAATTGGAGACATGATCATGTGATTCCAACCACAATCACAGGGGCAAATGTTCTCACCATGGCTAAAAGTTTGAAAAAGATTCATTCAAAAATGACGAAGGAGTAGGACGAACAAAACTAATTTTACCCAATTTAACTCATTAAGGGGCCACAACTCCACTCAGGATCATGTGACTCCCACCAAATTCATGGAGGCAAAGGTTTACATCATGGCCATTAATATTTGAAAGTTTGAAAAAGATTTGCTCAATAGCTTCAAAGAAGAATCCTGGACAAAGCTAATTTTGCCCAATTTAACTCATTAAGGGGCCACAACTCCACTCAGGATCATGCGACTCTGACCAAATCCACGGAGGCACAGGTTTACATCATGGTCATAAATATTTGAAAGTTTGAAAAAGATTTGTTCAATAACGACAAAGATGAATCCCGGACAAAAAAAAAACGGACGGACAGACGGACAGACAGACAGACAGACTGACAGACGGACAACCCGATTCCAGTATACCCCCCCCCCCAAACTTTGTTTTGGGGGGTATAATAAAAGATTCCAAAAAGGATGAATAAATGTAAAAAACAATAGTTCTAATGAAGGATATCGAGTTGAATTGGCAAGTAATGTGCATAAAGCACAATATTTTTACCTTATTAGACTATAGCAGACCACAGTAAATCATTTAGTATTCACCAATCATTTAATATTTTTCGCGCTTTCTGCTATTACATACAAAGTTAAAATCTTGTTATCAGTTATTAATATTTTCCATAAATGCATTATTTAGTAAGTAGTTAAAGGTTGATCAGTCAAAACTTATGTTTGTTATACATGTGTATGTATTGATTTTGAATAAGAGTGTCACTTTAAAATTATCTTAGTGCCATTGTTTCATTATCTTGCTACATATTCGTGTGAATTAAACTTTAAAGACAACATTTAACTTGATCACGAAGTTGATGAAATTGAAATCAATCAAAATATTGCCATTTGTTGCATTTATACAGATTTCCAACTTTTAAGGTACGACTAAAATCCTTTATTGTAACGGCTGGCAGGAGTATTCAATATGAGATTTACATAGAATTAAGTGATAATATTAGGTTATTCATTAAGTATCAATAGCAACCCAAGACATTTTTATATAGTATAATACATCTTGTTTAAAAACAACATACATGTAGTAAAGAGATTATTTATAAAAGAACAGAAGTTGGAACGGAATTAATTTTAGTACGGTTTACCTTAAAACTAAGTTTGAAGTTGGGAATTTTTTATACATTACATAAATTTGCCCCTTTTTCACGCTCCGGCTTCATTTTTTTATTTTCACCCATGTTTATGACTTTTGCATTAAGAACAACATAAAAATCATAAAAATTATATCATGAGTGGCTCATACTAGTATGCAGATTACCGGTAACATAAAACAAACTTTCTATTTTTACAACTCTGAAACAATGCATTACCAGGGTGTTATTTCCAGCACAGGAGATTGTGTGGTCCTAAATACAGCAACGTAATCACAGGTCTCTGGAAAACAGAAAATTTGTTTGTTTTCATCATTGGGGCCGGATTTGATCAGGAACTTTAATCGTCAAGTAAGCATAGTTTCATAAAAGAAAACAGACATTGGCTTAATCACGATACTATCATTTTTTAAAAAAGCATCTTTAAATCTTGTGCAAATATGTTTAAATGCAATCTGCAAAAGATTAAAATATATTTAAATGCTTTAAACCAAGAGCTAATTACTGCAAAAACGACGAGGGCGTGAGGTAATGGGTGCTTATTTATGGATGTGCATACATTCTGTTTATGTGGATGTAGATTCTATGGCAGTGCACAAATCTTAACAAAATGATATTCCATTTAGGATAAAAAAGAATTGTCATAGTTACTCCACAGGGGAATTTTTGACACAGAAATTGGGTAAATTTTCCTATTTCAGACTTTCAGTGAATGGGTTACAAAATTGGCAATAAAATCACATTAACAATCCTGTTTGCCTTCTAGTTTTTTAACCCAAAATGCCCTCTACCTTCCAGCATAACTGCAAGTCTTTCTCCGAGGGGGTCCCAGGCCAGCTGTTGAATGTACCCGCCCAACCTGTAAATGTCATTTCACTTAAAACCTTATTTACAGTTTTTGTTTCATTTTATTTTAAATGCTGAAACATAATGCAAAATGAAAATCAAACATACAAGTTTTAAAGGGACTAGACGCCAGGTGATATATACAAGCAAACTATTAAAAATGTAACAAAATAAAATAAAAATGTCATCGTTTTGTGCAACACATTGAACATTACTTACTGATGTATTACATGGCTTTAACGACACATGCATCTTTTGTTTTTTTGTGTGAATTTTTTAGATTTGAAAATGACTTGGGTCATCTACTGAGTAAAAACCAGGTAAGTTTTTCAAATGGCACCAGTATATCTATCTTTACACATAACCAGATCAATTTTAAACTGGAAAACCATAATGCGCTATTTCATACGAGAAAACACAGAAGAGACAGCAACATGAATCTTGTGTTAATTATTTTAAGCATGTAAAGTGATGAATTATCTGCGAACTACTAGCTTGCATTGAAATTTCTATGCTTGTTTTAAGGAAATACTGCAGTTGCCAATTTTTGGAACATCTGGTGTCTAGTCCCTTTAATATCAAACTCTGGGCACTTATTATCTATTAAATGTACCTGCAATTGTATTGGCAGCAGAATAATCAATTGTAATTCATTTTTTCTGTTACATAATATAAGTTTTAATTTACTCAAATTTTAAGAAAAGTTTCAAAAATGTTTTTACCGAGAATGCTTTTATTTACTCAGATTTAAACACAATTTTGTTTATTTTACAGGGAATATAATTTGATTCCCGAGTGATCATAAAAAGAATATTTCTTGAATGGCGCTGCAGAGTTTGTCATAATTTTTTGAGTTAAGGAGAAAACTAGACTTCACCCGATGTCCCAGAATGGACAGACAGACAGGACAAGTTGATTCCTACATAGCCCCGCCACCAAGTGGTGGGGGTATAATAACATAACATGTTTTGATAAATATACCATGCATGTATCGATCAATTAACATTTTTGTTCACCTTGTATATTATGTATTTTGGCCAGTGGCCTGTTCCTACTTAATAATCTGCTGATTTGACTTGACTGAAATGAAGGTAAACTCTATTAGTAGGAAATTCTTTTTAAGATTTTAAAATGAATGTAAAATTCAAAATTCAAAACATCACCACAAAGCAAACTTTATTTTAGCAATACTAACTTTACTGAATTTCCATCCTCATTTTGCAACTCTGTTTCTGATAGGTCCACACAACCTACTGCAGTTTGGGATCCACCAATCACAGAGCTTGTGTCATCGGTGGTTTCAGCAAATGTTAGAGAGTATATGATTGGCTGGTTTTCAGTGGAGAACAACACAACACTTCCATCTGGTGACCAGCATGCAGCCTTGAAAAATACATTTCTTTAATTTAAGATGTTTTAAAGTAATGGGAGACGAAAAAAGAAGACGTGTAATTACCTGTGGTGGTTTTCAAAGGTTTAAATCAAAACATAAACATAAAGTATTACAAGAGCCGTCGTAAGACAGCCCGCTCGACTACGCCGCTTTGACTTAGAAGTGAATACAATAACGATGTAATATTACCAAGTTTGGTCTCTTTATGTCAAACCTAACTAAAATTATTCGATACATAAGGTGACTTTGATGCTGCCCTCCTACCAGCCCACCTGAGCAATGACGCAAGTCATTCAAATAACTTGATTTCCCATTATGAAAATGTGGTTAAGAATATACAAATATGTCTTTCAAAAGTAATTAAAAAAAAAGTTCAAGGGCCATAATTTGTATTTAGGGTTAAAATGAAGTTATGTTTCTTGTTGTAAGATGGTCGTAAATAATAATTTTGAATTTTATTAAGTGCATTGAATGTACGGTATAGAAGTTTTTTTATTAAAATCCCAACTTGCCCTTAACTTTTACTTGCCTAAAACTTTAACCTAAGTCAATCAGGGGCCATAACTTGTATTACGAATATGGAGTTATGTTACCTCACTGGGTGATGGTCCTGAACAATTGTGTGAAGTATTAAGTCAATTGAATGAAGGGTATAGAAGTAAAATAAAAATATCCCAACCTGCCCTAAAACTTTAACCTAAGTTCCATAGTTAATCAGGGGCCATAATTTGTATAAAAGATAATATGGAGTTATCTAACCTCATTATGTGATGGCTCTGAACAACTGTGTGAAGTATTAAGTCAATTGATTGAATGGTATTGGAGTTTTAAGTGAAAATCCCAACTTGCCCTAAAACTTTAACCTGCCCTAAAACTTAAACTCAAGTCAATCAGGGGCCATAACTTGTATTAAGGATAATATGGAGTTATGTAACCTCATTGTGTGATGGTCCTGAACAACTGTGTGAAGTATTAAGTCAATTGAACAAAGGGTATAGAAGTTATTAAAAAATATCCCAACCTGCCCTAAAACTTTAACCTAAGTTCCATAGTCAATCAGGGGCCATAATCTGTGTAAAGAATAATATGGAGTTATCTAACCTCATCATGTTATGGCCCTGAACAACTGTGTGAAGTATTAAGTCAATTGAATGTAGGGTATTGGACTTATAAGTGAAAATCCCAACTTGCCCTAAAACTTTAACCGGACGCCGACGCCGACACCAACACCGGGGCAAGTAGTATAGCCCACCTATTCTTCGAATAGTCGAGCTAAAAATTGAAAAAAGCACCACAAAAATATGCAAATGCTGAACTGATTTTTTATTAACCCAGGGGTATTTCTAAACATTTCTGAAAGATATAGGGTCTTGCTAGACATGTGCATTTTGCCACTGGTACAAAGTGTTGGACGTACTTGCCAATAACAAGTTTTGAATTATGGCCGAAGCTGGTGTTAGCATACCTTTTTTCAGATTTCAGGCCGCAATAGCTTGAATCTTCTTAAGTTTAACAGGCTTAAGTAGCTTATTTTTCACAAAAAGGTAGTGATTATAGTATGTTTTAAAAAAAGTAGAAGAAAATAGAAAACCTTTTAAGAAGGTGAGAGAAGGAGCACTGGAGAGCCTGCATATGTACTAGTAGTTTGATAATGTCTCTGGTAATGTGTGTACCAAGTGTGATTTTGGCACTGGTAAAATGTGTACGGTACCAAGATTGATATTGGCTTTGGGGGAGGGCCATTTTCTAACATTGTTATAACTTGTTGCCCAACCCAATTGTATAACTATAGTGTTTGTCGAAATGATTTATATGTTATGCGTAAATTATATACAATAAAATATGATTAAACTAAATATTGTCTTAGTTACATGCATAAATTTGATATTGTCTCTGGTAAAATGTGTACCAAGTTTAATATTGGCATTTGGAATATGTGTATCAAGTCTGATATTGGCATTTGTAGCATGTGTACCAAGTTTGATATTGGCATTTGTAACATGTGTACCAAGTTTGATATTGTCACGGGTAACATGTGTACCAAGTTTAATAGTGGCATCAGTAACATGTGTACCAAGTTTTATATTGGCATTTGTAACATGTGTACCAAGTTTGATATTGTCACTGGTAACATGTGTACCAAGTTTGATATTGGCATCAGTAACATGTGTACAGCGTTTGATATTGTCACGGGTAACATGTGTACCAAGTTTGATATTGACATTGTAACATGTGTACCAAGTTTGATATTGGCATCTGTAACATGTGTACCAAGTTTGATATTGGAACTGGTAACATGTGTACCAAGTTTGATATTGTCACTGGTAACATGTGTACCAAGTTTGATATTGGCATCAGTAATATGTGTACCAAGTTTGATATTGGCACGGGTAACATGTGTACCAAGTTTGATATTGGCATCAGTAACATGTGTACCAAGTTTGATATTGGCACTGGTAAAATGTGTACCAAGTTGGATATTGTCACGGGTAACATGTGTACCAAGTTTGATATTGGCACTGGTAACATGTGTACCAAGTTTGATAATGGCACAGGTAACATGTGTACCAAGTTTGATATTGTCACTGGTAACATGTGTACCAAGTTTGATATTGGCATCTGTAACATGTGTACCAAGTTTGATAATGGCACTGGTAACTTGTGTACCAAGTTTGATATTGTCACTGGTAACATGTGTACCAAGTTTGTTATTGTTACTGGTTACATGTGTACCAAGTTTGATATTGTCACTGGTAACATGTGTACCAAGTTTGATATTGTCACTGGTAACATGTGTACCAAGTTTGATATTGTCATCTGTAACATGTGTACCAAGTTTGATATTGGCATCTGTAACATGTGTACCAACTTTGATAATGACACTGGTTACATGTGTACCAAGTTTGATATTGTCACTGGTAACATGTGTACCAAGTTTGATATTGTCACTGGTAACATGTGTACCAAGTTTGATATTGTCACTGGTAACATGTGTACCAAGTTTGATATTGCCACTGGTAACATGTGTACCAAGTTTGATATTGTCACTGGTAACATGTGTACCAAGTTTGATATTGGCATCTGTAACATGTGTACAAAACGTTTTGGCACTTGTGCACACTCTTTTTTGTGAACATCCGGAGTGGTTAATGATTTTATGCCATGGTAAAATTTTCATTTGAATATCTTTACCATCATTCAGTTATAGACCAGGTTAAGGTCTTTTTTTCAGGGTTATGACCATAACAATAAGGCTTCTAAAATACCTCCTATTTTTCTCTCTCAAAAATTTTAAAAGAAAAGCTGAAAATGGTAAATGATTACCTTGCAGAATCCCGTTGATGTGTTCCATTTCTCACAGCCCCAATGTCTTGTTTCCCACACTCTAAACATAAATAAGTAATGGGTGAAGATGCTGGAAAAAGACTCAAGACTTTCAGAAGACTCAACCGACATATCAAGATTGCCCTGACTCATGTTTTGAATTAGGATATAAAATGTTATTGGACAATGTTCTTTTAACAATCATCATTGTTGTAATAATATTTGTTCTGTGAGCACTCATTTAAAGGTTTCAACCCTATATTTTTTGTAAAAATAGTCAAATTTTGTAATAAATAGGCACGATTTAACTGAAAAACACTCAGTGTGTATGGTGTTGAAACCATTGCATACCTAAACAAATTAGATGGCATGGAAACAATTGCATACCTAAACAGATTAGATTGTGTGAAAACCATTGCATACCTAAACAAATTAGATGGCGTGAAAGCCATTGCATACCTAAAAAGATCAGATGGCAAGAAAACCATTGCTTACCTAAAGAGATTAGATGGCATAAAAACCCTTACATACCTAAACAGATTATATGGTGTGAAAACCATTGCATACCTAAACAGATTAGAAAACAGATTAAATGGCGTGGAAACCATTACATACCTAAACAGAGTAGTAAACAAATTAGATGGCATGAAAACCATTGCATACCTAAACAGATTAGATGGCGTTGCAGCAAATACTTTACTCCCATCTGGTGACCATGACAACAATGACACTCCCCCACCCCCAAATCTCCACAGTGGCGTGCATGTTTCCATGGCTACAGACCAAGCCAGCATCGAGGTGTCGACTGGGGAGGCAGACAGGAGCGTGCGTCCATCAGGACTCCAACTGAGGCTGGTCACCGGAGTGTGACCACTTCGCTGCAAGACCTGGACGGAGCTCGAGGAAGGTCTAAAATGAAAACCATTTTACATACTTTACCAGAAGATTAGTGTTTAAGGCCAGATACTCATTCAAATTTCCCCTATACAAACTGCCTAGAAAAGAACAGAAGGCTTGAAATAACCTGAGAGAAAACATATCTTAAGATTCTCTTTCCCTGCCCACCTCTGTCATAAATCTGTGTCATTTTTTTAATTTAAAAATGGTCTGAGACTTGAAGCATGTTCTTAATCCAGCTAAAGAAAAAGGTTTTTTGAATGCTTGTGAGTTGGTTATGACAGTTAAATTGTTGGTTTGAAAGCCATGGATCTGAAAAAAACTTCATTACTCGTCACTATCCAATCAACATATTTTTTAACACAAATATCCGTATACATGTACATGTAACTGATATATCTTTTGTCCATAAAGCAGTTAGGTTGTAAATATTAAAGAAATGAAATATTAATAATGCGTAAATCGATAATTATCAAAGTTTAAAAAGGATTTCTCGAAAATAACCCAATAAACAGTAATATCGAGGGGTAAAAGCAAAAATGCTCTATCTTTTTCTTTATTTAATGTCATTTAGAACCTATTTGCATTCACCCTTCAATATCTTACCTTGTTGCTAAAGAAGTAGGTTCCACGTGCCAAATGAGGACACCAGACTGACATGCCACCGCCAGAATAGACGAGGAGTTGGGCCTGAAAGCAGACGCAGATAAGGTTTCCTTCAAATTTTGGGGGCAAAAGTTTCCCACATCCAGCTATTACTAGCAATAATCTCTTTTCAAAGCATTATAATAATAATAACAAGAGATGTTTGTCAAACATTATGCCCCCTGAGCGCCAAGTTGCCAGAAATATTTGGACAATTGAATGAAATATGCATGGACTGAAATGACAGCTGATTTGTCATTGGATGCATATGAGGCAGGTCATCTACTGGTCATACCTAATCTTCATGTCAAGTTTGATGACCATAGGTCCGGGAATTGTTGAGTTATCACTCGGACAAGCTTTGGTCTTCCAACAGACCGACCGACATGTGCAAAGCAATTATATAACCCCTCTGCTTCGAAGGGGGGCATAATTAAACTAGATGTTCACTGAAAACTGATACTTCAACTCATGCATTTAGTGACATATAAATTTCTACTGTCTACTATATAAGAAAATAAAATATGGACAATCAGAAAACCTTTTTTCAGCTTACAGTCACACTGACCTTGACCTTTGACCCACTGACCTCAAAATCAATAGGGTTCATCTGCTGGTCATGACCAATAAGCCTACCTAGTATGAGGTCCCTGGGTCAAAGCGTTCTCAAGTTATTGATCGGAAACCGTTTTTCATGTTAAGGTCACACTGACCTTGACCTTTGACCTCAAAATCAATAGGGTTCATCTGCTGGTCATGACCAATACACCTACCAAGTATGAGGTTCCTGGGTCAAAGCGTTCTCAAGTTATTGATCGGAAACCGTTTTTCATGTAAAGGTCACACTGACCTTGACCTTTGACCCACTGACCTCAAAATCAATAGGGTTCATCTGCTGGTCATGACAAATAAGCCTACCTAGTATGAGGTCCCTGGGTCAAAGCGTTCTCAAGTTATTGATCGGAAACCGTTTTTCATGTTAAGGTCACACTGACCTTGACCTTTGACCCACTGACCTCAAAATCAATAGGGTTCATCTGCTGGTCATGACCAATACACCTACCAAGTATGAGGTTCCTGGGTCAAAGCGTTCTCAAGTTATTGATCGGAAACCGTTTTTCATGTAAAGGTCACACTGACCTTGACCTTTGACCCACTGACCTCAAAATCAATAGGGTTCATCTGCTGGTGATGACCAATACACATACCAAGTATGAGGTCCCTCGGTCAAAGCGTTCTCAAGTTATTGATCGGAAACCATTTGGTATTCCGACCGACCGACCGACCGACAGACAGACAGACCGACCGACCGACCGACCGACATGTGCAAAACAATATACCCCACTTTTTTCAAAAGGGGGCATAATAATAATAATAATAATAATAACAACAAGAGATGTTTGTCAAACATTATGCCCCCCTGAGCGTCATGTTGTCAGGATTATATGGACAATTGAATGAAATATGCATGGACCGAAATGACAGCTGATTTGTCGCTAACATTGTATGCCGTTGAGGCAGTTTTAAGATTATGACCATTCAAAGTTTGAGGATAGAGTGTGTTATGACCATGACCTTTGACTCTATGACCTCAAAATCCATAGTAGTCATCAGCTGGTCACCAAAAATCTAAATGTTAAGTTTGAGGGCCATGGGTGCAGGCATTGACAAGTTATCACACAGACAAGCATTTTTCGTTCAAGGTCACTGTAACCTTGACCTTTGATCCAATGACCCCTTAAATCATAAGGGGTCATCTACAGGTCAGACACAACTCCAAGTCAAGTTTGAGGGCCATGGGTGCAGGCATTGTCCAATTATCACTTGAAACATTTTTGCATTCAAGGTCAAAGTGAACCTAACCTTTAACCCAATGACTCCTAAAATCAATAAGGGTCATCTCCTGGTCAGGCCCAACTTACATGTCAAGTTTGATGATCATAGATTCAGGCATTGTTGAGATATCACTGGGAGAAGATTTGTTAACTTTTTTGCATTAAAGGTTACTGTGACCTTGACCTTGGCCTGATGACCCCCAAAGTCAAGAGGGGTCATCTACTGGTCAGGCCCAACCTTCATGTCAAGTTTGATGACCATAGGTCCAGGAATTGTTGAGTTTGCTTTCAAGGTCACTGTGACCTTGACCTCTGACCCCTTAAATCAATAGGGGTCATCTACTGGTCAGGCCCAAATTCCAAGTCAAGTTTGAGGGCCATGGGCGCAGGCATTGTTGAGTTATCACTCGGGCAACCTTTTATCGTTCAAAGTTGCTGTTACCTTGACCTTTGGACCAATGACCCCTAAAATCAATAGGGGCCATCTACTGGTCAGGCCCAACCTCCAATTCAAGTTTAATGGCCGTGGGTGCAGGCATTGTCGAGTTATCACTCAGACAACCTTTTACCATTCAAGGTCACTGTGACCTTGACCTTTGACCTGATGACCCCCAAAAACAATAGGGGTCATCTAATGGTCATGCCCAACTTCCATATCAAGTTTGATGACATAGGTCTAGGCATTGTTGAGTTATCACTCAGACAAGCTTTAAAATTATTTTACCATTAAAGGTCACTGTGACCTACTGTCATCTACTGGTCTGGCCCAACCTTCATGTCAAGTTTGATGACCATACGTCCAGGAATGGTTGAGTTATCACTCGGACAAGCTTTGGTCTACCGACGGACGGACGGACCGACCGACCGACATGCCTGTGCAAAGCAATATACCCCTCTTCTTCGAAGGGGGGCATAATAATAATAATAATAATAATAATAATAATAATAATAATAATAATAATAATAATAATAATAAAATAATACTAATAACTTTATTTAACAAGGTAACACATTAAGACATAGGCATCATATTATAAATAAACATAACACGCGTCTTATTTACAATGCGGCCTTCTGAAAGAACACACACACACACTCACTCATTGTCAGCAGTATTTGTCCTTAAAGCTGCACTCTCACAGATTGAACGTTTTGACACCTTTTTTTGTTTTTATGTCTTGGAACGAGCCAATTTATGAAAAAATACATGTAAACCAGTCATATAAGACTGCTGACAAAATATTAGATTGCAGATTTTTATATTTAAGTTAAAAAATTGATGTTTTATGTATTTGACTTAAACCATTAGTAACAGTTTTAACCATAAAACATTAATTTTCGAACAGAAATATGATAATATACGATGTGATCTTTTGTCAGCAATCTTATATCACTAGTTTGCAGATATTTAAGCAAAAAATTGCTCATTCCAAGACAAAAATAAAAATAAAATGTAAAATTGGTAAATCTTGGAGCGTGCAGCTTTAAGTTGGAATATCTTTGATTCTTCAAATTAAATGTATGTTTGATTTTATTAAACAAAAAATCATTTGAAATCAGTTATGTTTATACTTTATAACCGGAATACAGGGGATTATATGAGCTCTGCTCAGCTTATGTTTAAAAACATAAATGGCATTAGATTTTTTCCAGTAAAAAGGGGCATAAATCAACAATTATTCGAGTCAGAGTTATTGGCCTACTACAGTGGATTGTCTTTGGGAACATCTGTACTAGGTTTACTGTGATTATCTTAAACCATTTGAAAGTTAATCAAATTGCAGGCTGTTGACAACCCTATAACAATTCATTAACTTCTCCGAAAAAAAAAAACATGTTTAAAAATAGTAAACATGGTATAAACAATAGTGCTGCCATCGAACGCCAAGAGTCTTTTGTCGTTTTCCAGTAGAAATAGGGGCAGAGCTCAACAATCATTAATGCAGGAGTTATGAGTCTTAAATTTCATTGAATATCACCCAATCATGTTTTGTAAGTTTAGGCCAAGGTTTAAGTTATTGCGAGGCTGATGCGACGACTAAGACAATTCATCTTTGAAAAAAAAAACAGACGCGCTAAAATTGGATGTCACATACTGCCACTTCAGATCTGCTATGTTCTTCTGCAGCTTGTGTTTAAGGGTTGGTACCAATTCTGTCGACCCGCAATGGACTCGAATGGAATCGTCCTGCAGGGCGTACGCAAACTTCACCACATGTGGATGCCAGTCAAACGCCTTGATTGGACTGGTGGACCTAAATACATGAGGAGCATTCTATTTCAGGGCAGAACAAAATGGCATTTAGTTTAATCATTACATATTTTACAAAGATTGTGAACAAAGTTATGATAACTTATACTAAGTCACTCTCATGAAACCGGAGTACCCTGAGAAAACCCACTTGTCCGGCTTGGTGACCACTAACCAAACTCACATGCGCCCAAGCTGGGAATTGAACCTGTGTTGCTCTGGTTAGATTCAGTCGTGCTTACCAAATGAAGTTGGTATTAAGTTTCTCATCGGCTTCTTCAAAAAATATTGGCATCTGATTGGTTTGTTTTTCATCTTGTTAAATAGTAATAAAAACAGCATGAGGTAATTACAAATTACAGTATCCATCTCAGTAGTATAGTCTTATTTAAGTAAATTTGTTATCAAACAAATGAGGCACCTTTTGATTCAAGTAATAATGACCCATTAACAAACATCAACTACAGTAAAACTGCGATCGCTCGAGGACACTTGGGCCCGAGCTAAAACCTCCAGTGATTCAATGTTTTGAACAACCCAAGTTTCCATTCTAGTCTTCTATAAAATGTCTTACGATGAAGTTTGAAGTTATCATACCAATAGTTTACTGCGGCACAGAATATGTATTGTATCGTGGAAATTGCTTTATATATGTTCAAATGTTGTCTTATACTAAATGTAAAAAAGTAATAATAAAAACCAATAAAACAAAACAAAAAGCACAGTTTTACAAAAAGCACATTTTCTAAACAAGCAACATTGAAATATATCAGTGCATGTTATGGCATTAATTAGATTTACGCTTCGCAAAATCAAGGATGGACATTTTGTGCATCTTTTTTGTTTCGCGGAACTGTTGAATTGTAATATGGCGTGACAGCTTACAGTGTCTGGGGTGGTCAGTGTTGGGGGTAAGTTCAAAGAACCTTCTGATAAACTATAGTGCATAAGATCTCCTCAAATGCCCTCATCAATTAAAAGGGGTCATGCAAAAACAGGGATACCGTATTTTCCCGACTATAAGGCGATCCGCTTATAAGACGACCCCCTAACTGCCCATGAAATCTGGTGTTTTTGTCTCGACTCGTTTATAAGACGGGGTCAATTTTTAAAGCAAATCCAGCACTTGAAATCCACCAAGTCTGTGATAATGTTCAAGCTAAACAGTCAATTATCAACTAAATTTGTTCATTTGCTTTAGGATTATTGATTTTTATTTTCCGATGGTATGGTATGTTTGAACCAGCCTAGATGCAATTTCTGGAGTTATGTGGGTTCATACGGTATTTGATTGACCTATTTTAATACAAACCATTGCAGTGCATCTTTGATCTTTACACAGCTCGTGCTGTGACGTCACAAAATGTACTGTTTGATCTGCAGCCGACAAACAGAACACATTCCATTGCATGTGTTAATGAGTTTAATTTTCGTTTGTTTGGATTGCAGTTGATGGGACTTAAATTTTGAGAAATAAATAACCATTGATGATTGCGGATAAATTAATGTCACGATTAATGAAATGAGTATTGAAATCTGCCAGTTACATGCATGTGCATGATATATGCAAAGCCTTATAGTAAGGAAAAAGTAAGTTTTATATACGACATAGAAAAAAAATATGCTTTTTTTAAATCATTTTTTGTCAAAATATATTTTAATTTTAAAGGTGTGATCGTGTCACTTTTATTCGGGTGTCATCAACAGACAATAAATAAGTCAGTTGAATACCTTATGTTGAATATTTCTGATTATGACTCTATTCTTTATGAAATTCTTATAGACTCGCCTATAAGACGGGCTCCCTACTTTAAGGTTAAAAATCGGGACCAAATTTCCCAGTCTTATAGTCGGGAAAATACGGTAATCTGTCTTTCACACTAAATCAAATTTCCTTTCATCTGTAATTGTAATTTGAACAAATGACGAAGATTTGAACATGTTTGTTTAATCAGGCAAATGTGTCAAATTATGACCTCGAGGGAATCATAAGGTTTTGCACATGATTTGTGTATATTGGATCCGGGGATGGTGCTTGACTCCTCGACTTATTTAGGTTTTGATCCAGCGTCAGTATATTTTATATGAAAATAGAAGGAATAATGATCAGGACTAAGCTTCGACCTTAAGTGACCGCCAGTTCTCAAACAACCGCCTGTTTGAACGACCGCAGTTTTATTTATTAGGACATAAATTCTGACCAAGATTCATGAAGATTGCCATTACACTGATTGTATTAAAGAAGGATTTACCAGTGCTGGATACTCGTGAACTTTGACACAATCTCATCGTTTGACAGCTGAAAAATATCATTGAAACAATATACATGTATGAAATTAAATGTATACACATGTAACTACAATATCATTGTATTGAGCCTTATTTAGCAAAACTTATTAAAAAAAGTTTGTTTTTACTGCTAAAAATAATCCATTTAAATGAGGATTATTATTTTTAAAACACTAACGGCATAAAAGGAACAAAAAAGTTCAATATTGATATACATGTATAAAGTAATTATTTAAAGCTGCACTTTCACAGATATACCATTTTTACAACTTTTTTTAATTTTTGTCTTGGAAATACCAAATTTTTACGATAAAAGATTGCTGACAAATGATCAGATCGCAGATTTGCATATTTCGATTTGAAAATTAATGTTTATGGCTTAAACCATTACTAACAGTTTAAAAAAAATGCATAAAATATTATCTTTTGAACTTAAATATAAAAACTGCGATCTTTTTTTTTGTTAGCAGTCTTATATAACTGGTTTCCATGGATTTTCGCGAAAGTTGGCTCGTTTCAGGACAAAAAAATAAAAAAGTAGTAAAAACATTCAATCTGTGAGAGTGCAGCTTTAAACATGTAATCAGTGAAGTATAACAAGAGTTCCATCATCTGTTACAATCACTCACATGTTCTTTTCAGTAGAAAAAGTGGCCACTTGACTATCATGAAAGCAAGAGTTATGGGTCTTGCTAAATATGTGAGTATTGTGGCTGGCAAGATGTGAAACAAAGAATCATATGAATATCTTGAAAGTTTAAAGTTTTAGCAAGCAACTGAAAATGGCATATGGAAAAGCTTTCACTTTACCGCCACTTTTTCATTGTAAACAAATATTTAAACTGTCAAGAGGCTATCAAGAGAGGTTACCAAATTAAGCAAAATTTAACATAAACTTACAGCTAAATGTGGGGAGAATGAGCCATGGAGAGAACTAGTCCATCTTGTCAACATGAGGAGCTGCTGTGATATTCCACACACCCAGTTGGGCACTGAAAATTGAGAAAAAATGAGATACAAGTATGAAGATAACTTGTCCATCTTATCAACATGAGGAGCTGTTGCAATACTGTACACACCAAGTTGGGCACGAAAACAGGGACAAGTGATTAATGGAGGGAACTGGTTCATCTGGTCACCATGAGGAATTGTTGCAATACTGTATAGTCCTAGATGCGCCCCGAAATAGGGAAACCCCATACCTAGGAGCAACCTTATACCTAGGAGCAACCAATACCTAAGAGCAACCTCATACCAAGGAGCAACCCCATACCTAGGAGCAACCCATACGTAGGTGCTACCTCATACCTAGGAGCAACCCCATACCTTGGAGCAACCAATACCGAGGAGCAACCTCATACATAGGAGCAACCCCATACCTAGGAGCAACCAATACCTAAGAGCAACCTCATACCTAGGAGCAACCAATAACTGGAGCAACCCCATACCTTGGAGCAACTAATACCGAGGAGCAACCTCATACCTAGGAGCAACCCCATACCTAAGAGCAACCCATATGTAGGAGCTACCTCATACCTATGAGCAACCCCATACCTAGGAGCAACCAATAACTGGAGCAACCCCATACCTAGGAGCAACCAATACCGAGGAGCAACCCCATACCTAGGAGCAACCAATAACTGGAGCAATCCCATACCTAGGAGCAACCAATACCTAGGAGCAACCTCATACCTAGGAGTAACCCAATAACTAGGAGCAACACCATAACCTAAAGCAATTTTATACCTGGGACTGATTTCACACGTAAGAACTTCTATCACAAAGCGATTTTATAACTAGGAGCCACTTCATGCACAAGAGCTATTTCATACCCAGGAGCTACTTCATACCTAGGAGCGACTCCATACTCAGGAGTGACTTTATACTCAGGAGCATCTCATGCCCAGGAGTGACTCAAAACCTAGGAGCATCTCTATACCTAGGAGCTACTCTATACCAAGGAGCAACTTCTTACCCAGGAGTGACTTCATACCCAGGAGCTACTCTATAACCAGGAGCAACATCTTACCCAGGAGTGACTTTATAACCAGGAGTGATTTTATACCCAGGAGTGACTTTATACCCAGGTGCAACATCTTACCCAGGAGCAACATCTTACCCAGGAGAGACTTTATACCCAGGTGCAACATCTTACCCAGGAGTGACTTTATAATCAGGAGCTACTTTATACCCATGAGTAACTAGGAGGAGTGATTTCATACAATTGAGCAACTCAATACCAAGGAGGGGCCTCTTACCCAGGGGTAATTTTAAACCCAAGAGCGATTTATACCTTATATCTTGGAGAGTATATAACCAGTGTACCACTGTTGAAAATCTCTCCTAGGTGTGAAGTTGCTCCTAGGGTTCTTGATGAGTCAGCCTTTTGATCTATTCAATCATGATGTTGCAAATTCTTTTTGGCTTTCAAGTGACAAATAACAAAAAAGTAGGGATAAAAGTAGGAGGATTTTTTGAAAAAGTCGGGTTAAATAGGGATAAATAGGGATATCAAGAGCAAAAAGAAGGGATAGTAGGGCTCTTTACTTACTATTTTGGATGCAAATAAATGATTTCTAAAGCTATTCATCAATTGCAAGTACATGTAGCTATCGTTGCTTAAAAAACAGTGCTTCAAGAGGGATTCAGCCACAGGATGAGGAGATGAATCTGGAATGAGTATCTCTGACTTGTCAACATCCACCACTCATTCTCATCAAACAACCTCTCTTGCAGCACTGGAGACCTACTACATCAAACTAATTATACAAAAATACTAGAAATGGCTTCTTATTAAAAAAAAAAGATTAGATTATATCAATCAATGCATTTACTAAATACTTTTCTATTATTTCTCTAACTATTTCTACAAATAAGTAGGGAAAGTAGGGCTTTTTCAAGAAAAAGTAGGGAAAAGTGGGAAAAGTAGGAGCCTTAAAAAAAGTAGGGTAAAGTAGGAAAAGAAGGGCCCGCTTGAAAGCCTGAAAACAGATAACATACCTTGCAACTTTAAAGCTATCTAGAGATATATCATTTTAAAAGAAACATATGCTAGGAAATACTTTACCATCTTGTGAACTATTGATAATTTCCTCCAAGGATCCAGATAGTCCTGTGTCCTGCCAAGCATGGTAAACTCGCTTTGACACTGTCTCATTGTGAGGCAGAAAGGCTGACTTCGCGTTCTCTCGCTGTGTGAGGCTACGTGTTGAATCTTTGCTTATTTGGACATCAGGGTATCCTTGTACCTATACAAAAAAATTGTATATATCAAAATTAGTTTTTACTTAAAGGGACTATACACCAGATTGGCACCAAAAAAAGTTTTTTCTGTAACGAATCTCAGGACAATTATTTAATAAAATGTTTAACTCTTTGATATCATAATTGAAAACAAAATACCAAAATGTTGAAAAAAAATCGACTCAGAGACCAGGTTTGAACCGGTGTCGCCAAAATTGCAGTCCTGTGTTGTATCCACTGTGCTAGGAAGGCTTACCCTAAACCATTGGAATATTTAAGCTATATACCTAACTTGATAATATCACATGATAACATTGACTAGCCAATCACGCATAAAAATGAATTCTACTAGGTATACATACCTAGTTAGTAGTAATCTTTTTTAACGGAAAAATACAAAAATACAATGTACTTCAGTTTAGTTAGTTTCAATGCATTGTTCACATCGATACCAAGTTTATGTCAGTTTTCAACAATTTTCTTCTCTTTTTTTTCACTTTTTTATCAAACGGTGTATTGCCCTTTTAATATTTGATGGATAAAAAGTGTGTTGACTTGCTGAAGGGTGCGCTTATATATAAGGAATGTGTTACTGTAGTAAGATGATTTTCATGCTATACTGGTTTTCAGTATATCAGTCACATCCCTAGTCTGTCTGTTATACTTGTAGATCTACACATGTAAAAAAATAATACAAAATTGAACTTACATGTTTAATGTAACCATAACCACCAAACAAAACATGGAGGTATAAACAATTGATTTATAGGGCAATTTTGGTGAGCCCTTTAGGTAAACGAAATGAACATTTTTATAGGATCAGGCCAGATAAAATCAGTATCAATAACAGGAGAAAGCAAAGCCACCAAGCCTCAGAATGACAATACAGTAATATATACGATAGTGGTGGTAAATCGGTTCCAGTTTGACTATCAATAACCGTTTCCAATTAAGTAACTAATGATTATCGATAGTACATGTACAATTGTTTTTTGACAATTAACTTTAATTGTAGTTATATTCTTGTACAATTACTCATAATCCTTTACTATGATTTTGTTGTGTGCATGTTTGAAGTTATTTAGTGTTGTTGTTGCTTTCGGCCATAATGTTAACTATGATAACTGAACATTACCGATGTTACCCTTATAACAAGAGGAAGGAAGGAAACCAACTTGTTGGTTGAATCGATAATCAATTACAGTCTTCGTCGTAACTGGGTTGCTCGAAGCCTGGGACAAGTAAATACTGTTTCGGACATGTCAAAATTCCCAGGTGGTTGCCCAAACGGGCAAGTGCATTTTTCAGCAGTTTAAATCCCTCAGTTTTCATAATTTCTTCAGCAACAATTCACAAATCCTGAATGAACTTTCTAAATAATGGCTTTCGTATATTTAAACATGACTTGGTGAAGTCACAGCATTCTGCGTGCTCAGCATTTGTAGTATTCAATTAGTAAGCGTCTAAGCGTCTGCCCGACACTCATTAATTAAATAAAAACAAGAGATGTTTGTCAAACATTATGCCCCCCTGAGCGCCATGTTGTCAGGATTATATGGACAATTTAATGAAATATGCATGGACCGAAATGACAGCTGATTTGTCACTGACATTGGATGCCGTTGAGGCAGTTTTAAGATTATGACCATTCAAAGTTTGAGGATAGAGTGTGTTATGACCATGACCTTTGACCTCAAAATCCATAGGAGTCATCAGCTGGTCACCAAAAATCTAAATGTCAAGTTTGAGGGCCATGGGTGCAGGCATTGACAAGTTATCACACAGACAAGCTTTTTTCATTCAAGGTCACTGTATCCTTGACCTTTGACCCAATAACGCCTAAAATCATAAGGGGTCATCTACTTGTCAGGCCCAACCTCCAAGTCAAGTTTGATGGCCATGGGTGCAGGCATTGTTGAGTTATCACTCAGACAACCTTTTATTGTTCAAAGTCACTGTGACCTTGACCTTTGGCCCAATGACCCCTAAAATCAATAGGGGCCATCTACTGGTCAGGCCCAACCTCCAAGTCAAGTTTGATGGCCATGGGTGCAGGCATTGTAGTTATTACTTGGACAACTTTTCACCATTCAAGGTCACTGTGACCTTGACCTTTGGCCAGATGACCCCCAAAAACAATAGGTTTCATCTACTGGTCAGGCCCAACCTCCAAGTCATGTTTGTGGGCCATAGGTGCAGGCATTGTCGAGTTATCACTCGGACAACCTTTTACCATTTAAGGTCACTGTGACCTTGACCTTTGGCCTGATGACTCCCAAAACAAAAGGGGTCATCTACTGGTCAGGCCCAACCTCCAAGTCAAGTTTGAGGGCCATAGGTGCAGGCATTGTTGAGTTATCACACAGACAACCTTTTTCCATTCAAGGTCACTGTAACCTTGAACTTTGGCCCAATGACCCCCAAAATCAATAGGGGTCTTTTAATTGTCAGGCCCAACCTCCAAGTCAAGTTTGAGGGCCATGGGTGCAGGCATTGTCGAGTTATCACTCGGACAAACTTTTACCATTCAAAGTACATGTGACCTTGACCTTTGACTCCAAAAAACAGGGATCAGCTACTAGTCAGGCCCAACCTCAAAGTAAAGTTTGAGGGCCATGGGTGCAGGCATTGTCGAGTTATCACATGGACAAATTTTTACCATTCAAGGTCATTTCGACCTTGACCTTTGGCCCGATGACCCCCAAATCCAATAGGGGTCATCTACTGGTCAGGCCCAACCTCCAAGTCAAGTTTGAGGGCTATGGGTGCAGGCATTGTCGAATTATCACTCGGACAACCTTTTACCATTCAAGGTTACTGTGACCTTGACCTTTGACCCGATGAGCCCAAAAAACAAAAGGGATCAGCTACTGGTCAGGCCCAACCTCCAAGTCAAGTTTGAGGGCCATGGGTGCAGGCATTGTCAAGTTATCACTCAGACAACTTTTTACCATTCAAGGTAACTGTGACCTTGACCTTTGGCCCGATGACCCCCAATTACAATAGGGGTCATCTACTGGTCAGGCCCAACCTCCAATTCAATCATGAGGGCCATGGGAGCAGGCATTGTTGAGTTATCACTCAGACAACCTTTTACCATTCAAGGTTACTGTGACCTTGACTTTTGACCCGATGAGCCCCAAAAACAATAGGGGTCAGCTACTGGTCAGGCCCAACCTCCAAGTCAAGTTTGAGGGCCATGGGTGCAGGCATTGACGAGTTATCACATGGACAACTTTATACCATTCAAGGTCACCGTGACCTTGACCTTTGGCCCGATGACCCCCAAATACAATAGGGGTCATCTACTGGTCAGGCCCAATCTCCAATTCAATTATGAGTGCCATGGGTGCAGGCAATGTCGAGTTATCACTCGGACAACCTTTTACGATTCAAGGTCACTGTGACCTTGACCCTTGACCTGATGAGTCCCAAAAACAATAGGGGTCAGCTACTGGTCAGGCCCAACCTTCAAGTCAAGTTTGAAGGCCATGGGTGCAGGCATTTTCGAGTTATCACTCGGACAACCTTTTACCATTCAAGGTCACTGTGACCTTGACCTTTGACCCGATGACCCCCAAAAACAATAGGGGTCATCTACTGGTCAGGCCCAACTTCCATATCAAGTTTGATTACCATAGGTCTAGGCATTGTTATGTTATCACTCGGACAAGCTTTGGTCTACCGACGGACCGACCGACCGACATGCCTGTGCAAAGCAATATACCCCTCTTCTTTGAAGGGGGGGGGGGGCATAAATATATAAGTGTCTGCCCGAAGGCTAACACTTGGATGGTTATTAATTGAATACTCCTTCCATTCGTGTTTTTAGTTTTGGTTACAAAATGATAAATTTAAAGTATTTTGAGGGTGCTCAGCCAAAAAAGTGGAAATAAGCAGAAGATAATACTAGTAAATCAGCTATAAAGAAGCAGTATGAAGAAAAACAGGAACAATCTTTTAAAACAGCATAGAAACCAATTAAAATTACTTTGGGCAAGTAAATCTGTTTTGGGGCAAGCAGTTTTCTTCAATTACTTGCCTGAAAGGACAAGTGCTGTAATTCTTTTAATGCAAAGACTGCAATTATGACCAAATGCAATCGATTGTCGCCAATTTCAGGCCCAACCAACCAATTTTCAATTGTAATTGATCATTTGAACATCATCATGAATTATACTACTGATTTCAATCTTTTAAAAGCAGACATTGGTAAAAACAGACCCGAAGTTTTGCCTGGTTCTGCGGAAGTGATCTCAGGTTACCGATGCTTTCTTCAACAGTCACCATCCCTGGACCTGGAGGTGCCGGAAACGTCACAAAAGTGCTTGCACTACTCATCATCTGAAATTTGGGAACAATAAAAAGGGCCCGTATTAGAATGTATTATTTTTTAACTTTGAGGATAATAATACTGATGATAACCTAATCCCCACTTTTATAGACAGCTGGCATGTACATGTATGTAAGTGACCTAAGATAGCTAGTAATAACCAATAGCAGGGCTTTTTCTTTTTTTAACTATCAGACCCATTCCCAAAGCAAGATATATGATATTTTTCCCAAGGATTATTATATTGCTGTTTGCAGCCGTTTTAGGTTTTTTGAAAGAAAAAGGAAACCAATATTATTTCCTAATTCGCAGGAGACTGAAAAGCTTGTTCTTTTAACTGTAAAGTTTTCCAATTTCAGCATATATATTTACGATCCAAATTTCCAAAAATGACTAGGGTCTTTTTCCCCAAACTAAGCAGAAAAAGCCCTGAATAGGCGGGATATTGACAGACTCTGTGAGACCTTCACCATGGAGGTAGATCTTCACTGATTTTTAAATGCCTTGAACATTCCAGCCCAAAGAATTTTGACAAACTTCTCCAATATACATGTAGTACAGACCTATCAAATGTTAAAAAAGTTTCAGTCGACTGAGGGTCTGAGGGAAAATGTGTAGGTCCAACTTTTGGCAGGCTGAGCTCTGGAAAGTTTAAATATCGCCATTTTTTGAGTCCTGCAGTGGTCCATAAAAATCATAGCATGATATACAGTCAAATGACTTGTTAATGTATAGTCATTCTAAAATGCTGTTCAGACTTCTTTTGTTTAATGATGTTTAGCCATTAAAAAAGAAGCCTGGACGGCATTTTAGAATGACTAGTTAATGTATACATTGCAAATGTAGGTAGACTTTACATGATGATTGAGTGGTCGAAATTAATACAAGCCCGCAGGCCCTGAACTTGTAAATTATCTTCTGGGCTTTCTCAAATTCTAAATTTTATAGAGCAGGGTTTGTTAAAAAATTGATGCCAATAGTATTAGAATTCTGGCTTGTTCATACGAAAGTCTAATTTCGATGACTGATGTTTGACAAGTGTAATTTGATAATAATATTAATAAAATGCAATTTTGTTTTAAGAAAAATAAATTGTTCTCTCTTAGGCAGGTCTGGGACTAATAACAAATCCTACACCCAGGCAGTATAAAATAAATTGATGAATTAGTCCTAACAATACCAATTTTCATAATTGGTGGATAAATGCATGCTTAAGGTAAATATAATATATCACATTATAAAAAGTTTTACTTTCTGAACAAAAACTTACTTTTTGAACATCTTTTAAAGCTGCACTCTCATAGATACTTTTTTAACAACTTATTTCATTTTTTGTCTGAGATATATCAACTATTGAGTACGTAAATATCAGCAAACCAACGATAAAAGATTGCCAACAAAAGATCAGATCGCTGATTTTCATATTTATGTTTGAAAATTAATGTTTTATGGTTTATTAACGGTTAAATAAATATGCATAAAACAGCAATTTTTGATCTTAAATATAAATATCTGTGATCTATCTTTTGCCAGCAGTCTTAAATAATTGGTTTTCATGGATTTTTGCCAAAACTTGCTCGCTCCAAGACAAAAGTAAGAAAGTTGTCGAATTATTCAATCCGTGAGAGGGAAGCTTTAAACATTTATTGAACAACTTGAACTCATAACATCCAGTGTCATTTTAAAAGAGTTGAACTCTCTTTAAAAAAATCTACTTGCATCAATGAGCATGCAATTCAGCTATATCTGAACATCAATCTTCATCAATCCATGGGTGGAAATGCAAAATAAGTGACTTTTTTGCACAAGTTTAAACTATTATGATGTCTACTGGCCAAAGAACTGTGATCTTCTCAATGTCTATAAATACGAGCAAGGTCAGTCTAAAGGCACGATCATTCATAGATTCACACTTGAATATAGCAAATATTTGTCAGGCTGTGTAGCACTTTGCAGACTAGTAAGATCATTGCAATTAACATTCATGTATGTTATTGACAGCGTATCTCAAGTTTATTTTAATGAACTAGGGCCAATTTCACGTATTAAAATATATTTCGATGAATGCATGGATCGCTAATTATCCACGATCATTAGCATACTATGTAGATTAAAAATATCGTTGTATATAGCACCCACGATTCTTACTGACAGCGTATTTAAAGCGAATCCCGACAAACTGCGGCCGATTTCTTGTTTAAAATACCTTTTAAATGCAGACGGCAGTGACAAATAAACGCTTGCATGTGGTAACGGAAATCTTCTTAGTCTTGATCATTCAGCCGCTCTGATCAGAGTCAAATCAACAGAACAGTGTCAGATGCAAGCGTCTAGATGATTGAGAGTACTTACTTTTACTATTTTCGTACCCAAAACAGTTCAAACTTTAAATATTACTTTTCCCGGCTTTTTCCTGATTTTAACCTATAATCGCAAAAATCAAGGCATTTTCACGACCGGGAACAGACTTTTCGATATTCCCGACTTTTTCCCGGTAGCGTGGGAACCTTGTAAAAATGTCAGTCAGAAGGACAAACCCCTGTCACAATTTGAGTCGGACAATGTCTAAATTTACCGTCAGGACAGACGTTTAAGAACTGAACACTAAACACTACAACTAGTACTAGGGCTAAGACTTGCACCAAACAGTACACCAAACATATTGTAGTTTGAATTGTCTATTTTTTTCTCAATGTTGTCACAAATTTCGACTCCCCCACACAACTCAAATCAGACCCTGCTGCAACTAATCAGATAACAGCAGGCTTCTATTATAATTTGAATAACAGTAGATCTAAAATTATTCAAATTATGCACCAGTCAATTGTAACCACGACCCCCCCCCCCCCCAGGTCCGGGGTATACCGGGGATAGCTGGGGAAATGGGCCTTGTTTTTAATTTCTAGGTGACTGTGGTGGTTTTGTCTTTGTGCCAAATTTAGCCGAGATTGGGCCTTATATAGAGTCTTAGGGATGCGGGGGCATTTGGCAGGGGTTTTACCATCAGTTCGTTCCCGCAGGACGAGGATTTTACCCGGGGTTGGCTGGACCGAAAGTCAATGTCCTTTCTGTTTCCCGGACCGGGGGGGGGGGGCGTGGTTACAATTGACTGGTGCATTATGAAAACCTTTTGTGTTAAAGAAGTTTCGAAAGAAAACAACAAAACCATCAGATATGTGGAAAAAAACCCTCTTAGGCTAGCAAGTTGAATTAAAACTAGCAGCAATAAACCTGTTTATTTCGCTCCCACGTAAAGAAATTAGTAAACTGCACAAATTTCACACACTTTTTCAAAAATAGTTGGAGCAGTACCTCCTTTAGAAGAACGTTTAATTTGGAGGCAGTCAACAGTTCTTTTTTTTTTCAACTTGTTACGTAATCAGTAGAGCTCGTACTCTTTGTTTTACGTACATTTTTTTAATGTTTTGTACTATCACGGGGCCTATTAAATTGTTATTTAAATAGACCCGTGGTAATATTCAAAATTTACATTACACATTGTAATGTTGTTTTTTTTATTATGGTATAACATGTGTACTTTTCCTTAAAGAGTGATAGTAACTCTGAACTTAAATCTCACAGAGGGCAGAAACAAATTATTTTTATTTATTCTAGTCTATATATATACATAAAGGGTGCATATACATCTTGGCACTGTTTAAAAAAATATATGACCACGTAGCTATTAATTGAAAACTTCATTTATAAATGCTTATATTTTTTAACTAGTATACACATATGATTGGTCTGATTTGTTTTGAAACATTTAAATCAACTGAGTTAAACATTACAATGCATTAAAATTAACTTTGCATCAATCAAGTGTTTACAAGCCTATTTTAATTAAATAATATTTGACTGCATGGAAAGTAATACAATGAAATAATTAATACAACATAAACAGGTTTATATTATATCTGAAACAAATAATATCTTATCAAACACGTGAAGGGATTGGTAGAGAGTTATGCCACCATCAGTCGGTCCTTTACCAACATCTTATAAATTTCCAATCAAGGGTGTTTTTATAGCAAAATAGTTAAGTATATTAATTGTTTATCTGTATATCTGTTAGAATAGAAAAAAGCAATGAGAGAATTGTAGTGAGAGGTTAAAGGAAAAGAAACATTGAAAGAAGAGGAGATTGAGAAGTAGGCTCCTGCTAATGATTTTGTTACTTTTAAACGCATTCGGAACTCCTCGGCCAATCAACCTCGGATGTATGCCGGTACATCAGTAGAATTAGTTCGTTTAATTATGTTATAAATTTAATGCAGTTATTTAGCTTATATTTGTTGATCTAAGTTTAAACTGATTGCCAGTGAAGTGTATTATTGCAATTATAATTTAGGTTACCAAGAGTTAAGTCATTAACATTAGCTGCAAAATTAATTTACTACGCGATCTACTTGCAGCGGACTTAAAAATACCAATTTCTGAGTATGTAAACCGTTCAAATACATCAGAGGTTGTTTTCGATAAAAATGACCGAGGAGTTCCGAATGACTTAAACGATGAGTATTTTTACGAAACATTAAACTTCTCTAATTGATATAACATTTTAAATCTTAAACTCCGTCAATGTTTATAAAAAAACAACTACAGAATCAAGTTCAGTAGTCGAAAGTTTAAACATAAACACCGTTAAATGGCACAGGGTTAACGCCAATATGGCACAGAACAAGAAAAAACACATTTAAAGGCAGAAACAATGAACAACAACACTACAGTCAACAAACAACACACTACATAGATAATATATCAAACCAGGGATATTTATCAAGTATTGTGAGGTATCGTCCTCTGAACGGTCTGTAAAATTTATATTAAATGAGGGTTTAAACTAGATTGTGTGCACATTTAAGACCGAAAATTAATCTAGCTGTGCTCACAGTGTGGAATTGTCTTGTGGTTCAAAAGAAATAAAATAACCGTTGCTATGTGAATAGTGTACAGCGGGGGATGAAATGTTCATCATTTTTTATTAAATCACACTGTGCACATATAGCGTTGAGTCTCCAACGTGATTGTAAAATAAGTCGCAATTTAAATCACCACAATTGTTTCTTAGTCGCGCATTATATACGGATAAGTGACGTTCGCCACTAAGATAAAAAGAAGGTTTCAGCGGTTTGTTTTGGATGTATTTTTTAATTTACGCTTGAAGCCCAAAAAAGTTGTCTCACATTAATATCAAGAGAATTCCATAATGATAACGACGACGACAACTGTTACAAGTTTTTCATTTTTTTCTCAAATTATAAGGATTAGAATCGTTTACAATTGTTGGAAAAATGATAAGTATGTACGTTAATCACCGTGAATATATTTGTATACTTATATTAACTTTGTATTTCTCTTCTGTCCGACAATGGATATCATCCGATTTCCGAAATTAGTCTAATTATTGATACTCAATTCGAGTCAAGTCAATATTTTAGTGCCAAATACAATTCCATAACACTGAACAAACAAGCATGGTGGTTAAATTAACAATAAATCAGCATATTCATAATACTATTATGGAGAAAAGTATGCCAACTAAATGGGTGGATACATCATCGTCAAAATTAAGCATATTTTTTATCAGTATTTTATCAACATGCAAGAGTTTTATCCCAGCCCTTTAAAAGCTTGATATAAAAGTTGCATTTTTAATGGCTTTAACATTTGTTGTTGACTATAATTTACAAATTTGGACAAACATGGACAATGTGAACAATACTTAAGTGACACTCTTATTCAAAATCAATGCATACACATGTATAAAATTTTTATAAATTTTGACTGAGAAACCTTAAACTACTTACTGAATAATGCATTTATGGAAAATATAATAAGGAAGTGGTAATCATTTTCAACACAGTTCGTATTGCATTTAGTACATATTCTACGATTTAAAGAATTTGTCTTTGGTACGATATAAATATATATTCGATTAAGATTTTTACGCTGCAGTTTATGTTAAAGCATGCATAGAACCAATGACTTTTCTAGCAGCACTAATAATATTGTCTATATGGTGATACCAAGTACTATCAGCACTCAGTGTACAATGCACATGCTACCCTTGAACAAATTAGGGTTTCGGAACAAAACGGTTTCTACACTTGATGAAAGTAGTGTATTGTGCTGTACGCCAATAAGAGTCTCGGAACGATACATATGTTGCCCTTGACCAAAATAGGGTTTCTGTACAATATAAATACATGCACTTGACCAACATGAATGGCATTATACAGGTGCTCTTGACCAAATGAGCTCTTGGACATATTTTCAAATGTTTCCCTTGACCAAAGTCAACAACAATTTAGTTGTTGCACTGGACGAATTGTAGCTCTTGAGCACTTGCAATTTTATCCGCAAATATCTTTGCTTACTATTATTCATGCCTCTCTAAGACATCGTTCACATGTTTGTCTTGTGGACCAGTGCAGGAAATTTCCCGATCGCGAAACAAGGAATTTCAAATTCAGTGTTGCCCGATTGGGGAATAAACACTCAGTCCAGTGGCTACATTCGAAACTCCTCGGCCATTTTTATCGGAAACAACCGCGGATGTATATGGACGGTTTACAGTGTCAGAAATCGGTACTGTTAAAATCCGCTGGAAGTAGATCGCGTAGTAATTTAATTAAGCAGTTAAACGTAATGACTTTACTCTTGGGAATCTTAATTATGTTTGCAACAATACACTTCACTGGCAACTAAGATCAACAAATACAAGCTAAAACACTACATTTAATTAATGATATAATTCAAAATTTTACGAACTATTTCTACTGATGTATTGGCATACATCCGAGGTTGTTTTCGATAAAAATGGCCGAGGAGCTCCGAATGCAGTGACTATGGTATAATGATGATTAGTTTAGCTGACAATCTGAAACCAAGGTTGTGTACCAGAGAGATAAATCTAAACTCATACCGCCCATTACGTTATTTGTACGGTATGTGTCTCTCTTTCAGTGTCTGTTAGACCTTATTCTTGTGCATTTATTGGCATCTGGGCTTGTACTTTTAGCTTTAATTGTATAGTTTAATAGATGTCCTATTATGTTCATTTCATTGCTATTCATTTTTTCAAACTGGTATTTGAACTAAACTCATATGTCAATAAGCGTGTTTTAATCATTTTAATCATAAACTGATGTGTATCCTAGCTATTTCATGTAACTATGGTACTTAAAAATATACATGTTTTACACTTTTTAAATAAGTTATATTTATTTGAAAAATGGTTTGGCATTTTAGTTAATTTCCGGACATTCGGAGTCTACTCTGACATGACTGTTTTCAACGGACGCTTCAATGTCGACATTTATGTAAGTTTGATTATAATTCTCTCCCCAGATTAACCCATAAATAATATTTTTGTACAAGTCACTATTCAAATTGCCAAATAAAACCCCGTTCGCCATTCATATGTCATTCTGACCATGAAGTATGAGGCTGTCAATATTAAGACAATATCGAAAACAAATCAATCCTATCCGCATATAATAGATGGTATGATGAATCATAAATACGCAATATAAGGACACAATATGGATTCTCTAGCCGTCATTGTATACGTTATTGATGTTATTGCAAGCCTTCGACATAACATCAAACACTCTTGCAAAGTATGTAATTTGGTGCGACATTACAATGACGAGCTATAACCTATTATCGGATTAACATATTCAATGTTCAACTTGTCTGTAAGAGATATGTTTCTGGACGTTTTCATTTTTGAAAAGCAGGATTGAATATTAACAAGGAATCATAATCGAGTCAGATTCATAGTACAACTCTAGTTGTATTAACAATTGAGCCAAATTTAGGAATTGTATAAAATAAATTACACAGTTCATGAATCTTATCCTGAACTTAAACCATTGTACTCTCCTTTCAGGATCCTAAGGGCAACCATATGAAAAAGCTGGCAAACGTCACTTCTGGCACATATGGGGTGCTCGAGGATTTCATGCTCATGGATGAAGAGCCCGTTCTAGGCACATGGCGGGTAGAATCACGTGCTTTAAGGCATCGGTACGACGGCGTCGAGTATTTTGAGAAGGTAAATTTAGATTTTGAACATATATTGATGATTATGTACTATTTAATATTTTTACTTATTATTTATGTTTATGAATTACATAACTTTAAGATATATTTATTATCAATTGTATTTAGTAACAAAATAATTTTAACTTAGCAAAACTATCATTGAATGGAAGCACCTCAAAATTCTGAACGTTATTTAGAAATTGATGTAATTCGTATTTAATACATTATCATACTGTGCATAAATTTGAATCTAGGTTATATGTTTTATTTCAGTCAAATTCAAAGACATTTCAAGTAGACAAATATGGTAAGAACATGTTGAATAGCTTTGATAAACAATTTCCTTTAACAGATAAGAAAAATAGATGAGCAATATTCCTCTGAAAAGGCTTTCGATATATGAATAACATTTTCCAATAACTTAACCGTCTTTTCTCTACTCGATGTTTTCCTACAGTCCGTGTGCTTATTGAAACACTTTAACACCAGAAAATCCTGTCTGAATGGGAAAACCCTTTTATTAATACGATGAAGGCTACAGGGACAAGCCCAGTAGTCGAAAATCAGAAATAACTCCTGCTTAGGGGCCCAAATAAAAGCACAAGTATAAATCCAATGAGAGAGTAAAGATCTCAGTAGCCAGCAACCAAGGTCTAGCCCAAAACGAACAGCGTTTAACCTCAGTAGCAAACAACCAAAGGTCTAGCGTCAAGAGAACATCCGTTAATCAGTAGCAAACAACCAAAGGTCTAGCGTCAAGAGAACATCCGTTAATCAGTAGCAAACAACCAAAGGTCTAGCGTAAAAAGAACATCCGTTAATCAGTAGCCAACAAACAAGTGTCTAGCGTTAGACCTTCGTGTGCTGCCTACTGAGGTTAAATGGTGTTCTCTTTACGCTAGACATCATTAAAATCAGAAGCCCACAAACTACGCTTTTGCGCCGTGAATAGACCCATTGCTCTCAGTAGGCTACAGCTCTAGGTCTAGTGCGACGAGGATACCATTCTATATGAGACCAAGGTTAAGTCCCACGAGAACTTCATTTAAGAATACGATCTTATTCAAAATAGAAAGTTGCCATAGATAAGTTCAAAGACTATAAATGTTATATACCTGTTTATCCATGTAAACATTTGCAAAAGAACAAGTACCTCAGTCTTATTAAAAGTTTGTTTCCTCGGTTTTCGCATTTAATTATAAAAAATCATTGATTAAGTTAGTCCTGATTGATGGTAATAGAAATTCTTATTCCGAATAAGATTCTCGCTTAAACTAAACAAGGGAATACAAACGTCATGGAAAGGAAATATTTCGGATGAACAAACAGTTCTTTTAAAGAAATAAAAAATACAACATCGATTTCGATGCAAAGAGTCGGTTAGAAAAAAATCGTCCATATATATATTTAAATATCTCTCCGAGCAGAACATGAAATACTCATGGAACAAGTCAAGTACAGGCTCCATTGCTTTAAACGTTGATTTGCCGCTGATAAAAATCGTTTGCCAAACTATTGGCAGATGGTAATTAGTATGAATGTACCAAAAGAATGGCTTAATGCGACGCATGTCACATAATAATTTTATTTGAGCAAAGGTATAGTAATGAATCTTTAACCAAAATAGCGGTAGAGATAATAGTTGGTCTCCTTGCACAGCATATGTTTAAAAATAAACCGATTCACTAGATTAATATAAATAACAGCTGGCTGCTGAATCACCTAATAAATGTACAGCATATTTGGACAAGATATAGTTTCGACCAAAACACTTTGTTTTCCTGTGTTCTATGATCTAATTTCAAACGAAAAAGGAGTGTATTATGAAAAACTGGAACAAAGATAACCCTGTCTGGTATGTAAGTCAATGATGTGACCTAGTTGACGCTTTTGTTTTTCAGTGCTACCGAAATTCGACGTGAATGTCAACTTGCCGTCCTATGTTGTTACCACTGATAAGGAAATGCAAGGGTCTATCACAGCAAAGTAGGAAACCAGTTTACTTATGGTTTAGAGATTACAAATAGCGCTATATTAGACCTCCATGTGCTTTCCTTCCTAAGCGACGAACTGAATCACATGTGTTGTATAGCTGTTGTATAGCTGTCAAGCACAGCTTAAGCAATAATAAAATGAAAACTGAAAAGCAGCTCAAACTCGATATATTCTGTTTAGATACACATACGGGAAACCTGTCATCGGAACAGCAAATGTAACAGCCGACATTAACTACAATGGGGCACCTTGGAAGTACCAGGGCGATGAAGTCATGGTCAAAATATCGCTCGATGTAAGATCTTATTGTGTTCTAGCTGGTCTTTTTTATCTCGGGATATTTTTAAGCCATGTCGTCGTCGTCGTAAGCAGCTTCGGTGTCGTCCTCGTTGTTTTTGATCAAAACACGTTCATATTGGCAACTTGGAAACGGTTTAGGTTTTTACATAAAGCTAGGGGCACATATTCAAGTATCAAACCACATTGCTATAATTAAAGCATATCCATATCTATGTCCCTTTTTCAACTTGGAAGTATTATGAGTATTATGCACATATCGTTGCTATGTTTTACAAACCTTTTTCATTAGATTTAATTTATTTGCAACAACAATTGGTTTATTGCAACACGTAACAATACGTTAACTAAATATTGCATTTAAATATGAATTCACTAGTCTAATATCCTGAGGGCGGTACAAGTAGCTAAGCTATATATGATCATTACTATTTCTAGCTTAACGGTAATGCTAAATTCACGATTCCCTTCGACCAACTCCTGAACGAAGTTGACCCCTATTCATACCAACCACTGGTAGAGAAACTGGCCGGCTATCAACTCATCATAAGGGTGAAGGTCACTGAGAGTCTAAACAATGTCACAAGGGAAGCTACGGGATCGGTGAGTGGATATCGTGTGAATTTTGTAAAGCAATCGCAACTGATCGGTCGGCAATTTCCAGAAATGTCAAAATAAACTTTACAAAGGACCATATCTTATTGGTACATATATTTAGTTATTACTTTCAACCATTTTCCCTGGAAACCATGTCCTATGCTGGATAATTGAAGAACGAATGAACTGAGTATAAATTCATATGAAAAACTACAGAAACAAGCTCAGTAGCCAAAAGCTCAAACAAAAAGCCCGTTTCGTGGCACAGGGTAAATGCCAAAGTAATATATCGCGAAATAACACATCAAAAACAAGAACAACAACAAGAAACTCCACAAACAACACAGTGCATAAATATATACTATATAAAAGATAGGTGTGTTCATCAAGGATTGTTAGGTACCACCTTGGAATGGTCAGTAAAATGTAAATTTACTGGTTGGTTTAAAACAGTTTGCGTGCACAGCCTCGCTCTTATCCAGAATAAAGTTAAAACCTAAAAGGTAAATCTTATCAAAGTATGCATTAACTTGAGGAAACTTAATAACACAACCCCAAGTGAACCCCAAGTACTTCAATGATTAGGGATCCCAAGGCTTATTGAATATATTACATTGTAATAGAAACCATGTTGTGGTATACACCATACTTTGCATTATGTAAATCCATAATGTAAAGCTGATGGTTCAATATATTATGTACATAGATAAATATCCAGAAGGTTATACAATATGGACCCCGGATATGAACAATTTGTATAATTTGTTGGTCGCGATCTTAATTGCAGATGGCAAAACAATATCGAGTCGTATGTAACAAACACACAATTATCCAAGGTTGTATTGTAGTGGTAACAGTGGATGCCGGCAATGTAGCTTTTAATAACATTACAGTTGCAAAATGTTAAAGTTTAAAAAAACATATTTATATTAGGTTCTCTTCTACAAAGAACCCTTCACAGTGTCGTTCGCTCGTGATAGCAGTCCAACCTTCTTCAAACCTGGCCTACCTTACGTTGGACACGTACGTATGAAAGAAAAAAACTTTGTTCACTTTGTTTTATTTGTGAAATTAGTCTTAAAATAATTGATATGTATTTCCCAAAAATGCAGGTGCGATGGAAACATTTCAGTTTTTTGCACATATTTCGTCTATTTTTCTATAAAGGTAGAGAAAGCAATATATTCTAATAATGCAGAAGAAGTATGTGACGTCAATGTCATGCATTTCAGACATTCTAGCTGAAATGTTGCTGTTTAAACAGTATGCATATCTTAACAAGTTTCGAGTGTACAGTTAAGTTGTGGTAAACGTTTGACTGAAACTTCATTTTGATAGAAACTATTCACTTTTTGGACCTTACAGATCAAGTTAACACAAGCTGACGGTCGTCCAGTCATATCTAACGCAACGGATGTTTTGTTACGGAGTTACGTAAAATTTTACGACAAAAGCCACGGAAAGTACCGAGCGCACACTCTACCGGACAAGCATTTCGCTCCATCACCAACCGGGATTATCGAGTTTATGGTTGATCCTCCAGAAAACGCCACCTCTCTCCATCTTCAAGTTCGTTAAATCAGTATTATTTAATGTATTTTCTTCGCCAAAATGTAAAAGCGTAAACGGCTTTTTACAGATCTTAAAATTGAACTAGTTCATATACTGAAAAACTCTAATCTTAAACGAGAAGTACGAGGTTTCTTAAACGCAGAAACTTCGTCTTGTGTACCAAATGGAAAAGTTAATTCATTGCACAGGGTTGTCTGAATTGTAACGCATGTGACAATCAAAATTATCATTATGTCATGCAGTTTTGTTAACACGATTTTAATTTTCTCTTATACTTTATTTCTAAATATTTGAAGCTTGAACGTTGGTTTATGTTTGTTGACAATGCAATTGGGTTTATAACTGCATAACTATTTTAATAAGCTGCATATTAACATTAAATGATTGTCTTATTATGTTTAAGTCGAGATGCTTTTACTATCGATATTTTCTTTGGTATGTTTAGGTCGAGAAGACAGCTTACATAAGGATATCAATTCTTAGGTGTAACCCAAGTAAATATTAACACTAGTTATTAAATGTCTAATATAAAAAATGAACGCATATCAACTTTATGATTTGTTGTGCTTAGGTTGAGTACAAAGGACTCACCGACACGTACGACATGACAAAGCCGTCCTGGTTGATTGAAAATGGAAACCTTCAGCTGTCTCAAGTCAATTCATCAATGGTAGGAATAATATCATTTCTTCTGATTGTTTTCATATTCACATGAAACCCCGCTCAGTGAAATTTTCAACAGAAGTTTCACCCAAATTGCTCAAATATGTCAACTGACTTGATTTTTATATAACCGGTATATTGCTGCAATAAAATCAAAATTAAAAGTATGAATGTTTCAAAATGAAACAATATCAATATCAAACTTGAAAAGTATGTATATTCTATTTGACCTATAATGACAGCCATTTATAAATGATCCAACGATAATTGACAAAAATGAACTACAAAATATAACATCGCTTGTAGCGATGCATGTCGGAATCAATGAGTAACTGATCTTCTATATGTAAGGAGCATGCTTGCGATCGATCGGTTTGTTGAATTATGTATTAAGGATTAATTACAATACTGATGACTGATACTTATTTGTAAATTAATAATCCATTTTTTCAGATCGGGGAAGTCGTTGATTTTCAGTTACTCGGTGCGGTGCCACTTGGAAAGGTTTTCTACTATGTAAGGCTTTCGGTCGTTTCATATTTTAACCAATATACCAGAAAGATTATTCCTAATATTCTGTTAAGTAATGTCATAAATTTTGTTCCAATCCGAAGCGTCTCCACATATTGCGCGGTATGTAAAAGGAAATACACAATAGAAGGTTATTACACGTTCAAAGAAAAACTGGAATTATCTGTAAGCGAGCGCGTCCATAACATTCTCACAGAAGGTCTAGATGAACGGGATGCCCTCTGAAAGGCCCAGTGATATGACTACAAAAATTATCTTGTTTCAGGTGATAACAAACGACCACGTTACCCTATCAGGAGCACTAGACTCGGTTTCCAAGACAGAGCATATCCACTTTCAAGTTCGGGACGATATGAAACCATACAGCAAACTAATCGTGTATTACTTCACCACGGATTCCTGGAATGCGGATTCCATTCATTTTGTTGCAAAGACATCCGCTGATGTCTTCCAAAACAAGGTAAAACGCACAAGGCCAAAGCCATAATGCTGGATTATGTCTACAATAGTATCATTTTTGTCAAAGGGACTCTCTTACATATTTCATTCTTGTTTCTTCAAAATGAGTTCAAGTTGAGTAATTTTATTTATAACTATGTACAAAAAATATCTAACAGATGTAAAAAGGTATAAAACAAATTGCAAACCTTTACCCAATCACCCTTCAAAATATATTACTACGGCTTTTCAATGAAATCGAATATATTCTGTCAAATTTGCGAACAAAATATCTTTTATTTGAACTTCTAGCGACGATTTACCATTAATACAAGTAGTTTAAAAACTTTTAGCATGAACTCTTTGTTTTGACTTCTTACCCTATATAAAACTAGTGAGCCATTAGATACTATTCCAAATGGAAGCTAAAACTTCTTAACCATGTGTAAATCTGATCGAGTTAATGACATGTCAACCAGTTCTATATAATTCGTATCTACCTTTAGATTACACAAATATCTAATCATGAATGAATTGGAGTGTCTTTATTTTTCATATTTTTATTAAGTAGAAAGGATGTTCGTAATAATCATGATAAGTATATTATTAATGATAATACATGCACTTGACTTATTTCAGATATCAATGTCGTTTGACAAAACTCAAGCCGAACCAGCTGAGAATGTTTCTCTCCAAATTTCCACTGATGCTGACTCTCTAGTAAACATTCTTGCCGTAGACCAGAGTGTTTTATTGTTGGCTACTGGAAATGACATCACCCAATTTGATGTATGTGTAACCGCAATATCATACGTAGTGATTTTCCTTTACGAGCAGATAACCACCATTTACGACAATCTCTTTCAGCTTAATAAGCCTTTTTTTGAAAATTGTTTTTTTTTAAAGTATTTACGCAAAATGTCAGTAAAGCTCATTTAGATAACGTCGTGTTATAATGTAAAAAAGTTTTTTTTTAACTTTTGGACTGACGTCACGTGATTTCGATTATCACGGCATGTATTACTTGTGGCGGTGATTGCTTTATAGCTAAGGGATATAACTGCCGTGGCTGGTTTGGTGTAACCGTTGTTCTTATATTTACTACTGTTTGCAAATAAACTAAGCACTGACAACTTGCCAATCATTTAATTAAGGGGCAGTGAAAATGCCTATATGCTACGAATAGAAAGTAAAATTGTACCGCACTGAAAACAATGTAAGCCTGCAGACAAATGAATGAGGGATCAGTTTGAACAAAAACCAAACGCAGAATATTTGAAAATCAACTTTCTCTTAGAGCAGTTTTTGGAAACTGTCAATATGCAAAATGTATTTTCACCACCTCTGCATGTATTGCACTCAATACTAATTAAAGTATTTGAACTTCGTTTATTTTTTCGTTTTCACATTACTAAAACAAAATCGTATGTTAATTTGCTATTCCAAAAACGGACTATTTTACAGGTAATAACATCTCTACGTCCGAACGACAGGCCTTCCCAGAATGCCGCCTCTATGCACGACCCAAAACAGATCATGCAGGTATGTATACAATATTTCCTTATTATTTAATTTCAATTTGTCAGCAACCGAAATTGCATATTGACACTTATTTCTTAACTGATTTGCCATTTAATAAGCAATATCAAATCATGCTGTCGGTTGATTGTTGGTTCTGTTAAACATTAGTATAGTCATAAGTTTACCTTTTATTTACAGACCTCGGGTATACAGGTTCTCTCTGATGTAACAAGTTTTTCCTGGGCAGCGCCTCACTATAAACGACAAGTGGACTGTTTCCCCGGAGGTATACATCGTACAAAATTTAACACTTTTGCAAAGTCGAAAATAAGGTACTTAACTTTAAAAACGAGTCAAAACAAGATTTGATCGGTGTTACTTATCGGAGTGCATGGTATTAATAACAAACCTATTTAATCAATGAAGTCAATGGTGTATTGCCCAAACAGTAACACACATGGCATGTTAAATAACACCCCTTCCTTCGGACATTTTGACACAACTGAGTACAGGTATGACAAAATAATTAGCGGCATTGGCAGTGTCGCATGCTCCGCTGCTCTAAATCTAATTCACAATCAAAGCGATATTATTAATTTCATGTTAAAGGTAGTTTGTATAGTTAATAATGTTTTTCGGCCTCTTCTTCGTGCCTGGCGTCAAATGGTCAAGTATGTTCAGAAATTAATGCATTTCTCATTGGATCTTAACCAATAGTTGATACAGTTTTTATTGACCTAATATCGCAACATAGTCAGACAAGGACCATATCAGATTATTTATACCGCAGAAATAGGCAGTGACTTTTGTTTCAAAATTGACGGATTTCACCAAAATACGATCGCACTTGAGGCAGGCACCATATTCAACTCGCAAACTTTTAGTGAATATATTTCGTCCCGCCGAAGGGTCCATCATTTGTAATGTTATTATTTATCAATTGCATTGATCATCATATTAGGTCAATGGAAGATGTACATTTGATAAAGCTTAAAATAAACGGCTTCCATTTTTAGTATGCACCAGGGCTGCCAACGTTCCCTTACCGTAGTCATTATTTCATATTATGATAGAGCAGTTAAATGAAATATGTTTTTATATGTCTTTGAAGCTGCACTCCAACAGCTATACCGTTTATTTAACTTTTTTATTTTTTGTCTTGGAAAGAGCATTTTTTTTGCCGAAGTATCTGCAAACTAATGATAAAAGATTGCTGACAAAAGGTCAGAGCGCAGATTTTAATATTTCCGTTCGAAAATTAATGTTTTATAGCTTAAACCGTTTAAGAAAAATGCATAACACATCAATTTTTAAACTTGAAAATAAAAATCTGCGATCTATTTTTTTATGTCAGCAGTCTTATAGAATTGGTTTTCATGCATTTTCGCAAAAGGTAGCTCGTTCCAAGTAAAAAAAATCAAAACGTTCAAAGAGTGCACTTTAATTATTAATAAAAAAGATAAAATAATAAGTTGTATATCTTTGGAAGGAGTGCCCGCATATGCACATCATTAAATAAATGGTACTTTTTGCACACAACATGCATCCATTTTGATAACAGCGGTTTTTTACGATGTCTCGAAAGTGTTCCTATGACGCCATAAGTTACAAGTATATATTTTTCCCAAACAGTGTAACTATGTATTAAAACAGTTGGAATTATTATAAAATGTGTCAATGTTAATTTATCATTCGGGTGTCCCATTGTCAACTTTGGGGCAATCCGCTGAAGCGAAAGTGCCTAAAGAGTTAAGGTAAACAGGTAAAATATGGCTAAACAGTTCTCAGGACTTTGTCTTTCAACAGATCAACTTACTTCCTACATATATGTTAGGATAATTCTTGCCCTTGAAGATGATGTTTTTGTATTAATTGTATGATTTTTACATTTTGGTCCTTTTTAAGGGTTTTGTTGGTCATTAAAAGTTACATTGAGATAAGAAGGAGCTAAAAATTGTTTTGCTATTTAAAGTTATTATAGACATCCGATTGGTAAGCTTCCAGCGGATAACGATGCAGATTTTTTTCTCTTTCAAATGCACTTTCGAAATAATGATTTTTTAAATATCTTTTGGTCCTTTTTGAACATTTATGTAGAATTTGTAGAAAATCGATGCCCAGAAATTGTGTATTCAACTGTTCGATAATTGTTTAATGGCCCACCCCGCGGCGTATTCACAGCAAGATAGAAATAATCCATCGGCAATGTTATGACACTGGGTATGACATGTGCAACGAAGTTGGTCATTTATAGAAATAAAATTATTCCATAATTGTTTCGGAGTTTTTTCTTTTTATCATTATTATATAATTGAAATTATATATGATACTCGATTATTCATTTACAACAGTAGTTAAGATATGTCATATATTGTTTTTATGTAAAAAAAAAGTAATATATTTAGCAAAAAATATTCCCATTTTTAATCGCAATCACTATTACAGACAGTTAAAACGTAACAATTTTCTTATAAAATATTAATGTTTCAAGATTCAGTGTCAATTTTGGAAATACATATGGGCTATGAAACATAATAAATAAGGGTATTCAAAGACAATAATTTACATATCTACATCGAGTCAACATGTTCATTAGTAATGCTTAAGTTCTAATTCCTAATGGTAAACATTTTTGTCTACCATCTTGCACTCAACCAAACATGTTTATAAATTTAGCGTAAATATTTTGATTAGGCAAGAAATGTGTTACATGGAAATTTGTCAGCATATTTTAGTAACGAGTGCACTAGGTTTTCATAACGTGTCCGTGAAAAGGATATTAAATCAACATGTTGTTATGGAATAAAAGGGTATACCTATCTTATTGTCAATACAACATTGATGACATTTTAACTTGTATCGTTAAAGACCGGTACTAAATGATAGCAACTGCAGTTAATATTTTATTTAAGCTGTTTCTCTCCGAAATTTCATACCCAATTTTGTGTTACACTGCTATTAGAAAAAAATACCAAACTGTTAAAATAAAGGTGTGGAAATGGCCCCAATTAAATGTCTTGATAAACGATCAATTATAGACTTCAACAAAAAGACACAGAATACAATATGTAAAAGAAGTAAGTTTATCAGAGATGAATTGATATTTCAGTACTTTTTTAACTAACGTTTCCCCTATAGAACAGCTCTACCTAAGTATGGCTAAATCTAAAATCGTCCAAAACTGAAATTTTCTATCGCAACTATATTAAAAGGACGGGTCAACTTTATTACCCTCATAAATTCTGTATTTCTTATATGCCTTAATCTTACACTGCGTCCAGTAGATAAATAAGTGCTAAACTAGCGTATCTTTACTCTACTATTACACTGAGAGGAGAATTCGATAGAGACCGTCGTTACGCTGATAAGCTCCAAAGTTGGCAATGTTTAAAGACGCACATTGGATACCAGGCATGCTCCATGTTCCAGGTCCAATGCCTGGAAGTACATATATACCGGGAAGGTTTCCAACGTATGTGCCAGGTGTTGTTCCAACTCCAGCTCCAGGCATGACATATGCTCCCAATGTTATTCCGCCAGGTAATTTACGGCATTTCAGATATCTTACATATCGTTTGTTTATTATAAGGTGGTACATATCCCAGTATGATCACCACAACCGTTCCTTGGATGTATTCAAGTACGGCATTTGCAATGACCACCACACCTGCATCCTATCCTCATGGAGCAGGAACAGGTACAGTTTCTCTACGGCACTCTTCTGTAAGTTTGTATGATGACATTTCAGGTTGCTACGATGCAAAAAGGGTGTGAGAGACCAACAATTTAAAGTTGCATTATTTCTGTTTTTCATTCAGTCTTAATTGCAATCGTTTGTAAGAATAACACATACATTGTTTGCTACATGTTTTGGTGAAGGGCTTATTTGTAGTATTACTTTCGGTATACTTTTGAAATATTCATATTCTATACATTAAAAATAGCTCCAAAAGTTAAGTAAATACACATGGGATACATTAAAAACTGCAAACACACCAGTTTGTGCTTTTATTACGGTTATAATACATATTAGATGGAATACTTCGTTGTTTGCCCTTAGAAAATGACCTCTAGTATAATACACAGTTGACAATATGCTTAATTGCCTTTAACCAAACGGCTTAAAATAGTATAATACACACTTGGAATACATATATTTATTTATCTTTTGAATGACAGGTAACTCCGGATCCACGCTTCAGGAAGTTAAACACACGAGAGAAAATTTCCCCGAGACTTGGTTATGGACAAACATAGTTTCTGAGTATGTTTTGTAACTGTATACACGTGTCAGAAGTTCACATTCATATGTGCATTATCCCTTTTCCCGGTAGTATTAAGGCACGTCTTAAGAACAAAGGATCGCGTCTGTTGATAGAGTAGCTGTTTGATCAGCATTAAATTACCTACATCATTGACCTAAGTCATTTCAATCGATCTTGCTTAAAAAATCTCTGAAATTGTTTACAAGTATTTACTGCTGAAAACGAACAAATGTCGGCACCTACTCAACACCTATTTTTTGAAACACAGTCATGGTTAATAGATGAGGTTAAACCATTTGAAATGGTAAGTTTTCTTAGTTTATTTACTACCAACGAACCTTCAGAAAGTAATACAATTCCTGTATAAAGAGCAGATGTTCTCCATGCCCACCAAATTGTCACTAAAATTTAAGGAATAGCAAAATTGTTAGGTATAGATGAAACAATCAAATTAAGTCTTTAGCAGATTCTGTTACATATGCCTACAATCTGTGCCTTTTGCAACTCGTATGTTTGTTTGGAAGGGTACAAAGGGTTTTGCAAGGTATCAATTGAACATTTAAGATCATTTGTAGACTTAAAGGTGTTCGCTTCTAGTTACTGTTAATAGTGTTCTATAAAAAGATTTTGTTTTAAGAAACCTCTTTAATGTAAAGAAAAAATGTGTCAACAGCTGACGAATAAATGTATAGTCGTCGACTATTTCTCTATTACAAGCATAGAAAATTAACACCGGATTTAAAAGTCTAAAGAGATGTAAAGACATGTTTTACGAAACGGACTGATTAGAAAATAAAAACCATAGGAAAGCAACTAAGCAACCTGCTGATTAGTTAAAATATTTGGTCTGACGAAAAAGCCTCAATCAAAATTAAACAGGTAAATGTTTTAAAAAATGATCAGTTTTGACTACGAAATACAAGTGTTTCAGTGACTTTACCATATACTTCGGGTAAATCAAATGAATGTCTGTTCCCTTTTACGTGTACTGTAAATTAGACTGTGTATATTTGGGTGCATTTTCGTGTTTAAGTCAAAACGGCGCCGCTGTAATCTCTGCGACGGTTCCGGACACGATTACTTCCTGGTACGCTACGGCCTTCTCGGTTAACGCGTTGTCTGGACTTGGAATCACCGATGGGCCATCAAAGGTAAGCCTTATAATTAAGGTTTGGGATACATGTAAGTTATACTATTTTTATATTATTATGAAGAAAGCGTTACACGGATATTGTTAATGCTGTTCAGTGTAGTGTCCTTGGTTGAGTACCAGTATTGAGTTCGAACAAACGACCACTTGGGAGGGAAATGGACACCTTTAGACTTTAGACTACACCGACTCTCATTTGATTTGAAACATATAACTTCAATGCTATGTTAAATCTGTTATGTTATGAAAATATTGCTATTATGACTGGAATGGAACAATTTGGAAAAAGACATCTTTGCGACTTGACAATCACACATTGTATGTCATGCTTCATGCCCTTTTGCTGCATAATAAACTGACCCAGCCGTTACACTATCACAACTTCTATATATATGTAATGAAACGTGGTGTGATACGAGAAACACCAGGTGCAGTCCCTAGCTGATTGCGAATACATCTCACGCGATCGTAAAATATCCGGATATGGCACTAATTGGCTGGTTTTGAGATCATGGTACACATTTCGATAAGGCAAAGACAACAGTCAACAATCAAAATACATGTACATTCTATGTTTGTTGAATAATTTGTCTTAATTGCTTTATGTAAAATCCCTTATAACTTGTCTAAATATTTGATATTACATTAACTTGGGTATAGATGTTCGCAAAGATAATTTGCATACTTGTCATAAGCCATATGAAATAATTTAAGTGCAAAGTTATGTAAGTCAATCAACAAAGAAACCGGCTGATGGTGCATCGGAAACTGCACGTGATTTGATTGTGAAACCCTTTTTTGAGGGGTAAATGTTTAAGTTTCAGTATTAATGAATTAAAACATTTAGCATATGCAAGTTTAGTCCGAATGAATTCACAATTATCTGTGCACGGACCAAATGATTTCATAGATGAATCGCACTTCTGAAATATTCAATTTCAATAATACAATATGTATTATCTTTAAAGCACACATTTATCCTGGATAATTATTAAAAAACACTAAAAGTAACAATTCCAAGACAGAAAAACACCTAGTTTATAAGCGACCGTTTGCACACGCCATGAACCTTATATAAACCATCCAAAGCGTGTTGTTTCTAAGATAAGAGGTATTTCGAAGACTATTGGAGTATGATTACAATTGAAAAGACATGCGCTCTTCTTCAGAAATGCAATATGAATGAAAATATCATAACGTTGAAAAGTAATGCATTTTGGCAATGGTTTTGCTTCCTTTTCACTTTAATTTAGTTCACGACGTTCCGGCCATTCTTCGTAAGTCTGAATCTGCCATACTCTGTGGTGAGAGGCGAGCAGGTCGTCCTGCAATCAAACATCTTCAACTACATGGGCCAGGACCTCGACGTATGTGCAATTAAAAATAACTTATCAGTTATTTAAACATTTGTGGATTTCTGTTGCGATCAATATGTAGTTCTGCTGATCAAGTGATATTCATCGAATATGCATATACATTAAAAAGAACATATTTTAAAAGCACACTCGGAGTGATATGGTCTAATATATAACGTATGTACAGCGTAAAATCGCATTATTAGTAAGGAAAAATGGTTGAGACCATGTGAATAAATTAACGATTGATGTGAATTTGATTTATTAAATATTACATGGGTCTGCAATTAAATTAATATTAATGTGGAAAAAGCACGGATTCCATGTAGTTCAACATTCCTTTTAATCACACCGTTACATCATATTTGGACAATCAACTTATGCACTACGAAATGAAAATCAATTGTGTAAGAATAAAAATTATTCGCACTTTCTGGAACGCAAATCTGACTCTCTCATCAATATAATGCCCGAGCATAAAACATTTCAGGTGACAGTGACATTAGATAAATCCGATGACTTTGACGTCATTCAAAACAAGAGTGGCCATGTGACGTATCAATCCATGGATGTTGTCACTCAAATACACGTAAGTACAACAAGAGTGAACAAGTAACGTACCAATCCATAGATGTTGTCACTCAAATACACGTAAGTACAACAAGAGTGGACATGTGACGTACCAATCCATAGATGTTGTCACTCAAATACACGTAAGTACAACAAGAGTGGACATGTGACGTACCAATCCATAGATGTTGTCACTCAAATACACGTAAGTACAACAAGAGTGGACATGTGACGTACCAATCCATAGATGTTGTCACTCAAATACACGTAAGTACAACAAGAGTGGACATGTGACATACAAATCCATAGATGTTGTCACTCAAATACACGTAAGTACAACAAAAGTGGCCATGTGACGTATCAATCCATAGATGTTGTCACTCAAATACACGTAAGTACAACAAGAGTGGACATGTGACGTACCAATCCATAGATGTTGTCACTCAAATACACGTAAGTACAACAAGAGTGGACATGTGACATACAAATCCATAGATGTTGTCACTCAAATACACGTAAGTACAACAAAAGTGGCCATGTGACGTACCAATCCATAGATGTTGTCACTCAAATACACGTAAGTTCAACTAGAGTTGATACGGGTCACCTTCTCGAGTCACCGCAGATTATGTCTTATTTAAAAACAGCTGTAAGGGCATGCGCTAAATATCTTGTTCCAAATTATCGCCGATCGGCTTCAGGTAAATAGTGAACTTATAACCTGACTAAATAATAACAGCCAACTTAAATTACGTGCTTGTTGGCAATCTAATATAAGTTTGTTGTTCTTCACTTAAACTCCACAGTACATGCAAATACATGGGGGTTAATATAGAGCATATTGTAACAAGCCACATTAGAAGGTTTTAATTGTGTCATCATTCTTAAATCAAATGGATACATTTGAAAAAGAAATAAGATGCGAATTCAATGTGTATACATATTTCTTTCATTAAACTGATGTGATAGCATTGAGAGTGTAATTCTTTGTGATGCAATCGTTTATGTAATTATCTCTTTTATTTGCTCCTCAGGTTAAAGCAGGAGCGGCAGCGTCAGTTTTTGTGCCAATTGTCCCTCGTATCGTCGGTCAAGCGGAGATATCCGTGAAAGCGCAGTCACCTTTCTCAGCAGATGGTGTCAAACGACAACTTAAGGTGCGTGATTTTGACTAAAATAATATATATATGTATATATATATATATATATATATATATATATATATATTAAGTCACGAAATACATCTAACACATATAAACTTATTTCTTCTTAATCGATCAGGGGCAGTCTCCATATAGGAATACTAAATTTATTTACGGCTTTAAATAATATAGTCCAAATAAAAGAGACAGGTATTACCGGGCTCTGATACTTTAACGATGAAAAGGGAATACATCTGTATCGAACTTCATTCCACGCTCTGCAATATTCCATCACACCGTTGAACAACAGCAAAACGACACTTCAACGAGCATAATTTTCTTTGTATTTATTTCAGTTTTTAAGGACATATTTAATGTTATTGCAATGTATCATAACTTAAACATTTACTTTCAAGATTTTTAGCAGACCTCGTAATGCAATATTTTTCAGTCATATATAAATTATAGTGTGAACAAGATTCAAACGTTAATTTATGAATCCTTTTATGCAAACACGTCACTAGGTCGAGGCTGAAGGAAAGAAGATGCACTACAACGTTCCCTTACTGATAAGCGAGCTGAACCCGACCGACGTGGTTTTGGCTTTCCCCGATAATCTCGTGCCAGACTCGCAGAAAATTCAAGTTGCTGCTATTGGTTTGTGATTCCTTTTTGTTTTCAAAGTTTTTTCCGGTTTCTTCTTAATATTAGTATACTGGATTTTTATGGTAAATATGTTATGACCGGCTGCTCAACTTTCCTAACCTAGTTTCCAGGATTCAATAAAAGGGATTTCACCAATTTAAGTTTAATTGTCAATCATTGTAGTTCAAAGCTAGATTTGACAAGAAACAGCTGATCAATTGGCCATAAAAAAGTTTTTCAAAATAGTGACTGAATATTAATTGCCAAGTTCTAAGTGACATAATGAGCCCTTCTGTAAACAATCGTACGGCTTGTGCTTTTATTTTTACTATATTTTCTCGTTCTATGCGGCATAATGGCCACCGTATGTAAAGAGCCTGACTTCTCATAAAAAAGTTTATGGCTATACTATATTATAGTTTAATAATCCCGTTCTAGGCAATATAACACTTCATATCTACGTTCTTATGGTTTTATTTTAACCATTTTGCTCCTTCAAGGTGATATTATGGGCCCTACCGTAAAGAATCTAAAGTCTCTGTTACGCTTGCCGACTGGTTGCGGAGAGCAGACGATGACGAGTTTTGCACCTGATGTGTTCGTGTACAACTACCTGCAGGCCTCAAATCAACTTACGCCGGAAATTGCAGATATGGCTAAACACTACATGAACAGAGGTTTAAAAGTTTAATTGATTTTCTTTTTTTGTTTTATATATAATTGATCTGCAACAAGCAGTTCTCAGTAAATATGACGTAAGTATGGCGTGTTTTACTGTTTGTTTTGTCATGCTGTTTCGATTTAAAAACGCTCATACATCAAAGGTTGGTGCTGTTACTGTTTTTTTATTTTATATGTTATGGCGGCGCCATGGGTTAACTCAATTCTTTTTATGTAAAGGGTGTTTTTCTAAACACGCAAAAACCCGACAATTTTAACGTTTAACTAGACACTAGCGACTAGACACACTAGGCGTATAAAACAATCAAAGGAATGAGTCAATAGTTCGCCTCTCCATCCAATCAAAGCAATAATAGTGTTGTAAAATATAAATAAATTTGCGGTAATAAATCTGAAAACCGAAAAATAATTATTTACTAACTAGGCTATTTGTTTCAACTTTATCCAGGATACCAACGTGAGCTTACGTTCCAGAGATCAGATGGTTCCTTCAGTATCTGGGGCCAACAGGACTATCAGGGAAGCATGTGGTATGCATGTCTTATTCGTTTATATGTCCGCAAGTATAAGGCAAAATATACAGCCATATTAGCATTTGACATTTTAAAGAACAACTTTTGCCATAGAATCGTTTTGTTTTGGAAATTGGGTTGGATTGTATTTATAAACATTATTCTTTTTAAAAAAAAATTGAATTATTGCAATCATGTTGTTATGTGGAAAAATGTGTTCAGATTAAGTTTGGGATATGGTTTAGTTAACTTCGAGTAATTGGTGCCACAAGAGACAACACGAGATGTGAATGGATACATTTATATCCCCTTGATTAACATTTGTCTGGTTTCTTTGGGTACCAAATTTTCACTACAAACCATTGCCTATACTCAATTTGACAAACGGACTCAGGCGCAGTTAATATCAGCTTATAATCGACACTTTAAAACAAAACACATCAACCTTTTAGTTCAAACAAAACATATGAAATAAAATGCCCCATAATAAGCAAATCATATTATTTTTGAAAGAAAACGTTGTAATTCATTTAACACTTTATTTTGTTATCCTTTCATTTGCCGACTTTTCATTTGTTGTCATTTGTGTTAAGTGCTGAGCTGGACTCGATTAAGCATACGACGAACCAATTTGTAAATATTGCTTTTGCACATCGTTTGTAAAGGTGTTCATTTATTAAAGCTTCTTTGATTTCCGGATTCAGGTTGACGGCGTTTGTATTAAAGTCGTTTTCCCAAGCTCACAGGCATATTTTCGTGTCCGACAATATGCTGCGTACTGCAACAACATGGATTTCATACAATCAGAACTCGGACGGCTCTTTCCGGAGTGTTGGAGCAGTTCACAGTACCTCTTTACAGGTAAGAATGTACTGTATTTAAATTCTTAAAGCCCTGTTTACTATTTTCTTGTGTGAGTTTTGACAATGTCAGTGAGATGTTCTGACCGTAATGATCATGAAATAGGTCATTGGGTATCCGATGTACAATAATGCGACTGTTTAACGCCTGGTGACCCCACATACTTGTGTTATCGTTGTGCAGGGTTTTGATGAGGAGAGAAAGAATATGAAAAGTATATGATACCGAAAAAGTATAACAAACAAACCGTTTAGGCCTTCAAAAATTGCAAAATATGTCATTTACGTCCGATTTCAGTAGAAAAAAAGAACTGCTTGTACTAAACGTTTTATATTATACGTGATTTGTCATTTACTTTTTCAGTAATCAGTAAGCAAGACTCTTTTAAATTATACATAAATTATAAGGGGTCTCCTGTTCTCAAATTGTAACATTTGTACAAATGGCTCTATGAAAAAACACACACATCTGTTCATCAGATAACATCAAGACACTTAAAACAGATAACAGTTTGAATCGAACCAAAACTACCATTTCAAACTTGAATGTTGTTTATGCTTCCGAAGAATGTCCATTCCAGAATGTCTTAAATTCGCGCCGCCCTAGTGATATGAATTACGTTCTCTTTCACAGGGAGGCAGTTCATCTAAGTACAGTCTGACAGCGTTTGTGCTGATTGGCCTGTTAGAAGCTGAGCAAGTACTTAAAGTAAGGCCGATAGAAATTGGTTTGTATTTATTTATTTTAAAACCATTGTGCATTTACCTGTGAAAGCATTATAGTATAATGTTATGTGCAAGTATGCAATCACAAGTATATGACTTGTTGACGCAATACCGAACTCACATTTTCATATTCACATTGAGGAAATCAAACGTTGGACGCCTTGATGAAAGGCTTATTTGCTAACTGATGAGCTTAATGAACACCTTATACAAGAGGAGCTACAAAGTCTCAAAAATAGATCGAGTATCAAGCTACCCTTAGGCGGCTAAAACGAGTTTCAAGTGTAAACGGAATCGCAATGACATGGCTCTGCAGGGACAAAAGATACGAAACGGGTAGTTGAAATAACTGTTTGTCTAAGACTCTATGGCGATTTCTATATTGTTCAAACATGTCTTTCATTTTGTTCCAAATCAGCCTTTGTCATTAGGAATATGCTTTGTCATATTTTATATTTCTTTATAGAATGAATACCGTCTTACCAATATTGCTGCAAAGGCTCGCGGATTTCTTGAGCTTCATCTTGCCAATCTAAATCATCAGTCTAATGTGGAGTTGATTAACGATACTTATGATCTGGCAATTACTGCTTACGCACTGGCCAAAGCGGGAAGTGTCCGATCATTTGACGCCTACACCAAGCTGAAGAGCAGAGCAACCACAACTAAAGGTTCGGTGAATTACACTTCCGGTCATAGAGTTAAGGTTTCAACTCAATAAAGTATAACAGTAGTTTTGGTTTTAACTAATTAAAATATTTTAGTAGAATCAGACAATTCGCAAAGAGCATTTTTACCCGCTTATATATCACGTTTTTATGAGCTTCACGTAACGCAAAAATCTTTGTGCTGAATGAGCTTAATGCGGTCTAACTCATGCTTATCCCAAATTTTCATTGGCCGCCGTATTCAGCACACAGCCTTAATGATATATTATATATAGCGTATGATGTTTTAATCAAACACAAACCACCCATCCAAATTGTTGCTGTACTTTTTTATGTAAACTGGAATTAAAACATGTAAAATGAAGATGTAAAGACATAATGTACTATTCGACAAGTCAATGGGTTTGAAAAGGCATAACCTAAAATATATGAATAAGAAAAGTACATTCCAGATATGGTATTCTGAGTAGGCGGAGCTTGAAAGAACACTAAACGTTAAACTGCTTAACGTTTTGTGATAGCACCGATTATCCGTTTCATTGGCTGAAATTGAATGTTGTATTCTGATGTCTAGTTTAAGTTGACTGTTTCGGTGAATTGATAACAAATGTTATAGTTTTGTTCAAATATTAGTAATGCAATTGGACATGAAACCGATTATATCAAATAGATAAACATGCTGTTACACAGTACCGTGTATTTTACAGACGGTAAGATGTTCTGGCGAATTCCAAGGGCTCAGTACACGTACAGCTACTGGGAAAGTTTCTACGCTCGAGAGTCACCGCTTTCCGTGGAAGCCACTGCCTACGCACTACTTTACCTCGTTCAGACCAGACAACTTTCTGAAGGGATGCCACTCGTCAAGTGGCTCGTCTCCCAGCGTAATTCACTCGGAGGTTTCACGTCTACGCAAGACACGGTTATTGGTCTAGAGGCCTTGTCAGCCTTCGGGTACGTTACCACCGCAAACCTGGACCTTAATATCGATGTGAATGGCGTTCATTATAGCAAGAGTATGCATGTAACAAAGCAGGAGGCAATGGTCATGAAGCTACTAGATGTAAGTCATTAGTTCAAAATCAAAGATTTAATTATAATTTACTGAATATTTCCTATCGTTCCAAAAAAACAACGAAATGTAAATCTGTCCAGTGAATCTATTAATGCATATCTTATTTGTATACTTGGTCTTCAAACATGACATCAAACCATCGTATACTTTTCATGATTGCTGTTACCGAGGTATAAATTCAACTCTTTCATACAGGGATTGGCTTAAAACCACACAATAATTTACGCATTGAATTATATCATGTAATGTGCAAAGTCGTGTGCTAAAACACCATGAATGAAATAACCTCAATTTACTCATTTGCGTTAAACTAGGTTCCGTCCAGCGCCATTCCAGCCTTCAGGCCACATGGCGCGCACACAACTCCGGCCAACTCCCCGCTTCCATCGATAAGCCTTGAGGCACACGGAAACGGGTCCGCTCTCGTGCAAGTAAATATTTTCTTACAATGAAGTATTACATTTTGGTAAATTTTGTATGAAAGCAATATTCTAATTGAATATGCAGATTAATATTTGACGTTACTTGCTCGTTCAGCTTTGTAGCAAAACAGTACAAGCATGAAAGTCTCCTAAAGCGAATATTACCAAATCAAAACATGGGCTCCTATATTCGTGAAAATGTATAACCTTATTTATACATTCATAAAATACATATTTTGTTAACATTAATATTGGTGTTTCAGATTTGTTTTTTTCCAAATGACCGCTAAAAATGGTGCTCTATTTCTAAACCTAAGGTACAATGACGGTCGGAAATTTGTACCCTTAGATACACCGATGCCATTTTGCAGGTTTCAGTATCGTTCAATGTGGAGACTGAGCCAGCCGCTCCAGCGTTCAACCTAACATCTGAAGTTGTGCAAGAGTCGCTACATTCCATTGTCGTAAAAACGTGCGCCAGGTAAGAACACGCTAGTTAAACTTAACTGCATAAGATGTTCAAGAGTCGCTGTACTCCATCGTTAAAATGTGAGCCAGGTGAGAACACGCCAGTTAAACCTAACTACAGTAGATGTTCAAGAGCCGCTGCACTCCATTGTTAAAATGTGAGCAAGGTGAGAACGCACCGGTTTAAACTAACAGGTGAGACATCGCTGCATTTCATTGTCGCTCAAACGTTTGTCTTCTCACTGGTAGGAACTTGCTGCTGCTTCAACATGTGGAATAGGTTTTTAAATATGACATGTCATTATCTTAATAAGAGTTGAGATTTTACCAAAGATATTTGTTATTAGCGGTTTTGCCAGATTCTTCTCTTGTTCAGAATCATGCATCTTTTTAAACACGCGTGGTTCAAATTAGATAGCAATCAATTAGTTGTCAAAGGTAAAAGGGTTGCCTAAAATGATGCCTTAAACTGCCCAAAAGATCTTAAACAGACAAGGTATAAATACATTTTAAATCATTTTCATTGCCCTTATTTTCAGGTACCTTTACTCCTTGTACCATGGACCGGGCATGGCGGTCGTAGAAATCGATATGCCAACAGGTTTCGAGGCGGACCTTGAAAGCAAGAATTCTGACATCTCCTTATCCAAAAAGTCTGAAATCAGGGACCAGAAAACCGTCGTTCTCTACTACGATGAGGTATGTTTTTGTTGACAGCAATTGAGACATTTTCCTTACAAAAAGTCAAGAAATTCATTTATTATTGACCAAATCTTGGTAAACATTGTTCAACTGTGGCATTCTATATTTCGTTTCATTTTTAAATTAACGAATATTTAATCTAATATTTTTCAGAGAAAATTACCTTTAAATGATTATAGTTGGGTAAGGTATGGTTTAAATGTCAAGTTACATTTTTTAACCTAAGTATGTATATTTTAACCTCTCACATAAATTTTAGATTGGTCCGTACGCTGACACCTGCTCCTATGTTGAAATGATCAGATCCGACCTCGTGGCCAACCTGAAGCCTGCTCCAGTCAGAGTCTTTGACTACTATGAGCCAGGTAGCATTTCTTGCATAGCTTTGCATTCATGCATGTAGTTGTATATTGCTCTTTATTACATTCCTTCGCTTTTGAACGACAGCAATAATCATATTGGAGTCATAATCGAGTAAATGTACTGTACATTTTCCCAGATTTGGTGTATGTTCATTTTCTAAGACAATTTATACTAACGTTTGCAAATGAAATTAGCAAAGCAAACACGTCATTCAGCTGATAGAAGCAGGACTATAATTCTCTCTTATAACGAAGAGACAGTTACTTTGTAACGCTATAGCGATAACGAAAAGTTAGTGTTCAACATTTGAGGGAATGTTATTTAAAGCTGCCGGTGATACTTTGTTTATAGCATTGGTTTCCTTTCAATTGCCGTGATCATTGACGATGTTATCATGTTGTTTTCAGAGCGATTCAAGGCCTTGGCATTCTACGAGTCGAGTGTCCTGCGGGATTCCTCCTTCTGTGATATCTGCGCTGACTGTGGATGCTAATCATGTTCGCGTTCGGCAATGATTTTGAAACCAGTTAATATGGGAATACTTTAAAAGCAAATAAATGTCCATTACACAATAATTTTGCTCTTTATCGAATTTTGTAATTGTTTTCTTATCGCAACATATTATGGCGTTTAGTTTATTATAGTTAAGTTTGTACTTTATTACTTTTATTCTATTAGCCCAATTGTAACGAAAGTTGATAGCTCAAAGAACAACCCTTGCTTACAGAATCACCCTCGATGCGGTTTTGTATGTAAAACACAGTGCTGGAGTGCTTTGAAAGACACGACAAAGTGCGCTTTGTTAGACTGGAACACACAACCTACTATCCTTGAGTTGTCAAAGATTGATTAGTTGTAAATTCTTTTGTTTTAGTGGTTTCTTTACGAAGTTCTAATGATTATTGTAAGAAATAATGTTAAAGACTGATTCGTTGTAAAAACAAATATGTCGCTACTTTGGAAGTGCTAATGATAATTGTAAGAAATGATACAACGATTACACAATTGAGATACGATGTTTTCTGGGGTCAGTATTCATATTCCCTCCCAACAGCATTATGTTAACTTCGTCAATACCTAGTGCAACAAAAACTAATGAATGTATTCTTTCTTAAGGATTTATAGCACACGCAATTTGACGATGGGGCAAGAAGGTACTTAGCATTTAAAATATGCCGGTTACGGAAGAAACGGTGCATGCTCAACAACACTAAAGGTATAAAACAGGACGCCTGCAAAACACACTCACATTCATAGCTTAAGCATCATTTTAGGACTTAATAAGTTATAAAATATAACTATAAAAAGAAAGAGAAATAATAGGAATGTGCACGTTTACAGAATTACATCCATACTCAGTATATGACGTAATGTTCGTCCATATCGCATCCGCGTCTGCTATACGCGTATGTTAAAAACGAACCAGTCAAATACTGTCGAGTCTATTCCATGTGTCAACTTGCGCGTCAGATCTGCCTCCCGTCCGCTAAAAGTTGAGTGATTTAAGAAGACGCAGAAGCGGACAGGAATACGGATGAAAATATATAGAAAGTTATTTTCTGAATTAAGCAAAAGTGGAAGAACTTTTTAATTTCATTTCTGCTCAATATAGACGTTTATCTCCATGAAAACGACATAATGCTCTTAGTTAGCTCTTAAAGATCTCTTATTCCTAGAACACGCCCCTTGTGTTCCAGTGCAAACATCGAAGAGAACGCACGCGCATCTTTATACTCTTAGCAAAAAGTCGGCTGTGCTACATATTAATTGTGACAAAGCCTCGTAACAACACTGTGAAGACATTATTTTGATTGATTTTGGATATTTAAAACATGAAATAAGTCGTTCGTTGTGTATGTATTAAAATAGTGCCTATTTATATCAATGGCATACAAAATGCATTACCATAAAGTTAAACAGAGGCAGCATCAACATTTCTTGAGTGGACATACATTTCCGCTTTATTCTTTTTTGCATATCACTGTAAATGGTTTATGCCTATCAATTATGAGCAGGATGTTGAGAATTATATAATGCCTAAGGAGTTGCCTTTTCCTCTCAGATAAAAAAACAGATATAAAAGAAGCCATATGTAACTATAGTAGATCACAGTAAATCTTTAAGCATTCACCAATCATTACACATTTTTTTTGCGTTTTCAGCTATGAAATACACGGTAACAATCTTGTAATCAGTGATTAGTATTTCCCATAAATGCATTACTAAATCAGTTAGTAAAAGGTTTATCGCTCCAAAATTTATGTTTGTTATACATACAGTGTGTGTATACCACGTGATAAACTGCGTCATATATGCTACGTCGGAAGGCAAACAATTGCTTAAAATAAAGACTTAAATCAAAGAAAACTTTTCATTTACAACACTATTTTCAATGAAACAAAGGGCAGTCTATGCCGCTTAAAGAGCCCCGCATTTGTATTATTTCCGAAATTTGATGAGGTCATTAGTTTCATCAAACACTTCGACAAACCTGTTTTCAAAACTACCTGATGACTAAATAGTTGAAGTATACAAACTATGATAGTTTGCTTCCAAAGTGTACATCTCTCTCTGTTTTAATGTTATCATTAGATGAAATAATATCAAATGTATTTGTAATATCATTGATATTTGCTCACAGACGGACGAACAGGGATTGAAACCCGTACTTTTTGTACGGTGTGGGTTGTATTCAACGGGGATTATTTTTCTACACATCCCTTAAAACATTTAAGCCAACAACTCAAAAGATGACACAGATGACACAGAAAATACCGAATTGCCAAAAACGTGAAAACACATAAGCAAAAATCGTTCGCTAAGAATTCTTTAACCAAACCTAAGTAGCAGAACATGTTGTTTTTTCATGTTCGTGTATATATAAAAATATATATGTAAATATTATATTGGAAATTGGAGGGCTTGGATTGCATCAGTTTGAGAATGATTCATTATAAACTAAGCAGTAGGAAAGGCTCATGAATATGTTGTGAAAAGCAATATAAGACATAATTAAAGCAATTTGAATATATTTGTAATATAAGACATAATTTTAATTATTTTGGCTTTTATATTTCTGGATATTTGCGGGACTTGGAGTAGCTTTCAGTAGCTTTCCTTATTTCTCTAAACTCTCTGTTACTAATAAGAACACATTCATTAATTGTATGCCGTTGGTTTACTTACTTTCAAAATAGGCAATTAATAAGCACTTAGGTAGATACCATAGTCTTTAGCACAATTTACAAAAATACTTACTAAAGCCAAATCCACTGTGTTCGTAAAGAAATGTTTCCTGGAAATGAGAATAGAGGAAATATGTATTATAAACATGTACACTTTATTTTCTAGCCATTTAAATTTGCTTTAACGGGAGTATAATTCTAACGAAATAGAAATTCTTCTTTTCTTGAATACTTATTGCTGTTTATAGTAATGGAAAACAAAAGGTCTCAGCTAGTAAATTAAAAGGCCATATGTTTTATAACCAATATTACAGTATTTCCTTCATTTTATTATTTTCTTTGCAAAAATTAAGAACAGAAGTTGCATTTGGAAGGAAAAGTTGTGTACTGTTTTTTTTCCGTTTAATATTGACGAATCAATAAGATTCCCGTTAAAGGTTGGCAATAATTTACAATGTACATGTTTACAACTGTCACAGTAAGACATATCTGGACTTGTGTTGAAGCATATTTGGCAAAGTTGTACCTTCTTGAGAAGAAGCTGCACTGTCTTTATGACTGGTCCACAACAAATTTAGTTGTTATTCGGTTGTTTCAATGCGCCAAGTTCTTCCGCAGATATTATGTTAACGTAAGGGTTTGCCTCAAAAATATTGCAAGCGAAGCAATTGTTCTCCATCTCTCTTATTGTGGCGTAAAAAAGAATTTTTTTAACCGCCCAAGAGAATACATTTGCAAAGAAACATACTATCTGCAGAGTTAAAAGCACCAACAGCCCAAACGCAATACAGTGAACTATCGTGCAAGCTTCAACTCTGAAAGTACAATGAAATTGCAATGATTGATGATGTTTCTTGATTTCGGTGTAAGAAGTTCCGTACAGTTTGTTTATGAACACTCGTGAAATAAAATAAAACATTACACTGGATTAGTTTTTTTTTTATTTCTCTTATGCTTATTTTCAGTGATATACGGGTATTTTTTATTTATATTCTGAATACCCATTTGTTACCCGTGTGGACGCTTCAAATGCAAGGTTTTGATTGCCGATGTCATTCCTACCCAGGTTTATGGATTTTTGTGTGTGTGTCATTTACACGTTTCACAATAAAGGACCATTTTCCTAATGAACGGCACGTTATCATGTGTTTTGTTTTTTAAATCTTTAGTAAAACATACGCATTTTTAAATAACATTATTAATTATAACATTACTTGCATGTTAAAATGTTGGATCAATTGGTTGTAACTATGATTTATTTTAGAAGTAGTTGATATTTTTACTCCTTCGCACCCGAAAGTAGATGTTGATTGCAATTTATGTTATATAAAAAATATCGAACAAATTAACGTGTCATGCATCATCAATGACATGAAGAGAGATGCATGCTGGCTAATATAGTATACCAATAATTCGAGATAAGTGAACATCCAAATGTCCTCGTTATGTTCTTAATGTTGTGATGTTTTGCAAGTAGGTCGGAAAACGTTATATGAATTCAGCAATATATTTATGTGAAACTATTTTAAAAGCAGAATGTTCTTTCGTAGACGTGCAGTTTTTGTTTACTTTCCTCTCTTTGAAAGCTATTTCCAAGTTATTATAAACCGAAATGATATTTAAGCAATAAATCTGTGATATATAACCTTTATTATTGTCAGCGTCATGCTTTATATCAACAGTGTTGTTGAGCATGCTATCCCTCTTCCGGAAGTGTCAAGTCATATGTTTATTTTCTACGTATTCCCTAAACCATTGTCCAGTCGCGTTTAATATGACCCGTTAAAGGAACTTGTTTACGTTTTGAAGTGTGTTTTAGACTTTTTGTATGACATGTTTAACAAATTAAAACGCCGGGGTAAGAATATGGGACGCTTAATAGAGTGCTATTCGGATTTAAATAGTGCGAATTTAAAGACCACTTTATTTGTATATGTTCATTAGAGTGCTACGTTGATGTTAATTTGAAAGCAAGTCGAATAATCTTCAATTTATCTTGATGATGAATCGAGCGGAAGAATTTATTTAAGATAGTTACAAAGACTATGGAAATGTGTCGACTCAAAGACAATTCCTTACTTTACTTACTTCAAATAGTCAAAACGTCCTAAGCCAATATCGGGTTTTCATTTAGTTAACTTTACACTAGCAAAACAATTGCGAGATGAAAGCAACATCTTAGTACATGTATGTTTATAACAGTTATGAAACTAGGTAATTGAATTAACAATTAATTAAATAACGTTACATATTGTTAAGCACTAATCAGTTTTGGGTCACTAAATATGTTTTCTTGGATTCGATTTTTATTGTCTGTGAACTGAATAGTTTAAAGGTAATTTCAGGCTTGTCGAGCATACAGCATTTCAACGCTTTCACCGGTGTCATTTTTTTCGTGTGGAATTCGGACAAAATGCATGTAAAAGTGTTAAATACCTACAAAAGTTGAAATATGCACTATTTTCAATAACTGTTGAAAATATATGAAAAAAGATGCTCTATTATACCGGAAAAAATAGTGACGCTACAGAAAGGCTTGGATTTTGAATGCCAATTCCTCTTTGGTCTGTGTTCATAAAAGGAAGTAAAATGTCTAAATTTCAATTACTTCAAACAAGTTGCTGCCAGCATAAGATCTATAATGGCTATAAAACACTTGATAGAGTTATCGAGTGATCACAAGATGGTTGTGAAAACTAAAATGTATTGGCGAAAATACATTAATTTGGCTGATGACAGATCATTCAAGAGAAGGGCAAAATAAGATGTTTTGTCGAAAATGGTGCCTTAAGCGAAAATAACTCGTAAAATATAAATGGTATTTATAAGTAATATGTTTCTAGTTGTAAGAATATTAAATATAAATAAAATACATACTTAGAGGATATTTGTTTCTGTCACTTTTTTATGTTATCACTAAACAAATCATGCTGAACGAATATAAATTGTAGCATAAATTTTACAAAATGAAAACTAATATTTATATTTTTGTGAACACTGCTTATATACAGATGAAAAAATATTAACATATGTCCAAACAGCTCAATAAGGGAGATGGAGGGGGGGTGGGGGGGCAACAAAAAACATTCACATTAAAAACTTAAATTCACATCTTTTTTTCGCCATTTGAAACTAAAGAACTATTTTAAACAAAAAATCCCAATGAAACATTGTGTGAGTGTGTGTGTGTGTGTGTGTGCGTGCGTGCGTGCGTGCGTGCGTGCGTGCGTGCGTGTGTTTGTGTGTGTGTGTTCCACGTTTGTACGCGTCAGTATATATCGTAATATAGTGCTTAATATGTGCCTTAATTTTTATTCATACTTTGGATATTTTCAGTTAGCGTTGAATGTAGGTACAGTATTTCATAAGTTCATGCTAAGAATGAACAAAATAAGTCAAATTTAAATACACTACCTTCCGACGTAGCATTTATGACGTAATTTATCATGTGGTATACACACACTGGGTCATATGACATTATAAGGACCGGCCAGTCAATCCCCGAAAGTGTATATTTTATTTCGGGGACTGACTGGCCGGTCCATATAATGTCATATGTGCCGAAGTGGTGTGTAAATATTTCTTATATTAAACCGAACATTTTGTATCACCATTCATTATTTTTAAAGCGCTGTCGATGTATTTTATTGAACAAAGCTAATAATGTTTGCTTGCTACAATTTTTGCCGTTGTGAAAATAGCAAGCCGCACTTACCAATTTTATGAAGTCACCGGTCCATATTTCATATTTGGCGAGGTCCGGACCAGCCAAAAAATGATATGGACCGGTGACGTCATTGAACTGGATTTTCATCAAAATACAGTGATATACGGACCGATCGAGTTTATATAAACAAAGAAAGGACACATTTATGTGAGGTATGATATTCTCTTTTATTCTTATAGATCAACCTCAAATTATCATGTATAAAATGTATTAACTCTATCATCTGATTTATATAATGAGCTTTGTTTAACCATAATTACATAACATTTGTGATTACATATTATACTTGTATCATCGTAAAGATTGACACGATAGCTAAAACAATACACGTATTATAACCACTTTCCTTGAAGAGCTTAAACATTCACGTGCAAAACTGGACGAAAAAACGAAAAGAGCGATATAGAAAAAATAACATTCACATAAAATTAATCGATAAAATGAAAAATAAAATGTTTAAATGAAGAAGAACATACAAAGAGTAAACAAGATTAGTTGAAGGTATAATGAGATATAAACATATATATATATATAAAGAGAGAAGGTGCATTGTTGTTTGGGCCCTTATCTTCTGCCTTTAAACAGGGTTACCAATGCCTTGTCCCTGTAGTTATAATTGTAGTTTAAAGAGTTAAAAAAGTAACATGTTACAGTTATTCATTTGTTCTTGTTTTTTTTTTTATCTGAAACTTTTGTTCCATAAACTATGCATTGACACGGATAAAATGTGTCATTTTTTTTGTGAAATCTACTCTACACATCAACCACGACTCTTTCAACAATGACAGAATCATCGCGCAAACTTCCGCTGGATCGAATTACTCACATACTATGTGTTCCCTGTATGAATTTTTATATTTCGTTTTTTAGCTCGTCAATATAAAAATATAGTTGCGTTTTCTTTGATATAAATTGCGTGATTACGCAAAAACGCATCTTCACACTATATTCACACTATATTCACACTATATTTATACGACTTTACCCCAAGCAGAGCTATTGAAAAAGTGTCTTCTTACGGTTGTAAGCGGACCGTACATAGGAATTTCGAATAATCCCACTAGCCAATAATTTGTGTTTAGAAAGGCCATGATAATAATCTAATGTTTATCTTTGGAAAAATATTTCTATTTATAAATCTGTTGTTTTATTTATTAATGATTTTTTTTTTGCTCACTTACATATGCAATACACTTATCGTCTTCGCGTCGGATAAAATTGGTGTTTGTCCTAGCGAAACTGCTTCTCACGACTGTAAGAGAACACTATTAAAGAAAAACTCGTTTTGTCTATTACTTACCACATAACATATTACGAATCCTCATAACAGCGCTACCTTTAGCAAGCTACCCATGCAGAAGGCAGCCTCAGCTTGGTAATGTAAATAAGTTGCTAACCATTGCATTTCTAACAGCGATTGGCTTGATACGCCCGTGAGCATTAATTCCTCAAAAGTTAAAAAATTATTGCGGTCCGCCGACAGTAGATTCCGAAGGCCTAAAATTCAGCGCATGCGAAGAGTGTTCCCTTTTTACATACATTGATTTTTTAATGCAAAACTGATATTGGGGCGGGGGGCATCAAGCGGTTACGCACAGCGAAGCCAAAGGCTGTTATTTGAAAAACTGCTGGGTATCTGTTCAATTACGTTATTGATTGAATTCGAACAGTTTGATATATTTCTACTTCTGTATAATGATGGGAATATATTAGAATTGTATACGTAAAGAAAAAAATGGTCGGCTGGTATTACATAGTTTCGTTTTTACCACGGAATTCATATGTGTAATAAACCATAAAAAAATCACCAGGACTGTATGTTGTAATATACTCAGGACAGTTGACTGATACTGACAGCCTGTCATACATATTTAATTTGAATACCGCAGACACTATACTGTTAAAGGCGAACCCCTTGACATTAAGCATATACCTTTTGCGTTCCATCAAAGTACTCAAAGTTCCATACTGATGAGAATAAAGATTCACTTGGTGACTGAACGTAGACGCCTTTTGATTGTCCGTACCTGTCGTGTTACTTGGCCGACGGACGTTGAGTGACGATGAAACGATGTAGTAGCCGGGTTTCTTGATGTATATTTCCCCTTCTTCTAAGTGGACGCATCCATTCGTCGTAAACGTTCGGTTAGTTTTACTCCAGAACAGCGATGAATAACCTTTTTCTATAAAATAAAGTAAGAAAGATGTTGTCAATCAACTATTTTATATATCTCGTTTTGACTGAAGCAAACCAAATGTGACGTAAGGTACACATGGACTATCTTATCGACGAGCGCATTACACAATGGGTCGATTGTTCAGAACTTTGCTAAAGTTAACAACGTGTTAAATGACATTGTGGTTAACTTTTAAACGTGAACTATTTGATGATGCGCTCACATATCTAGGAATAAATAAGGACATCTGAAACAGTTGACTCAAATATTGTAAGAAAAACAGTAGATCACAAGCGTATACAGTAAACGTTCAGTATAGTAATGCTTAGAAAGTTAACAATGTTGGTGTGAATAACGTTGTTAACTTTAACAAAGTTCTGAACAATCGACCCTTCAAGACGTTTAGTTAAAGTTTACATTAAACTCACTAATCAAAACGAAGTTATAAAGTTCAAACTAGCTATACATTTAATGACCAATCACAAAATTATCTTCGACATTTATAATATTACAACACTGAGCTTCAAATTCGAAAGAGTGGTCGTTCGGTACGATCATTGAATTGAGGATTCTATTACGTATAAGGAAAATAGGTAACTGTTATGTTGCAAAGTGCCAGAAATAGGCGGATGGATGCTCAAAATGCCATTTTGAAAATTTAATTCCTAAAAAATAAATATTCAGTTAAATCAATAATCCGACTGAAAAATGACCTAAGTATCCTCTACCCCAAACCCTTTGTTCAATTGACTTACGCGTAATAATTCAGATCTGACCATGTAGGGTGAAAAAAGCGAAGCAATGGTTGTCCAGCTCTTTTTTGTGGCGTAAATCGAGTTCCTTTTATCTGCCCACGAAGACATGACTGCAAGGAAGCAAACCGTCAGCAGAGTTGCAAGGACCAAAACTCAATACGCAAGTAAGTGGAATATTGTTTTTGTCATACTTCCAAGCACTCCAGTGATCCATAAACACTTGTAGGTTTTAACCCTGAATGTAAAATAGAAAATCATAACAATTGCGTAATATGACTAGATGCCGTTTGAACTGAACTTAAAAAGAGTCAGAAATTGCAACGATTATGTTTGTTATCGAGATGATAACTAAGAATTAAAAATTGAACGGTAACATTAAATGGCAAAGAAAACCAACGTTGCAATATATTAAAAGTAATACATGTATTCGCTTGTAGGCAAAAACGATAAACAATTTTGTTTTGGGTTTTCGGTTACTTCGAGGAAATATTCTATAAAGGATAATTGTTGTAAATACATAGAAAATTTATGAACCTAACATTGAACACACACTTGTTTCTCATTCGGAGCTCCTCGGTCATTTTTATCGAAAACAACATCGAATGTATGCCGGTACATCAATAGAAGTGGGTCGTAAAATTTTAAATTATATCTTTTATTAAAAGTCGTGTTTTAGCTTGTATTTGTTGATTTAAGTTTAAATTGAAGTGAAGTGTACTATTGCAAACATAATTAAGATTCCCAAGAGTTATGTCATTAAGTTTAACTGCTACATTAAATTACCGCGCGATCAACTTGCAGAGGACTTGAAAGGACCCGACTTCTGACATTGTAAACCGCCCATATATATAAAAGTGTTCTAAGGTCTTGATAACATGGACATATAAGTAGAAAGTGGTAATCGTTTTTAACACAGTTCGTATTGCATTTAGTACATATTCTATTTTCCCTTTAAAGTGTGTGCTGAACATCTTAACATTGTCATCATAATGCTATTATTATCATTTGAACACATAAAATATATTTTCTTATACAAATACTGAAAGTGTGAGTCCGGTTAGAATTCGTGCAGCTTTGTTTTGGAGTTTTTATATTGTTTCCTTTAGTATCCCTTATCCATTGTTACGATATAAAAATATATTCGATTAAGAGTTTTACGCTGCGGTTTATGTTAAAGCATGCATAAAACCAATCATTTATCTAGCAACATCTATTGTCGATATGGTGATACCAAGTACCATCATCACTCAGTGTACCGCCTAGATGTATGTGACGGGCACACAGTTCTATAATTATTAAACATAAATGATGGTTGCTGCTGGTTTTTTTATGTAAACAAATCAAAATTAACAGTAACTTCCGTATACTTATAGCCTAATTTAGGATGCAAGGGTATAAACAATATCGTTTACGTGAATAAGAAAAAGAAGTAGACCAAGAACCGAACCCGGTTGGATTTCAGCTGTAATTGCGTTAACTTAGAAAAAAGAAAGTACCTATACTTTTTGGGACGACCACTGGACTCTATACATCAAGATTTTCAATACGCCATTACTTCTTTTACTTTTATAATTTAATTTACAAACGACCTTATCGCTTAAACAAGCGTCTTCACAATAAAATATCTACGAGGTGCAGTCTAAATGTTCCCGTGTTTTGAAAAAAATAGCATTGCATAATTGCATCAAATTAAAGCTGAATCTATATTCTACATGACTGTACATACATTACCTTTTAATCACACATAAAAAAAAAACATTTTTTACATAGCAATGAACATAACTCACACTGTACGGATCACTTCGTACGGAAATGACGTACTGTTGACTAATGAAATTACGTTAATGAAGGCGCTTGTATGCTAGTCAATGTATTTCAAAGTATATTGCCCTTGAAATTCAATACATTTTCTGTGCCAATCTACCCACTTACTAAAAATGTCTGCGTACCACCCCTTCTCGCAATTGCTTACCGCCGACCTGACGCCAATTTTCATTTCTTCTGCTGATTCAAATCTGCCACCTCGTAAGTCGTCCTTTAATCTTGGAAATACACAAGTAAATATAGTGTACTGAGTTCTTTGAAGATCTTAAAATGGCAGTGCATGGTTATAATTATTTGTATTCAACTTGTTAGTTGTCTTTACAAAGAAACGTAGTTTATGAACATAAAGGCTTCGACATACTGTTAACGGGTTACCCATTTAAGACTGAATTGATTGGGTTTATTGTCTGAACCTTCCATGTTTGTGAAAACAGTGGCCTATGGGGGTGAAGTTATCGGCCTATCGGCGTGAAGGCGTGTAGTCAGCGGCCATCAGCGGGAAGTTAGCGGCCTATCGGCGTGAATTCAGCGGCCTATCGACGGCTAATCGGTGTGAGGTTATCATCCTATAGGCCACAGACTTGAAGCCGCTAGGCCGCAATTTCATTCATTTGTGAATAAAAAAACATTATTTTATTATTGTTTTAGAAGGAACAGTGGTATGCCGCTAAACTTCACGCCGCTAGGCCGCCATGCCGCTAAGCCGATAATTTCTTTCTGGCTTTAAATGACAAAACCTGTTAGAAATGAACAATACGCTGGTTTAAGGAATCCGTTATGGCGTATAATATAAGGAATTCGACTGGTCTCAACTTGTCCGTGGTTATGAATTGTTATATTAATTATTGAAAATATTGACCTTTTATAGTTTTATCTGTTTTAATCCGTTTTAATTCTGGAAAAAATAATACACCTGTTTTATATTCACTGTTTTATTTCAGGGTGCAAGGAATATAAACCCTATTCCATATTTCGCTGAGTATTTTGGCCATAAATTGCACACGGACCAGAATGAAAAACTTGCTATGTTTGGCGCTACACATGTGCTGGCAATTGGTGGTTTTAGTAGCAAAATTGTCTCCCACAAGAGCAAGCTTGTGAAGAACAATCTTCTCATTTATGATCATGTGTACCGGTTAGTTCCATAAATAGTTAATATATTCGCATTTTCATTGCGTTAATGATGTAAGAACGCAGTACTGAGAGCACGCCAGCATTTTCCATGAAGCGTGCTAGAGCTTCAGATTAGTCATTTGCTGGCTTTCCTTACTGTTTAAAAAAATGCGACCAATACTTATAAGTTTGTGTAAAATAATAACTAATATTTAATATTTTGTAAATTATAATTGTCGTATATCATTGGTTTAATGACGTCGCGCTGATCCAATAACAATGCTTCATTGAATAAACAACGACGACATTACTTCTTGCGTATTATACAATATAAATGTCAAGGCTTTATCTATACAAATGACTATTAGGAGTGTAACAATATAACATATGTAATAGTATACTTATTTGTTCTGAGAAAATAATAGTGTTCTAATCACACGTTCAATCGTGCTGTTCTGGAGTATGGCATGTGGGATCAAATCCGTGTAGACCATTTAACGGAATTCTATCTGACCATGTACATGCAGGAACGTCATGGTAACCTGAGGTATAACCAGGGCCGACAACCATATATACAGACACAGTCCGAGAGGGTAAGTTGCTCGCCAATAATGGTATGGTATCAAGCAAAAGAAAAACATAAAAAGCTAATGATATTAAAACATGTTCTTATTTGTGAAAAAGGCATTGCATTGCAGACCTCTTAATTGCGCAAATTATTTCACGTTTAAAAGCAATTGTTTACAGTTCTTATTTTCATGCATGAAAAGGGTATTCAGATAAACAATTGACATTTACATTTAACATATAACGACTAATTTTACTGTTACCCTGATAAAGTTTTCCTTTTTAATGCAAACTATGGTGTATGAAAACAATGTTTAAAAAGGGCCATCCAACAAAGTGTTGTTCTGTTGAATGGACTGCATCAGACGGTATTGTTTTAATTTTTGTATCACACAACCAATTCGAGCATGTTCACGCCTATCGTTTGCAAAGAATATGTTAAAATCTAATCATACATGTTACAGACTTATCTATCTTTTAGGTTGCGCTCCTTCTACGAATTATAATAAACAGACAAAATGATTGTTGGCTCCGTGACGCTTCGTCTATTGTTTTAAACTGTGAAACATTCGTTAATATTCTTTCACAATTACCTCACTTGAAGACTAAAATGTTCAACTCCTGAAAACAACTTATGTCATCGCCATTGTATGTACAGAATCACAAGGTGAAACGGATGTGGCCAGAGGTTAACCAACGAGTAAACTATCCGGTGAAAACAGCCCTAGTTGACATGGTCAACAGAGATCACCTTGACATGGATGATGAGCTGATAAAATACTGCTTGTCAAACATATGTGTTCCGTTGGCAGAGATCGGAATCGAGCGCTTTGTCAACTCCTGGAACTTGCATCGGATACCAGGTTAATGTTTAGATGCATGTATGTTAATAATAATTACAAATATCACACAAGTTGAACTCCCTGTGAACTCCATAAGGGTCAACCATATATCATTTGCTACATGTAGATATAAAAACAATGAGCGCATGCGTGATGTAAACAAATTGCCCAAAATAGCGGTAATTTGTCATTAGTTTTATATCAGCAACCTTTTACTCCGCATGACTGTACAACACAATTATTGATCAACCCCTTCGAATTTTGCAAAACGAGACCCCGTTGACTCGATTTTCTCGTTGGCTCGAACTAAATGTAATGGACCGATTTCTTTTACCTGTGGTAAATAATCCCGCTTGGTTAGAATTTTCCGAGGCTCGAGGTATTTTTCTCCGGTCCGTGAGTTCCAACGGGGTTCGACTGTATAACCGTTTCGTTTTGCAAACAAAGTTGAAGGGTTTGAATTATTGGGGGAAGAAAACGGCTTTAAAGTAATAAAAGAATATAATTGTTTAATACTTTTCTTTATTAGGTCATGGCATACCTTCTAGCATTGCACAGCCGAGTACTGTGGCCCCGGTGCCAGCTGATCAGTTTCCACCCGCAAATATTGCTGCATATATGTATGCTGCAGACTTGGGCTCGGTCCTTACAGCAACAGCGCATTTTGGAAGAGATCCGTTTGATGCAGAAGAAAGAAGGAAAGCCTGCAAAGACAGCTTCTGTCATGAGGTTCCGGACTAGAGCATCTATTAAACAGAGCTGTCAATCAGGATTTCCAGCCTTTACAGAATGCAGTTATCCGGCTTGTTGACTTGACGAGACATTATTCGGCATAAATATTTTAATAAATATTGTCACGGACCTATACACCATTTACGTCCGTGATATTGTTGACTTGTTGTATCAACTCATTCTCGACCATGAACTGCAAATAGTATAAAACAAGTCGTCTTGTTGGTTTGTCTTGAAGTCTTTGATTGATATATATATATATATATTCACTGTATTGTATAAATAAGATTATGATTGATGACTAACCGCTGTGATACAAGTATTATGTTTATAAAACGTACACCTTGATCAGTTTTGATCTTTGAGGTCTTTAACTGAGATACTTTAGAAGTCATTGCCATGAGCACGAAATATAGGACGTTGTTTAATGCTGCATTCACGATATGTAGATTGTGGGATTGTATTGAGTAGTTTGTACAACAATCATTTCTAAACATCAACAATGGTGACCATTTGCCACTCAACTCCAGTTTACGAGGATTTTGACTTCAGTTTTAAAGGTCTCCATATCTTTTTACATAATGGAGGATAATGGTGTCTGCAAGAACTATGTGTGAAATAATACTCATTGTCATTTGAAGCACTAACGGGTTCATGAAATTGCGCATCACGCCGTCCTTGGAAATCGTCCATACGTTTTGTCAATAAAAATAGTATACGCAAAAATGCACTTCAGTGCGAAAACATCTAGACACAAATGACAAAATAATTGTTTTCCATGTCTGCCTTAAACCGATATACACTTATCACTTGTATAAATTGGATTTTTTGTTCCGGCTGGAAGCGTGACGCTGTTTAGAACAGTTAGTAAAGTTATTTACATATAGTGGGCGTTTTGTTTAACAACACGATATGTAACAAATGTTGATAAAAGCTTCAAAGACTCTGAAAGGTTTCAATTTTACTGACCCTGACGAAAGACAAAGCTAAACAAATTGAATGCAATAAATGCATACTGTTGATCATCATACATGTATATATATTATAAAAACAACAGTCAAATAGTTTACTATCAAGTTACAAACTTGCAGGTTAAAGTCATCAAAACACTAACTCAATCACGGGCTCCAATTCGAAATCGACCCGGGGCAACTACTAAATCCAGACCCACTATCACAGAAAAAGTATTTTTTGTTAAAGAAAAGTTGACATATTTAACTGCTTTAATAGCATGATTTAGTATTTTAAGCTGCCCAGATCAACACTGTTTAAATTACTATTCTTTTAAAAATGCCATATAGGATTTCTTATGTAAAGAAATGTGTGTTTTCGTTCTTTTTTTAAGGCTACAGTCTCTATTATGTTTGCGATGTTTCAACGAAAATGTGTATTCTATTATAACAAGATTGTGACAAACGGTAAACTTGGGTGAAACCTTTGCATATGCTACACATGAAGGCAGCTTTTATTGCCCTCTCCTGCTCCCTTGACACGCTCAAGTGTACGTGTCCCGTCAAAAATGTATTTTGGGGTGTGTCCATCTTTCGTTTGACAGATCGTGTCTGTTCAAGAACAGTTGCCAAAAGATCCCTTGCCTCTTCCAGGTGGTAGATGTCCTCCCTGCCACTAATAGCAGCAGCTTGAGGCTGATCACGGCGCCTGTTTTACAGTTTAGTTTTACCTTGTTATTCATTAACACAAATGATGATCGGCTTAAATAGGCCGATATTTATCCTTGAATGACAAACGTTTGGATTAAATACGAAGGCGCTATGTTTACACGTAAAGGTTACTTATTGAATGATATGGTTGTGGTAAATAACAATTGCTGGTTCTGTCATGCAGAATACTTTTCTGGTCTGGGGCTTCCAGAAGTCAGTTCCAACAAAACAACATTAAACAGTCCATTGTAAAACGCAAATATGAATCAGTAGTTCAATGACTTACTGCCGTATTGTTTCCGGTAATAAACTACTGAATAAAAATGTTGAGGTAATAAGAAAACAAGCAAATTCTTTAAATTGATATTCCCCGCTTAACTAAATTAGTTGCATAAACATGCACAAACTCGTAGATGCGTACGCGTTATCAAGCTCGTAGATGCGTATACGTTAACCAGCTAAAAGATGTGTACACGTTAACAAGCTCGTAGATACGTACACGTTAACAAGCTAAAAGATGCGTACACGTTAACAAGCTAAATGATGCGTACACGTTAACCATCTAAAAGATGCGTACACGTTACCAAGCTCGTAGATGCGTACGCGTTATCGAGCTCGTAGATGTGTACATGTTAACAAGCTCGTAGATGCATACGCGTTATCAAGCTCGTAGATGCGTACACGTTCACAAGCTAAAGGATGCGTAAACGTTAACAAGCTCGTAGATGCGTACACGTTGACCAGCTCGTAGATGCGTACGCATTAACAAGCTCGTAGATGC